>NC_056508.1:45760828-45774746 GCF_014905685.2 Nematolebias whitei | reverse complement strand
TAGCTAATGTAAAATCAACCAGGCTAACATGAAGTTAGCTAATGTAATATTAATCTAGCTAATGTGAAGTTAGCTAAAGTAAACTTAAACTAGCTAATGTGAAGTTAGCTAATGTAAAATTTAACTGGTGAAGTTAGCTAATGTAATAGCAACCAGGCTAACATGAAGTTAGCTACTGAAAATTAAACTAACATGAAGTTAGCTAATTTAATATTAACCTAGCTAATGTGAAATTGTACTAGCTAACAGGTCAAGATAATGTGAAGTTTCAACAATTTCCTGTGGAATAAATGAAGTTATATCTTATCTAATGTAAAATCAAATGCTAATGTGAAATTAAACTAGCTAACATGATGTTTAAGCCCTGTTCTCATCCAACTGGACTAATTAAAAAACTTAAGTCTTCTGCTGCGTAACAAAATAAAAAATCAAGTTTTTAATACTTTTTTCTTTGTCTTTGTGTGTACTAAAAATATGGAGGTTTTCAAAAAAAATTCTTAGTGTATGAAGACTGAGGGAAAAAATGTAAAATGTAGAATAGATTAGACAAGGCCTTATTAAAAGCGCTTAAATACACTCATTGGAAATATCAAATCAAACATAAAATGTTTATCCTTAACTACAATGGTGCAGTTTGAAAGAGTTCACACCTGAATTTTTATTATTATTTTTTACACATATGTAATTCTGAGATGCTGGTATGCACTCATTGTAAACAGAGCAATTTTCCGTGAATGCTTTACACAACAAATTTAAGTGTAAATACATAAAAGTACATCAAATTTGTCAGACTTCTTTATCTTTTGCAGCTCTTCCATGGTTTATCTATTTTCAGTCTTGACTGTTTCGGTATGTAAATAAAACACCTAGTTGTTGGCAGCCGTTCACAAATAAATTTTGCTTACACATTTTAAATTTTGGAACGCAATAACTATGAGAAAAACTAGCTGGCTCAGCTTTAGTTTTTTACTTTACTCTTTGCATTGAGTATCTTTAAAAAGTAATCACGCTCATTTTAATCTCTCAGTCTTTTACTTGAAATGACCAGGATTTAATTCAAAATAAAGTTTTTGTTAAAAAAAATCCTCTTTACATCCTTGTAAATGAATCACTATGTACATTTACGACATTTAGCCGGCAGCCCTGACAGAGTGAAGAATTACGCTTTTCTTTGTATTATGCTGATTGAAAACAGATACCGAAGGTGCAGCACTGCATACCTTGACTCATACCACTCCATATAGATATTTACAAGGCTAATTAAAGTTAAAATAACTTCACAATTTTATGTTTACTATGCATAAGCCCAAAGTTAATAACAGAAACACATGCCCTCGTTTACTCACACACTTACCGAGGATTTTTGGACCTCCTGACGGGGTTCTGCAGGATGGCAGGCAGAAATAGTAAGAGGATGCTGGATGCTTAAACCACATACTGCCACTTTTCCTTATGGATCTTTTTCTGGGAAGAGCGGGGCAGCTGTGGCTTTTCAGAACCTATATCCATCCATCAGCCAGTACCCACCGTTTACACTGGCGTGTTTTCCCTCCCTCCTTTCATACACATTTCCATGCGTATTAATTTCTTTCCTTCCCCTTTTCCTTCCTTGGTTTTTGCTCCTGCACTCAAGTCCATTTGTCCCCCTTCTGTTTCGCCCTTCATCATCCTTCCCTTGCAGACTGAGTTTACAGCCCCCGGGCCACTTCCGCCAGGCTGTCTGCAACAGATTTATTAATAGGCTTTTCTCTGTGCAGTAAACACAGCGTTGGTTTAGGGGGGTCGTCACTCACACACTGATGGACTTGTACTTAACCTTAGGCACTCTCTGACTTGGGAATAGAGGAAGATCTGTTGGTTTCAAAGATGATCCACTGCAAATTAGTTCATAGATGGGTGGCTGGAAATAAACAGAGTTTGAAACAGAAGTCATTTGGGTCAGTTCTGTAGAATTGGTGTCATTTACCAGGACCTCGATGCTTTTTGGTGAAGCCAGAACAGGGGTGTTGCTCACCTGAAGTAACACATGCCTCCAACTACAACTGCTGTACATGTATGGATATATAATGTTAAGTTTTTACTGTAAATGTCTGCAAACTAAGCCTCCAAGTCCTGTAGCTGAGCCTAATTCATGGTTTCCTCAGGCAGCTTTGGACTTTACCTCAAAACAACAAACGTGCACATGCATGGTAATATTGTCACCAAAGAATGTGTGCATGTTCAAACCAAAAACCCCTAATGGCTACCTTTCAAAAAGCAAGAATAGAGCCTGCGTTTTATTGTGTTTCTAAGAATGAGAAGTAAAAACTAGAAAGTTCCTGGAGAAACTTTGTCGAGGACCGCTGAGTTTTGTTCAGAGATCTCTGCGCTATCGGTCATGTGACCTCACCGTGGCAGTTGGAGGCTGTTAAAGAGTTCTGTCAGTGTTTTTCCCAATTAGAAAAATGGCGTCTTTGTTAGCAAATTACGTCGCCATGGTAATTTGAAATGCCAGTAAAAGTAATGGTGCACATCACGGTGCCAATCCAGTCGTTTTGATATCCACTTTATGGTTCGTGCCGTATTAAAGTTGATAGAAGAGCAAGATCCTTTTCAGGTGGATAATAATAGGTGGCTGCCTTTCTGTGCGGCCCCCAATGACTGTAAAAAATGTACCTTGTGAATGGTCTTAGATTTGAGGGTTTAAACAAAATGTCTGCAAATATCTTTGGTCCCAGTTTCTAAAAATAGATGCCTCCGCGTTCCGCAATACGTGACGTCAAAAAGTACCTGGCTCTCAGACAAGAAGAACTTCAAGTATTGTATTGTACTTCAAGTACAATACAATTAGCACTGTAGTCGTGGTTTGGATCTCAGAGGTCGGGATCGCCATACGTACTTTTTCATCAGTTCGGTACCGTTGACAGATACTGCTAGTCTCCTGAATTGTAGCAAGCACTTGAACTGTGTATTATTGTATTGCTCAGTACATTCAATGACAGCTTTGGTCCCGGGTATGTCGTCTTCAGTAAGGTTGACATGAACAAAAGCAGTGGAGGTGGCCGTTGCTCACGCTATTTGGCGCATTGTCTGACATTTATGACTTTCGAGGATTTCGACAATACTCGTGACGTCATCTCGAGCTAGCGCCATTGCTTGGATTATGGACGCAAGGGCTGCATATATACCTCTGACTTTTTGTGCATTTGTAGAAAAATGTGGTAAACAAAACTTATTTATCTTCAGCCAAGCGTGAGCAGTCATTTTTTAACCCTGTATGAGTGTGTTTTTAATTTATTTGTGTAAAACAAAATCAACAGTATGAAAAATTAGCTCCAACAAGCATATCGGTGTAAGACGAATAAGAAAAGGCACAGAAATGCCATTACTCTTCATTTTATTGTACTGGTTTTTGATTCTTGTCCTTGGGGGCCACCATCCTGCATGCTTTAGTTGTTTCCCTGCCTTTTCAGTAGACCTTCAAATTATGTAGAAGACTGTTAATCACTAATTTATTCAAAGTAGGTGTGCTGAAGCAGAGAAACCTCTAAAACGTGCAGGATGGCGGTCCCCAAGGACTAGAATTGGGACCACTGCTATAGACTTAAACAAGCTGGCTAAAGATTTGAGAAGTATCCTTCTCTTCCGGTTCCGGTGCGCACACAGAAATATTGGAGCAATATTTCAGTTCATGCAGAACATAACATAACTTGTTGCTTTTTATGTTATTTCAAATTTTGTTCAAATGTATTTTATTCAACCCTTATACTCCAATGAAAATGCTTTAAACTTTGGGACTGCTTCAGATTTTTAGGTGTTATTTTTAGGTATTTTTTTAATACTGATTTTTATGATAATCTCAATTATTGCTACAAAACCCAAATATATTGATGGTTTTGTGCTGCAGACTCATTCAGACTAATGTTTTGCCCACACATCACAAATGTAAAGGAATGTCAGAAAATCTTGAATCAACATTAATAAAAAAAATATAATCTGAACTTTTTTTAAACCATTTTTAAGCTTGAAACAAAACCAAATCAAAAATATAGGACATTGACAAAATCCAGAAAGCAAGACACTTTCTGAATAAAAAAACAGTAAAAGTAAACTTGTTTGAGAGAAGCTGTTATGTCATTGTTTAAAAAAAAAAAAAGCGTCATATTTTATGAATCTAAAAGATCCAACAACGGATCTTAATAAGAAGTGCAAACAAATCAGAAAGTTTTATTTAAAATTCGGATTAGTTCCGAAGTTTAGCATCCACAGGTACTCCACCATAAATAAGTCATTTATCAGATAATCTATTTAGCAGATGTTGGTGGGAATATGATAAATGTCCTCAGATTTATTAGACCTAATAGAAAGAGTTATTTCCTATGTACTCCACAACAAAAGCATTTTATGGCTGCAGTCTTTGACTCAAAGGGGGAATCTTGTCTGTTTCTCAGACAGATGTTTGATTCCAGATGCTTTTCTTCGAGCTCCGAAATGTTTCCTCAGCGGAGAGGTGGAGTACGAACGGAGGAAGCATCCATTAAATTTTAGTGCTTGTGAAATAGAGCATCGGCTTCGCAGACGGATGCGCTCCTGTACTCTCCGTACGGTTTGAGAAGTAATGCAGGCTCCAAGTCCCGGATTGTTCCGGGAAAGTCCCGGACGGTTGCAGGACTTTGAGGATCACTTTGCTTCTTTGCCATTTAACAATTTCAGAACCCGGCTTTAAATTTGGCTAAATATGGAGATGTAGTTTAACAAACTGTTTTTATTTTAGCCAGAAATTGCCCTTCAGTCCGATAAAAAAATATATGAATTTATTTAATTTTTGGCCTAAAATGTTAGTTGGTGAATAAAGTCGTTAATCTAAATTAAAGATAATGAAGTAAAGAACTAGGGGTGCACCGATTGCAGTTTTCTGGCTGATCACCGATTTCTAAAAAGCCCGAACTGCCGATACCAATTTTGTTTTGTAAGCGAAACTGTCAGGTGTTGTAAGATAATGCACCTTCAATTTTCCAATCTTATTTTATTGAAGAACATACCCTTGAACAGTCTCCTAGAAGCAATAATACAAACTTGTTATAACTGGCCATGAGGTAGTGTTCTGAAATATAAATTAAGTTTAGACAATTGTTAAAACTACTAAAAATCAGTTTCTCACAAGTATGGGCCGATCTTCCAAAATGAAGAAAATCGGGGCCGATAAATATAGGGTGCACCCGTATAAAGAACCCATGCGATCTGCTACGAGCACACCAAGCGTTAGCTCAATATGGTAAGAATTACTTGAGTTACAGTGATTTTTGTGTTTGCTCAGGTCAGTTAGCTGTGTAGGCCATTGTAAATTGGGTTGTAGATGTACATTTAGCAATTACTTTCTGAGAGTTTAAAAAAATCTGTCATCTAGTTCTTGGGATATTTTGCTTACAGACGGTCATAGTTGACTCCAACAGGTATTGTCAATGTTTCAAGTTAAAATAAGACACAGTGTTGGGGATGATGCTCATTTTTCACCACACTTAAACTCAAGATTTGCTAAACTGAGAGATGGAGCAATTTATTGTGTTTCATAAGGACTTTGGTGGCCGTCTCGAATCGAGTGTACTCATTAATTACTTTCTGAGATTTTTATAAAAATCTATTCACTTATTCGTGAGATTTTTTTTGCAAACTGACGTCTTGTAACTGCTACTTTCCTTCCTTTCATTGACTACAGCATAGGCGTTGCAACCATTATATGTGAAGGGGACGTGTCCCCCCCACATACAAACCCCCCCCGTTAATTTCGACCCCCCACATTTACCATGAAACATTAGTTCAGTCGGCGCTGTTTCTATTTCTTCGTGAACAAATCCATTCCACTTTATTAATAGGAGAATATGCAAACCACTGAAAGTCCACTCCAGGTTTTCCTGGTTACCTCCAACTCTCCAGTGTTCCTCCTCTGCGTCTCCTGCCTCGGCAGAGAACGCTCACAGGTAGAGGAGGTGGAGACACCTCTGTGCTGCTCGCTCGCCAGCTTAGCTTAGTGTGGGCAGTTGCTGACCGGGGCGGACGCTTGCTAGGAGTGGAGCGCTACGTCTGTAGCATCGTAGCTTAGCGCTAAGCTAAGTGTGTAACGCTGTAAGACGCTGTGTGTTCAGGTGCATTTAAGTTGAAATGTCTTTAAAACCCACAGCTGAGTTTACACAAACTTGGTGAGAAACATGTTTTAAATGTGTGGAATTAAAGGAAATCTAGACAAATGTTGCTTTTTTTGTACACTAGTGTACACGTTTTTGCACACTGGTGCGTATGTGTGCATGCATACGCACACACATACTGCCCCCCCCCCACACACACACACACATTACAGATGCTTCTGACGCCCTTGGTCTACAGTGACATTATTTACATGAACGCTCCTACAAGAACCCCGCAGATGTTGGATGCTGCAGATGTTGGATGCTGTCTATCATGGTGCACTAAGATTCATAACTGGCTGTGATTATCGTACCCACCACTGCACCCAGTATTCACTGGTTAACTGGTCACCATTAACTTCACACAGACTCTCACTGGTACATTTTCATCTTTAAATCCCTTCTTGGTCTGCTGCCTTCATACATCTCCTACATGTCTGCGTGAGTGCAGCTACAGAGTGCGCTCTCAGGACATTATTACCTGCAGTGTTCCCTCTGTGGGGACCAAACTAGACAAAAAGGACCTACTCCGCTCCGCTCCTACAAAAAGATCTGAAACCCTCGACCTTGACATCTCTAAGGATTTTAAACAACTAAATGGCAAAACCAACAGAGACATGTTCCTGTTTTTAGTATTTTACATCTCTGTATAATGTAGCTGGTTTATAGGTTTGTTTTTTTAATGTCATTTTTTTCCATTTACTTTTCATTTTATTTGCTCATCTGTGTTCTTTGTTAAATATCAGGTCTCTCTTGTAAATGAGTCATTGAGGCTCAGTGAGACTAACCTGTATAAATAAAGGTTGAATGAATGAAAAAAGATCTCAGACTAGGTTAAAATTTATTTGTCCAATTCTACTCATGAACAAAATCAAAACGCGTCAATATTTAGCCAACTATTATCACGACACTGTTTGCAGTTTAAAGTAGAGCAGATAAAGTTTGTGTTCTCTCACATTCATTTGTGTATTTATCAGAAAGCTAAAAGACTTTTGTCGTCAAACTCTAAATATCACAAACGTTATTACTCAGAGCGGTCGTGTTTGAAGGCTCGGATCGGTAAAAACTGACTTTATGGAACTGAAAATCTTTGGTTGCTTCTTCCGGTGTCAGTTTTATCGCCGCTCTTGCCGCTGTCACTGTTTGTGCAGGAAGCCGGTTGTGTGACGTTTACAAAAGAATCTGACCCGATTGTTCGTTTTGACTCCAGACAGAAACTGAGAAAAATGTCAGCAAGGTTTCACTGCAACAGAGAACAAGCTTGTTTCTAGTAAGATCACACTAAACCTCAGGACCTGCAGTCCACAAAAAGTATGTTTTTATTTCATAAACTTTTCTTGTGTTGCCAGCGATTGTCCTGTTTTACAGAAACTGGACTAATATTTGACTCGGTAACAGCTGAGAGTCATCTCTAACACATTACATGAGATCTTGCAATAAGATTTGTGTATTTTTAAGGTTTGACCAACATGACCATTTTATATTTTATTTACTAGTATACAGGTTAGTGTCATTGAGTCAGGAGGACTCATTTTCAGATGAGACCTGTTTTAGACGGACAACATATGGAGTACAGACAACGATATACAACAATAAAAAGCAATTATAATAAAATGAAGTATTATAATAACACTATTGCTGTTAGCACCATGGTCCTGTTAACAGAGTGATTCTGTTAGCAATGAGGTTCTCTTAGCAGCATGGTACTGTTAGCAGCCTGATCCTGTTAACAGTGTGGTGCTGTTAGCAGCATGGTCCTGTTAGCATTGTGACCCTGTTAGCATTGTGGCCCTGTTAGCAGCCTGATCCTGTTAGCAGCATGGTCCTGTTAGCATTGTGGCCCTGTTAGCAGCACAATCCTGTTAGCAGTGTGGTCCTGTTAGCACAATCCTGTTAGCAGCACGATCCTATTAGCAGTTTGGTCCTGTTAGCAGCACAATCCTGTTAGCAGTGTGGTCCTGTTAACAGCATGGTACTGTTAGCTGTTAGCACGGTGTAGTTCTGTTAGCAGTGTGGTCCTATTAGCAGCATGATCATGTTAGGAACATGATCCTGTTAACAACATGATTGTGTTAGCAGCATGATCCTGTTAGCAGTATGGTCCTGTTAGCAGTGTGGTACTGTTAGCAGTGTGGTACTGTTAGCATTGTGGTCCTGTTAGCAGTGTGGTCTTGTTAGCAGTGTGGTCCTATTAGCAGCATGATCATATTAGCAGCATGATCATGTTAGCAGCATGATCCTGATAGCAGTATGGTCCTGTTAGCAGTGTGGTACTGTTAGCAGTGTGGTACTGTTAGCACTGTGGTCCTATTAGCAGCATGATCATGTTAGGAACATGATCCTGTTAACAACATGATTGTGTTAGCAGCATGATCCTGTTAGCAGTATGATCCTGTTAGCAGTATGATCCTGTTAGCAGTGTGGTACTGTTAGCAGTGTGGTACTGTTAGCATTGTGGTCCTGTTAGCAGTGTGGTCTTGTTAGCAGTGTGGTCCTATTAGCAGCATGATCATGTTAGCAACATGATCCTGTTAGCAACATGATCATGTTAGCAGCATGATCCTGATAGCAGTATGGTCCTGTTAGCATTGTGGTCCTGTTAGCATTGTGGTCCTGTTAGCAGTATGGTCCTGATAGCAGTATGGTCCTGTTAGCAGTGTGGTCCTGTTAGTTACATGACAATGACTCACAATGATCGACTGTTAGATTAAAAAAAGGGTTTTTGGTGAAAAATTTGCAGCCATCATTAATCAAAATGTAAAAAAAGCAGTTGTGGCAGCCATAAAATAGTTTTGTATTTGTTTCTAGGACACAGGGTTGCCAAATAGGACATGGTGAAGTATCGTACAGCTACTTCACATTTTTATTGTATTTGAACCCAAACTATTTTATATTCTGCATGACAGAAATGCCACAACCCTTGTATGGTACATTTGAGCCTTTTAAAGCTCTATATCTCGTATCAATCAGCATTTTTTGGTACAGAGTGTTTTCTACTATCCTATAAGAAGAAGAGTACTAAACTGACTATCTGGGATTTTTAGACCCGCTGAATGAAACAGGAGTTTTTTTTATTTTGGCCTGAAAAAAAGGCAAAACATTCCTACGTTTGACATCCAAACTGTTGGTACCGAGCTACAGAATGTGACGATTACAAGATGCATTTGCAGTTTTTTTGCACAGATTTGTGGCTCAGTTTTCTGATCTCACCCCGTCTCCCAGATCTCACCCCGTCTCCCAGATCTCACCCCGTCTCCTGTTACAACCAGTTGGGTCAACAGTTTCAGATATTTCACTGATTTCAGGACGGCTTCTAGTTACAGTTCTATCATTAAGAATAAGAACAGCTTATATGACGAGGTCGGGGTCCCCAAAAAGAAACGGACTGCCCAGATCAGTTTGTTAAACTTCCGTAAAATTAAATAATTAAACGACTGCTCACAATTTCCCGATTTCATAGTGATTTATTTTAGGTAATTCAGCTTTTTCTACAATTTATGCTAATTAATTTTACACAGTCCAGGTTTTACACAAGTTACATTGATTAATTTTAGGCAGAAAAACTTTTCACATGTGTATTTATTTTATGGTGGCACAGCTTTTCTAGTATTTACGGTAATTTATTTTAATTGGTGATTTTTTTTTATTTTTTAGCATTTCCGTTAATTACCACATGGCCTAAGTTTCAGCTACCAGCCCACAGGCCTGAAACAAATGATATAAAAACTTGTACGAAAACTAGCGTGGCTGTCACTAACAATTTAAATGTTTATGAACTAAACATTTGCTAGAGAAGTTTCTTTAGTTGGACTTTGCAGAAATTATTCAAGATTGATACACTAGGTATTCTTCTTATGGGCCTGCTTTGGTTTGAAATAGTTCTTTTAATTTATGTTTTACTACAATTTTTAACAAAGTATTTGTAAATATTTAGCTGTGAAAGCTTCATAATGTATACTATAATGATGAATACACACATTTATTCATATATATCGGTATGTTATCTTTTTCAAGTATTATTACATATTTAGTGATATGTGAGGAACTCTGCTGTTTTATTCATTTATTTTTTAATTGTTCATGTTTTAATGAATATCTGCAATGTTTGTATTCTTATTTTTAAATGTAGATAATTTAATCATGAAATTGTTTTTAGAAGGACTAGTTTATTTTATGAAAAACTTTACTTGGATTTATATAATGAAAGATCACGTTGTCTCTTGTAAATAAAAGATTTGGATGCATTTTGATCGAATAATTTCTCATATTTAGAGTGACTGCATACAACTAATTATTATTTCCGTTACATATTAATCTGCTGCTTATTTAGAGTTTCTAAATATTCATAATTTTACCTTTAAAATATGAAATAAACTAATTTATGACTTAAAATTATGCTTTTTCTTATCAAAGAGAATAGAAAACTTGCTCAGTTACGTGTTTAAAAACAAACAAATGTTCGATTAATAATAAAGTTCCAGATATTTTCAGAATAAATTTTAAAAGATTTGATGACTAAAAAAAATTAATAAAATTCAGAGGTGGAAAAGCAAGTGTAAAGTAGCAAATTTCAGCTGTATTTCTTTTATAATAATAATAATAATTATTATGATAATAATAATAATAATAATAATAATAATAATAATAATAATAATAATTATTAACTTTTAACTTGTCCTTTAATTTTTAGACTATAACTGTTCCTGGGGAAACAAATCTTCTGCCTTCAACAACAGCCAAAAATACTATATTTAAATATTTTTGTCCTCCATAAACAGCCTAACTTGTAACTATACAATTTTAAATGACACCGTTTTTAACTGTTAGCTTCTTAAAAAGACCTTTAGTTTTGCAAAACTCCTCAATTAAGTTACATTTTTTAATCCACTAATTATTTATTTCATGGCAGTTTTCAATAAAGTAGCATTTTCCCCCATTTATACGCCCAAAACAACTTTTTGACCAGTCCGGAGTTTTTCCTTTAATAAAACTCCAAAAATCACGATGATTATAAAAATGCAAGTTAAATACAATAAATACTAATGAAACACAATAAATTGGGTAAATGTTTCGACTTTTCATGAATGAACCAATAAGCTCTTTGAAATCAGAAGATGTGCCCTGAGATTTATTTCTTAATTAATTAATTTTCTTTCAGCTGCTCCTTCTTCAGGGGTCGCCACAGTGAACTGTCGCACGAAGACGGTGATTGTTTTACGCCGGATGTCCTTCCTGATGCAACCACAGCCTCTGTGTGGAGCAGATGGTGGGGGTTAAGGGCCCAGGGTGGGGCAAATGATGGAGACAGGTGTGGGTGCTTCACCTAGAACACCCACATTTTTTTGACGTTTGTACCGGGAGTTGACCCTGCGATCGTCCGATTACAGACCCACCTTCTCTAACCTCTGCGCCACCACTCCCCTTTATTTATTAATTTGTTTTTCTCTTTTTTTCATAAATTTGAAGTGTGTTAGTTCTTGAATTTCCAATTTAACTTGTCCAAGAGCAAAAAAGTTTTTTTTGTTTTCACCATCAAGTCTCTCTTCCCCGAGTCATCGGAACACGTCTCATTTCCTGTTTGGAAACGGTAAACTGACTAAAATGTGCTTTCATGATAATCGGCGCTCCCGTTATGATCGACTCACGTGCGAAGCCTTCGATCGGAAGTGTTGCGGTGTCGTGCGCCGCAGCCGAGGAATGCGCCGAGCGCGTCGGAGCGTTGTGGGAACGCAACACGTGACTCGTGCGCAGTCATATGTGGAATACGCGCCGGGTTTGGCCCAGATTAGAGATTTGTGAGTCGGCGAACGGCCATGAAACGTGATCCGTGCGGTCAGAAAGAGCCGGCTCTGACTCGCGCACGTTCAGCTGCAGGAACAGGTAACAGCCAGCCAAGGAAAAACAGAACCCAGACGGTTTACCGGTGAGACGTCCCCGCTCCCTTCCTGCTGAGGGATTTTTAATGATCCTGCTCGCCAAATAAAACCTGGACTCTCTGAGGAGGCCCGGCCGCCGCAGCTCGTGCCGCTTTAAATGATGTTTTAATGGAAGCCAAGAGGAAACGACACGTATGATTCACGTAATTAAAGATGGCTGAATACGAACGGATGCACGGCGGCTTTTTGTGGCCGTCCGGCTTTTGTGACTCATCTTTGTGGTTCGACCAGAAATTATATTTATTTTATTGAAAAATGGCACCACAGCAGGGAAAACAAGTTCTTGAACTTGGAAGAGTTTGGATGTTTTTGGTCTAAATTTAAAATTCTCTGCTAATTTTTACATCTTCTGTGTGTTCCTTTGTACTAAAACTCTGGCACAACAATTTCCTGTGGGATCAATAAAGTTCTATCTCAAATTAAAAACTTTTGAAACAAAGCAAAGATTAGATGCAGCTCAATAAATGATTATAAATCTACATTTTAAAAATATTTCATGTATTGTTTTACCTTGTGATGAAGATGGAATTAGGACATTTTAACCCTGCTTTTATGATAGTTTTGATTTTTTATCGCCCATCACAAGGATGTTTTTGCCCATATCTTTGTTTATCTGATGTGTTAGCAAAATATCTTATGAGTCCACTGGACGGATTTTTTTAGAAACTCACAGAAAGTAAACATGAACTGTACGTCTTCCACTTTTGGAGTCGACCCAATTCAAGACGAGTTGCAGAGCACCAAAATGGCTCTAACAGTCAGTTTGACACATTTTGAGCTAAAATTGGGTGTGGTAGTAGCTGAGAGTCATCCCAACTTTGACTCCAAGCTCTTTATGATTTTTTTTTTTTTCATTTTGCAATTTTAATATTAATATCTTTGTCTGTTTGTTAGCAAAAGATGCCATAAACCATTGGCTGTATTTTGGTTAAACTTTCAGGATGTACCATAATCGTAGATGTCTACAAAGTATTTACTTTTGGAGCCAACCTGATCCAAGATGGCCGCCACAGCCAACGAACCTGACAAACACACACACAAAGAAAAAGAAAACAACAACATCCATCCATTATCTTTAACCCGCTTCTTCCATTGTGGGTCATGGGGGTCGCCGGTGCCCATGTCCATCGATCACGAGGGGCGGGGTACACCCTGGACACGTCTCCAGTCCTTCACAGGGACACATAGAGACAAACGAGACAAACAACCATTCACTCTCTCACTCACACCAGGGACAATTTAGAGTTACCAATCAGCCCAACAACAATAACTGTTAATTTACCTGATTTTGAGCTGGAATTTGTCATGGTAGTAGCAGAGAGTCACTGAAACGCATCCTCCGAGGGCTAAATATTACATGGACTTGTTGCTTAAAGCTTTAGCGTTAAGCGTGTCTGTCTGTTAGCTAAATATCTCCTGAACCCCTGGCTAAAATTGACAAAACTCAGAAAATAATCATTGGATGGGAGCAAAGCTAAGACGGAATAACTTAAAAAAAAAAATTATTTAACCTTTGGATCAACATGCTCTTGTTAGCAGTGTGGTCCTATTAGCAGCATTATACAGTTAACAGCATGGTACTGTTAGCCGTGCGGTCCTGTTAGCAGCATTATACAGTTAACAGCATGGTACTGTTAGCAGTGCGGTCCTGTTAGCAGCATTATACTGTTAGCAGCATGGTACTGTTAGCAGTGTGGTCCTGTTAGCAGCATTATACAGTTAACAGCATGGTACTGTTAGCAGTGTGGTCCTGTTAGCAGCATTATACTGTTAGCAGCATGGTACTGTTAGCAGTGCAGTCCTGTTAGCAGCATTATACAG
>NC_056508.1:45760190-45760818 GCF_014905685.2 Nematolebias whitei | reverse complement strand
CCTGTTAGCAGCATTATACAGTTAACAGCATGGTACTGTTAGCAGTGTGGTCCTGTTAGCAGCATGATACTGTTAGCAGCATGGTACTGTTAGCAGTGTGGTCCTCTTAGCAGCATTATACAGTTAACAGCATGGTACTGTTAGCCGTGTGGTCCTATTAGCAGCATTATACAGTTAACAGCATGGTACTGTTAGCAGTGCGGTCCTGTTAGCAGCATTATACAGTTAACAGCATGGTACTGTTAGCAGTGTGGTACAGTTAGCAGTATGGTCCTGTTAGCAGCATTATACAGTTAACAGCATGGTACTGTTAGCAGTGTGGTCCTGTTAGCAGCATTATACTGTTAGCATCATGGTACTGTTAGCAGTGTGGTCCTCTTAGCAGCATTATACATTTAACAGCATGGTACAGTTAGCAGCATTATACAGTTAGCAGCATGATACTGTTAGCAGCATGGTACAGTTAGCAGTGTGGTCCTGTTAGCAGCGTTATACAGTTAACAGCATGGTACTGTTAGCCGTGTGGTCCTGTTAGCAGCATTATACAGTTAACAGCATGGTACTGTTAGCAGTGTGGTCCTGTTAGCAGCATTATACAGTTAGCAGCATGATACTGTTAGCAGCATGG
>NC_056508.1:45755495-45760180 GCF_014905685.2 Nematolebias whitei | reverse complement strand
GTTAGCAGCATTATACAGTTAGCAGCATGATACTGTTAGCAGCATGGTACAGTTAGCAGTGTGGTCCTGTTAGCAGCATTATACAGTTAACAGCATGGTACAGTTAGCAGCATGGTACAGTTAGCAGTGTGGTCCTGTTAGCAGCATGGTACAGTTAGCAGTGTGGTCCTATTAGCAGCATTATACAGTTAACAGCATGGTACAGTTAGCAGCATGGTACAGTTAGCAGTGTGGTCCTGTTAGCAGCATGTCTCTCTCAAGTTCTTCATATTGAGCTCAATAATGGGATAGACTGAGCTTGGTGGCGAGCTGGCCCATTGTTGAGCTCAATTAGAAGAACTTGTATAACAATAACAATCGAAGCGCTTCTCCAAGCAGTACCAGCTTCTGACGATGGCTTTGAGCAGATTCTCAATCTTTGCTACTTCCTCTAAGCGTTATTAACGCTACCGTAATTTCTGGACTATAAGCTGCTACTTTTTTCACATGCTTTGAACCCCGTGGCTTATACAATGCTACTCCTTTTTTTAATGGGTAAACGAGCTTTATGCTGCAAAAACATTTAGCCTCGTCACAACCGGGCGCTCACATAGCTGCCCAATACACGTCTCCATGACTCAGCGAGAATACCTGTATAAATAAAAGTAAAAAAAAAATAATCTGACCAATGAAATTACCGAACAGGTCACAGTGGACCTTTGAAACTTGGTTTCATTGGTCCACTGGGGAGGGCCGTTTTCTCCTCCCCTCCCCGTTGTCGCCCCACCGGGAGTTTCCCCACTCATTGTGGACACAACGAAGTATTTGCAGCCACTCAAAATAATTGTGAATCGTAAATAAATCAAATTACGAATTTGCCTCGAGACGAAAGTGTCGTTGAGAGTGACAGTGAAAGAGACTGAGGAGCGTGATGACATTTTTCCGAGGCCGTTCAGTTCTGATACTGAAGAAGACTTCAGTGGTTTTAGTGCACAGGAAGAAGGTGAAGATAGTGTTCATTGACTTTTCCTATAGGTTTCTGTTTTTATTCATTTATTTTAACCAGCCGTGTTACAGGCACTGTTCAGAAAAAAACATTTACTATACGTATTTATGTATGTTACCGGTACATATTTAATTAAAAGTTTAAAAAAATCTTTGTGTAAATATCTTGTTAAAATGTGGACACCCGCAGCTTATAGACAAGCGCAACCTATATATGTACAATTTTTTTTTCTTTTTAAATTTAGTGGGCGTGGCTTATATTCAGGTGCGCTCACTAGTCCGGAAATCACCGTATTTTCTAAACCAGCTGTTCCGAGAAATTCCGATAACATGGTTTGAGGATTCCTCTTTCAAACGACGTCAAGAAATGCTCAGAAATAATTAAAGAATATGATTCAGACCGGGGCGACACGGTGGTGCAACTGGTAGAGCTGCTGCCTCTCAGCGAGCAGGTCCTTGGTTCAAATCCCGGTCCGGGGTCCTTTCTGGGTGGAGTTTGCATGTTCTCTCCGTGCATGCGTGGGTTTTCTCCTGGGACTCCGGTTTCCTCCCACAGACCAAAAACATGCATGTTAGGCTGATTGGTAACTCTAAATTGTCTCTAGGTGTGAGTGAGAGAGTGAATGGTTGTTTGTCTCGTTTGTCTCTATGTGTCCCTGTGATGGACTGGAGACCTGTCCAGGGTGTCCCCCGCCCCTCGCACAGTGATTGCTGGACATGGACACCGGCGACCCTCGTGACCCAAAATGGAAGAAGTGGGTAAAGATAATGGATGGATGGATGGGTTGATTGATTGATTGATGGATGGATGGATTGATTGATTGATTGATTGATTGATGGATGGATGGATGGATGGATGGATGGATGGATGATGGATGGATGGATGGATTCAGACCCATTTTTCAGGGTTCATCCCGATTAGCGAAACGAACCGTATCTCTGGAACCGTTCAAGATATCCGGATGATCCGAGTATCAAAGTGCAGCTTACAAAGTCAGGAATCTGAAAACGTGCTCATTTTAATTTCACCAAATCTGACTTGATCCCTAATTTGATGCGATGCGTTACATGTTTTAGCACATTTGCATTTTATTATCGGCTGCTTTCACGTTGTGTCCTCTAATCTTCATCACCGGTGGGCTCCTCTTCTTCCTCCGTTCTTGTTTATCAACCTGTTGACTCCATTTTCCTCAGGCTCTCTCCTCCCCCTCGTTTTTTTCTATAAGCATACTTCTCTCTCATTATGTTTTTCGAGTGTACTCCTCCGTCACTCTCCCCTCCGAGCTTTGAATCTTTCCCCGTTTTTCTCCTCCCCCCTCTCCCCCACTCACCCACCAGGTTTAACCCCTCACCCACTCCGATGCATTCCTTCAGCTTCGTAAACACACACGTGGTACCGAACATGAAGCGCCGCTTCCTCCGCTCTCCTCGCCTATCCATCTATCGCCCACCCCTTCTCTCCCTTCTCTCCCTCTCTCTCGACAACAAGTTGGAAAAATGAAAGTGGTTTGGGGGGGGGGGGACAACTGCGAGTCCCCTCTCTGCGTCCCCTCCAGGGCCAGTGTGAAGTTTTCAGTTTGATTGAAGGCCTCTTTTCTGTGGTGTGCAGTGTGAAAGCTGTCCTAATTGAATGATAAAGTGCCCCGAGATGGAGTCCGGTGAATAGCCAACAATGGCCGGCCTGTGTGTGGTGGAGGGATTTTGGTTCACATCCAGCCTCTGCCTCTCCGCTCCGAGAGGGGGCCTATTATAACGCTCTCTGCTGGACCCGATCACGTGGTGCCGGTCTCGCTCACCCCCTCTTCCTCCTGGCTCATCCCATCAACCCCTCTGCTGTCTATAAACACCCCCCGCCCCGCTCGCCCGCTCCGGTGTGGGCCAGCCGATCCGCTCACTTCGCCTCCTCTTCGCCGGTTCGGTTCGACGCTCGTTCACCCCCAGAGTCCCGTCCACTGGCTGCCGTCCTCCGTTTGTTTCTTTCTCAACAACTCTCAGAACTTCAGAACGAGACGGACCAGAACCTCTGGACACGCCGAGTTTCAAGTTGTTCTGTTGTTAAATAAGCAGATTATTAAACCAGAGTCGAAGGTTCTTGCGTTACCAGTGACCCAGTAAGATGCAGGACTTCCGCACAATAACGTATTTTGTCAAACTTTTGTAGTTGCTCAGTTTCCACCATTGTCTTGGTGAGAGAGGCAGAAGTTAAATTAATTACAAAAAGGTTAAAAATGTGTTTTTTGTGCATCAAAGGTGCTCGTCAGACCGAACTAAAAGGTGACCCTGAACCACGTAAATCGGTGCAGTTTAAAATGTGTTTACTTCATTAGTTTTCCGGATACATTGATCAGCTGTTCTGAAATGTGGGCATGCACTCAATGTAAACAAAGGCTGAATCTTCCAGAAGTCCTGCGGAACCTGATGTTATGTGTTTATCGTCATACTTTATTTAATATATCTGAGCATGAAATGGACCAGTACATCAGAACTGTCCATCCCAAACATGGACGTCACCTTTGTTGACATGTTTGCAGTCGTTTCAGCTGTTTCCATAGGTCAGGGGTTCCCAACCCTGGTCCTTGAGGAACACCGTCCTGCATGTTGTAGTTGTTTCCTGCTAAGACACACCTGATTTTAATAAATGGATGATTAACAGGCTTCCGCAGAACGAGAGGAAGTCGTTAAATCACTGAATCAGGTGTGCTGGAGCAGGGAAACAACTAAAACTTGCAGGATGGTGTTCCTCAAGGAACAGGGTTGGGAGTCACTGCCGTAGGTAAACAGACTCAGAGTTGGCAGCTGTTCAGAAATGTCGCTTGCAAATTTTAAATTTAAAGACACGTTAACCATCGTTTGAAGTTATTAAAGAATTGTGCAGGTTTTGTTTCTTTCTTTAGGATTCTTTGTGACTTTACTTCGTGTGCCTTCGTATGTTCAAGGTTGTACTTATTCTTGCGATGTCACAACACAGTAATGAAAGAAAATTAAAATCCACAGATTTAAATCAATGCACACAAGACCTCGTGCCAAAAAACAAACAAACCGGTAATTATTAAAAGTAGCAAAAGAATCGCTAAAAGCTTAAGTGATAAAAGACTAACTGAAAGCTGATAGCAGAACTAGCTAAAATCCAAAGGGAGTAATAGGCTAGCTAAAAAATAATTGTAGCAGAATAGCAGATAAAAGCTAAAAGTAGCTAAATGATAGCTAGAATGGTAAATGGACTGTACTTATATAGCACCTTTCTATTTTATGAAGACACTGAAAGCTCTTTACAACAATTTGTGCCTCATTTACCCATTCTTCCAGCACTGTACTAGATCTATACAGAGAATAATCAGAGCTTTAAATCACATTCATACACTGATGGGACACACATCACAGGCAATGAGGGGTTCAGTGTCTTGCCCAGGGACACTTCGGCATGTGACTGCTGGTGGAATTGAGCCCCCAACTCTTGCATTGTAGGATGACTGCTCTAACCACTCAGCCACAGCTGCCCATAATGCCTTTAAAGCATCGAGCAATAAGCTAAAAGCAGCAAGACGTTACCTAAAAGTAACAAGACGTTATCTAAAAACAGCAAGACGTTAGCTAAAAGAAGCAATAGTTTAACTAAAAGTAACAAGACGTTAGCTAAAAGAAGCAATAGTTTAACTAAAAGCAGCAAGACGTTACCTAAAAGTAACAACACGTTACCTAAA
>NC_056508.1:45745526-45755485 GCF_014905685.2 Nematolebias whitei | reverse complement strand
AAGACGTTAGCTAAAAGTAACAAGACGTTAGCTAAAAGTAACAAGACATTAGCTAAAAGTAACAAGACGTTAGCTAAAAGCAGCAAGAGTTTTGCTAAGAGCAGCAAAAGTTTTGTTAAAAGCCACAAGCGTTTAGCTGAGAACTCAAAGCAGCAATAAAAGAACCAGTTTGTTGAGGCAGATTTCTAAAGAACAATGTTTTTAAGAATTAAAGATTCATTTTTATTTTTTATGGTGAACCATTTGTAAATCAAGGTAAACATTTAAAAAATTATAAAAGTTGATAAACAAAGGTCAGAGGTTCTGTCTCCTGAATGAGCGCTTTGATAAAAGAATGAAGAACCCAAACGATGTGAGCTGAATGATGCTTTATGAGTGGATGTAAAGTTGTGGCTGCAGCTTTATGTCGACCCGTCTGAGGTTTGTTGTTCTTACATGAATATTGTTGGCTCTGATCTTTAACCTGAAAATGACAGAAGTATTGTTTGGTGGCAAATCTCAGTTTCTGGAATGTTTTCAGTCTGAAGAAGTGTCTCCTTTTCTTCTCAGACTGATGGCAACATGGCCGCCAGATTCTAATCAATACATTTTACAATCTGATACTTGGTTTTCCAGCTGTTTGCTTTCTTCTCTTGAGTCCAGAGCTCGGACAGAACGGGTCGTACGGACAATCTGTTAGCTATTTTACCCTCCTACTGAAACTTAAACCTTTCTGAGAGACGGATGGAGCTTCAAACACTTACCTCCCCCCACCCATTTTCACTGCACGTGCACACGCACGCACGCAGAGTTTAAAATTGTTGGCGAGGTAGTGAGGTGGAAGACCCCCCTCTGGCATCCCAGTCATTCAAATGAGTTTGTGTTTTTATCTGTGGGGGCTGGAAGAATGGAGGAGGAAAGTGCCGTGTTTAAAACATGTTGAATAACTTCTGAACCCACTACTCTTGTTTTCATTGGGCTCTTTCGTAAAAAGGTTCGTCAAAATGGCCGCAAAGACCAGTCCGTCTGTCCGTCTGTACTCTGCCTCCGGCTGTTCGTAAACACGGAGCCACAAGTCCGTAAACTTTCTCTTCTCTGGACCATAACTTCCAATCCACTCAAGATAATTTAACAAAAGTAGATACCAATTTTTATCACCTCTAAACTGTGTGTGGCGTAATCTTTTAGTCACCTCAGCCTCAAGGTCAAGGTCACAAATCAAGGTCCAATATTATACAAGGTTTTTGCTTGTCTGGACCATAACTTCTGATCCGCTCAAGGAACCCGATACACATTCTCATCTAGGCCTGTCGCGATGAACAATAAATCAATTAATCGCACGATGAACTCTAATTATCGACCTCATTTTCATTTATCGGCTTTATCGTTTCTTCGTGTCGCTCTCTTTCTACTGGACACTGGAAGACAAAAGACTCAACTCCAGTGCTCTTCACTGACCCCTCCCTTTCTCTTTAAAATCAATTGTAACGATCCAAAATCACATTTTTGGATCGTTAAAAGCAGCTAGGCTATGAGCTAAGCTACGAGCTAAGCTAACAGGCCGACCTCGGGAATAAACCTCCGTCTTGTCGAAGCGCCAACATTCACGTTTGAAACCCGTGCCTTCGTGTAAAAAGTTGTTTTTCCTCTGCAAAAAAAAAGCTGAGAACTTGTTTACTGATAAAAATAAAAAAAAATCAAATCCCGGTCCAGGGGCCTTTCTGGGTGGAGTTTGCATGTTCTCTCCGTGCATGCTTGGGTTTTCTCCGGGTACTCCGGTTTCCTCCCACAGACCAAAAACATGCATGTTAGGCTGATTGGTAACTCTAAATTGTCCCTAGGTGTGAGTGAGAGAGTGAATGGTTGTTTGCCTCGTTTGTCTCTATGTGTCCCTGTGATGGACTGGAGACCCTAACAGGGTGTACCCCGCCCCTCGCACAGTGATTGCTGGACATGGGCACCGGCGACCCCCGTGACCCAAAATGGAAGAAGCGGGTAAAAGATAATGGATGGATGGAGACAGCTCATCACAAGGGGCCTCCCTCCCATTTTTATTAAAGAGACACGCTGCTCACTCCCTCACCATCATGAATCCTTCGGTTTAAACAGTCATACTGCCATCCAGTGGTCAAAAAAGGTACCACTCAGAAATTGACCTACATTTCTTCTTAAATTTGACAATAATTTCAAATTTCAAACAATATTATCATTTATCGCAATAATTTCTGAGACGATTAATCGCCCAGCAAAATGTGTTATCGTGACAGGCCTATTTTCATCTTCACTAGGTGGAGTGTTGCGTGCACGTCTCATCACCCCGGCTCTAAAGTCAAGGTCACAAATCAAGGTCAAATGATTCAAACAAAGTTTTTGCTTGTCTCGGCCGTAACTTCGGATCTGCTCAAGATGATTTAACGAAACTGAGTTTGATACAACCGAGGGTGCACCGATAAATCGTCCGGCCGATTTATCAGCCCCGATTTCCTTAATTTTGGGAAATTACACGAGAAACCGATTTTACTGATTTATTTATTTATTTGTAACAGTTGTCTGAACTTCATTTATATTTCAGAGCACTACCTCGTGGCCAGTTAAAACAGGTTTGTATTGTTTCTAGGATATTGTTCAAGGGTCTGTTTTTCAACAAGGTAAGATTAGAAAACCGAAGGTGCATTGTGACCTTATAACACCTGACGGTGTTGATTAGAAAACAAAATCTGAATGGGACGGTCAGACTTTTTTTAAATCTGCGATCGGTGCACCCCTTCAGAGTACTATCAGTTATTGCCTTGTTTTCTAGTTTTAATCATTAAATTGATTTATAATTAATAATTTATCATGTGATTATAGCTACACAGATTCCTTGCCTTGGCAGTGCACTCATTTTTTGTTGGGTGGGGGGGTGGGGCGTATTATTTGAGTGAGGGGAGCGCTACCTTTGTAGCTGTTTAGCTAGCGCGTCTGTATTGTGCGCACCGCTAACATCAGTGGTGGCAGTTGTCGATGGGGGTGGGGGGGGTTCAGTTCAGTAGGCAGGGCACTCGGTTCTGTTGACAGGGTGGGGCGCCCTCGCCCTGCTTGTATAACAGTAGGGGAAACACTGCTCTGCAAACATTCGGGGGTGACCTGCAGAGTCGCACATGAACCTCCGACATCCCGTTTGTGATGAGTATCTTGTGTTGGTGATGTGATAAATGTTGCATCCACAAATGTTAGGTTAAACACAAAAGGCAACAGTCCTAAAATGTTTTTTTCCATCATTCCGGAGACACGATTTATGGAAAAACGTTGCTCAAAATTCACGTTGCTTGGAGGTAATTGAGCCATTGCTATAGATTAGTTTGTTGACAGGTGTATATGCGCCGTATGCGGTGCTGCTGTTAAACTAAACCTAAAGCTGCTGTGCATCATCGCCAACGTTCCTTCTGTAATAGTTTCATGTCACAGACCAAGTATCCTCACTTCATCGTGTTACTGAGTCGTAGCACCAGCTCATCTTCTCACATCTCCACCTTTACGTTATGACACAAAAACACAGGGATGGGTTGGTTTGACCGCCACCTCGGCCCATTTAGAAATCACAAAGCGCCATGTTCGACTTGAGGCGTCTTGTAAAAGGACAAAAACTACATCGGACCCTGTTCATACGTGAACGATCTCTGGAAATGTTTGGAATGTGGAAAAATCACACGATTACACGGTACAGCTGTGATTTCTATGCCACTGATTTTTGTATCAACAAAATGTGTTCAGACTCTTTCCTCTCAACCATAAAAACAGTTACTTTAAAATAATAAGTACATGAACGTTTGTTTGGACCCAGGATGTGGTTGGTTTGCTCCTCAACATTGAAAAGGGTGATCAGCACAAACAGCACTCTCCTATCCGCCGTTCTTCATCTGCTTGTGCAGAAAACTGTCGACTCTAGCCAAACGTAGCGCACGTGCCTGGTTTCACACCGATGTTGAGCATTTCTAAAAATGTTTTCCATAAACTGTAAAGCTTCAGTTTTGGATAAAACAACTGTTGACGTGTACATGAACGGCCAGAACGGAGTTTCATTAAAAAATGGCACGTTTGTGTAATCAGTAATGGTCCAACACTCTTTTAAGTTGGAAAGGCAAATTTAAAGTTTTTCTTTTAATATTTGACCTCGTCCACACATAACTCATAGCAAATTATGTTTCTAACGCTCGTTCTTTCTTTTTTCCACACGGGGCTAATTAATTTTATACAACAGTCGGCAAACTGAACACAGCGGAAGCATCTTAACAAGTTCTGATCTCAGTTTAAACTTTATGGTTCAGGAGCGCCGCCTGTTGCACGATTTAGCTTAAAAAAAAAAACGTGTCCACATGATTGGGACTTGCAATGAATATAATTTTTACTCCCCATCAAGTCCTGAGCAGAGAAACACTTGAATGTAACCAAAACTATAGGTAAACTATAGGTAAACTATAGGTAAACTATAGGTAAACTATAGGTAAACTATAGGTAAACTATAGGTAAAGAGGGTGCTAATCCTGCTAGCCTGTGTTCTTCATAATCCTTTATATTCACTAGATCATCATGGAGGAGGGATGCACATAACATGACAGTAAAGTTGACCTTGCCCATGACCTTGATTTCCACATAATAATACTTTCAAAATAAAGTACAATGTCAGAAACCAAAGCTGAGATGCTACAACTTTTATCCTTTCTTCGTTTCCTTTTAACGAATTGCACAAAGTACTATCGCCTTTATTTGTGTGTTTTTTCCCCAAGATTTGACCAAAAATTTGTTCTGTTGTTGTGTGAATTCTGTTAAGCATTCACACTATTGTGATCCTGTTTATATTTATGGTACTGTATATTCCTGGTAGTTACTTTTATCTCTTCTGTGCGTTTTTCGGCGCAATTCTCATTCCACAGTTTTCAACCTATTTCAGCAAATAGGTTAAAATATCAAAACGTTCAGCTCGTTCAGGACAGTCCTGCTATGACTTTTGGTATTAGCTTTAGCTTTTTGAAATATTTAGCCTTTTCTGCCTCTTTCTTTCTCATAGACAATGAATTGAGCTTATTTTCCATCCTTCAAATCTTTAGATCTGTTTACAATCTTTTACTGCTCCGTTCATGTTTTGTTCTGCTTCAGCTACTTTCAGCTCCTTGTGCAAATTTAAACATTTTTTTCAGCTATTTTCAGCTGTTTTTTAACGGCAGTTTCGCGATCCTTTCAGATTCAGCTTTCTAACTACAACATTTTTGTGCTTCTTCTAACGCCTTACTGCTAGTTTCAGCTTGATAAGCTTCTTTCTGCAAGTTTCAGTTTTTTTCAGCTATTTCAGTTGTTTTATGCTAATTTTAACCTTTTCAGCTAATTCCACATTTTTTGCACTCATTTCATCTTGTTTCTGCCTAATTCAGCAAAAATGTGCTCTCTCCACTGCCTTCTGGTAATTTAAGCTTTTTCACCTTCTTTTCAGCTGTTTTTTGCTTCCCCCATATAATTTCCACTTTTTGTGCTTAGTTCTGATTCTTTTGTCCTTTATGGGCAAACATGTTCTTTTTGCTTTTTTATGCTAACTGAAACTTGTAGCTTTTCAGCTATTTTTTTTTTTAGCATTTTTCTAGCTTATTTCATCTGCTTTTTTAGATGATTCAAGTTTTTTGTGGTAATTTCTGCTACTTTCAGACTATTAAATTTCTTTCTGCTAATTTCAGCTTGTTATCCTCCTTTCAGCTTATTTCTGCAGTTATTTCAGCTACTATTTAGCAGCTAATTTTAGCTTTCTTTATCTAATTTAAATTTTATTTTATTTTTTTAGCTAATTTAATCTCTTTCCACTTCCTTCTTTTAAAGTTTAAGCTTCTTTCTGCTTTTTCAGCTACTTTTCAGCTACTTTTTTCTTTTTTTTTGTTGCTAATTTCATAATTTTTGTGCTCATTTCTGCTTATTTAAATCTAATTCAGAAAAATATGTTCTTTCTGCGTTCTGCTAATTTAGGCTTGTTCTTTCTTTTCAGCTAATATCCAGCATGTTTCTTTCAGCTAATTTCAGCTGTTTTTCAGCAAGTTCTTCAGCAATAAGCAATCACACTGCATTTTCGCATTTCTTTTCTAGTTATAAATTACATTTCGGTCAAAATCAGCCAACAGCTGACGTCCCTTTCCTCTCCTGTTCATCTCCGTCACTGAGCTGTAGACTGATTCTATTCTTGGTTGTCTGAAATAATGCGGGTCAATAAATGCACTCTTGTAATGTATATGTAAAATAATGTAAAGGTATCCTCTGATGCACCTGCGTTCCTTCAGAAGAGCTTATTCCGGTGACACTCCAACCGGAGACTACGGTGGTTTTTTACACCTGCTGCCAAAACTAATTAAATTTATCTAAAAAAGTTGACAGTAAATTCATCTGAGCGTCACCACCAACACTCAGTGGTAACGGTTTGTGCGATGTTGTAGTTTGAAACTTTGGTGACCAAGTTTTGGGCGATATTCATTGATTGAAGGAGTTCTTGTTTTATTTTAAAAGTTGCGTTTCCTCCGTTCTTGCTGGCTGTTGTCATCGGCCCAAAGGTTCCCGCAGCCTCCAGTTTTCTGAATGTGATCGGGTTTCTGAAAGATATTTTAGGAATGCGAGCTGCCCACTGCCAGTGTTTCAAGACCCTGTTTGTGCAAGAATTTTTTTTTTACAAGATTCTACATTTTACCTCCTCCCACCACACACTCGCGCTTCCATTTTTTTTTTTAATTACCCAAAACATTGTTAAAAGGATCTTTGACATCTTGCACATATTGGGTTAATATGTTAATTCTCTATTCTGCTAAGCGCCTAATTACTTTTTTAAAATAATATTTATTACATTTTTCACCTAAGGACGTCATCATTATTTACCGGTGCAATGCATTCTGGGGCAATGATGCACATCGGTTGTAGCTGGAACTAAAACACAAGGAGTCATGATCAACAAAGTTGTCGGGTCCCAGGTCCTCTGGACCATTTCTTTTTTTTTTTGTTGAAATGTTTCGTTTTTCGTCCTTGACAAGGAGTCAAGACTAAAAAGTTATAACGTGACAATAAAGTTAAATTTTGTATTAGTCCTCATGCACACCAAATGGGCCAACAGAATCAAACAAGGTCAGTTTGTGACTAATTTATTTGCTCTGCAGTTAATCCCATACATATTAGCTCTGGAGCACACCATACTTTAATTTATTAACCTTTATTTAACCAGGCAAATCCCATTGAGATCACAGATCTCTTTTGCAAAGGAGGCCTAACATGTGAAATATAATTTTATCAGATAATATATTAACTTAATGAAATGTCTAGATATATGTATCCCGTTTTGATATTTAGAATGATATTGTGTTAAAAACATGATCTGATTCCATTTCCGGTAGAAAATGTAGTTTCAGCTACATGCCTACAACTCCCAACATTCACGCACCCACCCATTATAGAACACAAGATGGCGAGATATTATTGGTTGAGAGCTGGGTCACATGATAAGAGTAGGGCTTCCCATTCGTCGATGTTGGTGACGCCTCCAGGAGGTGTGGCCGGGCTCTGAAGAAGATGGGTTGTCTGTTTACGTTCGGGGCCATTTGTTAGTGACCGCATGGTGGAGATACAACGGCCCAGGGCTGGTGATTTTGTACTTTACATGTAAAATAAACCTTCTAAAATGGAAGACAATTGCTCCTCCTCTACCTGCTTCAGAACAGAACACATTCTTTCACATGCATGTTTTTGGTCTGTGGGAGGAAACTGGAGTACGCAGAGAAAACCCACGCAAGCACAAGAAGAACATGCAAATTCCACCCAGAAAGACCCCAGGTCCAACCGGGGTTTGAACCCAGGACCTTTGTGCTGCGAGGCAACAGTGCTAACCACTAAGTCGTCATTCTGCCATACATGTTAGCTCTGTAGCTAACATCATATACTGGTATATATCAGCTCTGGAGCTAACACTAGCTCCAGAGCTGATGTCATATATATTGGCTCTGAAGTTAACACTATTAGTTCTGGTGCTAACATCAAATATATTAGTGCTGGGGCTAATGCTGTTAGCTCTGTAGCTAACATTATAATATGATCTCTGGAGCAGGGCTTAATTTGTAACCTGATCGATGCTGGAATGCAAATATCACCCTTGGGGGACAGTGGGGATCATCCCCGAGAAATTTTTGAATAAAGTAGATGTGATTTCCTGCATTTTGGTGTATTTTATCAGATTGTTAAACATTAATGTTTACTTAAATTTTTAAATATTTGTCCCCCCCCACCACACACACACTTGACAGTCCCGAGCTGACGCTTCTCTGCTGAAGTCACTGTCCAACTCCACATGTGAAACCTTCCAGGTGCCTCCTCCTTCTGTTCATGGCAGCTGCCTATGTGAGCTTCTTCTCACATACGACTGCCTGGTTAGCTCCCCCCCCCCCCCCCCCACCGCTCTTTTAGTGGCAGATTGTTTTTTAAGGGTAGACGCAGAAATGCTTGACTTGAAGGGGCAGCTTGTATGTGATATTAAGAAGTCATAAGTGGCTGTTGTGTTTAAAATTAGTGTTTATGTTATTATTTTCAGTTTACATATCCATTATAAGTTTTATTGTTCAAGGCAGTCAAATTTGTTCATAACTTTAATATTAGTAAACCTGAGAGTTTCCGGATCCAAGTAAACAGTTGCCGGAACACACCCTGTCAAAATAAGAAAGTTCCCGGATCCTGTTCCACCAGGATCCAGGCTCAAATTAAGCCCTGTCCTGGCGCTAACGCTGTAAGCTCTAGTGCTAACGTCATATATATTATCTCTAAAGGTAACTTTATTGTCTCCGCAGCTAACGTCATATATGTTATCTCTGGAGCTAACGCTATTAGCTCCAATGTTTACGTGTCTCATATATATATATATATATATATATAATTATTTCCGGAGCTAATGTGAAAGCGGAGTAATTTCTGCAGCCCTCTCTCCGTCGGTGTGCTCTGTATCAGGCTGAATGTCCGATAATGTCCAAATTTAACATTCCAGCTGAATGTAGCTCACACCTGTACCACCTGTTTACGTCTTTTATCCAGATTACATTGCAGCGTAAATAAAATGACGGCAACCGTGTGTTGTTCTGTTTTTTAAAATTATAAAAACTTAACATCGTGTAACTTATTTTTACCGTCACATTTCTGTAGCTTAAGTGACTTTTGATCAAAAAGGTATTGTTCCAAAGAATTGGAGACCTTTTTAAAACACTCGCAGTAAAAGGATAGAGGGATGGTACTGAGGGGGTTTAAAAGAGGAAAAGATGGCAGTATAAAGAGAGGCAAGGAAAGATAAAAAAAGTGGGAACAGCTTGTGGCTCCATTGAAACCTCTCCATATCTGTAAACAAAAGCGTGCCCAACAATGCCTGTTGTTTTAAACTGAGCTGACGCTGCTGGACTTAGAGATTGTTTGTTGCTGACCCCATCTGAATCTGAGAGGCAGCGGCAGCCGCGGACACAAAAGTGAAGCGTCCCGGTGAACCGGATCAGACCACGAGCTGCGTGTGTCACAGGGTGGCTTCTGTACCGCGAGTCTCATACGTGTATTGTTCTGTTGGGATGCTGTCCAGTGGGAATGAAATTCTCTTTTTGATACTTTTGGAGGAAAAATAAAAAAGACCACAACGTAAATCTTCAAATATAAACACCAAGCATGGAAACAGAATCCCCCACATGGTTTTAACCACCGGTAAATAAATAAATGTTAACGTTTACACTGTTGTCCTGTTTATAAAATGGGTCTGGTATATCTTCTGTTAATACTGTTTCAATTATTCATAATTCACAATTCTTATGAGACTTTACAGCTGTGACTTTTGGTAATCATAACATTTATAGTTTTTGAATTGTTTAACTTTATTTACATATTTTCCAGTAAAATGATGAATTGGGCTTAGTTAATAGCTACTTTTTTACTGGTCTTAGCATTTAGCAACTGTTTTGTTAGTT
>NC_056508.1:45738835-45745516 GCF_014905685.2 Nematolebias whitei | reverse complement strand
TTAGCTTTTAGCTACTGTTTTTTAATCTTAGCTTGTAGCTACTTTTTGTCGGTCTTAGTTTGTAGCTACTTTTTTACTGGTCTTAGCATTTAGCAACTGTTTTGTTACTTTTAGCTTTTAGCAACTGTTTTTTAATCTTAGCTTGTAGCTTTCATGTAAACACTGAATTCTCTCTGTGTCAACAAATTTTTTTCCTCTAATCAAAATCCTAAAAAAATCTAATGTTTCCTTCGCCGTGTCTGTAAATTCAAGGTCAAGTTTTACTGTCATTCACATCGCATGTGGTACATGAGGTGGAAAGAAGTTGTGTACTCAAGGTCCCAGTTACATCCAACAAAAGCAAAAATATAAATTGTAAAAAGATGGAGGTTTTAGAAAGATATTCAATTTTCAAACGGTCAGCTTTGAAACACAAACAGTCATAGGGATCTAAGATATAAACTAAGGAACACTAATAGTTCAAACAATACGCCGAACAACAGCAGCACGAACATGAGTCTGTGTGAGCAGAGCAGAAGTGGGGCCGCAGTTTGTGATGACGGCCGCTCTTGGTAGATTCACACACGTTCCACATGTTCCACATGTTCCTCAATGATGAATTTACATGTTTAAGGTCTTGGAAACTTTTTTGTATCTCATTACCTAACTTCTACTTTTCAATAATCTGAGTTGAATTAGGACAGACATTTTAAACGGGGTGAACATTAATCCGGTCTTTTTGTTACGTGACAGTTGAATGTCAGAGTCTGCGTGTTTTTTTTCTGTCTAAGCTTCGCACTTTAAACGTGACGGAGCAAGAAAAAGAAAGTTGGAGTGAAGTTGAGGGCGACTGGCGAGGCGCCCGTTGGCACCGGGCCCACATCTCCAGCTGCTGCTGAGCTCCGTGTCACGGGCAGGACTCCCCCGCCAGAAGGGCTTTCCCCAGACATGTGCACGTGCGTGCGCACGCTTTGTGTTCGTCTTGTTCGTGTATTTAATGGCAAAAAGTTGATAAAGCTTTGAAACACAAACTAAACCTGGGATTTTTAAAAATTTTTTTACCGGGATTATAATTTTTTTTTCTTGGTACTTGACCCTCCTGCTGCCCTTGGGTCAAAATGACCTCATTTCTGAGCAGCAGGAGAGTCAACATCAGAATATCCTTGTCTGTATTTATTAAATCAGAGGATTAAACCCCTGAATAAATGTGATGATGTGATGTTTTTAATTTGAATTTCTTGTTGCCGCTGTGAAGAGCGATTGATTTAAAATGTCGGCCACAGCCGTTCCTGAAACGACTGTGACTCCGTCAGTTTGTGACGCCTCAGCTGAACTTTGCGTTGGTAGTAGCTGAGGGTGTTCCTCAACACGCGGTCGTACGGGACGTTTGTTTTCCAGGTCTGACCCAAGTGACTCAAACATCATTCCTTCAAGAATTGTTCTTTGTTTTTAGCAGCGGCATTGAAAAGAAAACTCGGCACACATTCCTGGACTGTGGGCGTGTTCGACACCGTCGTTTTTCAGGGAACGCCCGAGCGAAGGTGTCGATGACGGTCGATGGTCAGCCGGAGCGATCCCGCCTCGTCCAACCAGATGTTTTCTTGGATAATTAGACGGAGCAACCAGGAGAAGAAAGTTCACGTTTAATCAGCCCCCGCTGGAGGATGTTATCCAGATGTGACCCGACCCGGTGAAACCAGAGACCGAAGCCCAACGTGATGGGCTCTGTCCATGATGATGATGACGATGATGGCTCTGTCCATGATGATGATGGCTCTGTCCATGATGATGATGACGATGATGGCTCTGTCCGTGATGATGATGACGATGATGGCTCTGTCCATGATGATGATGACGATGATGGCTCTGTCCATGACGATGATGACGATGATGGCTCTGTCCGTGATGATGATGACGATGATGGCTCTGTCCGTGATGATGATGACGATGATGGCTCTGTCCATGATGATGATGACGATGATGGCTCTGTGTTAACACGACTCTGGACTGCGATGCGGTTTGTGTTGACGGGAGTTGTGCGTCGGCCGTAAAGCTGCTTGTTTTGATTGGCGCCTCCCAAACGCGAGGAGTTCTGTGGGAACCAGAGCAGGAGGCGAAGGAGGAGAAGACGTGAGGCGCTGGAAGACACGAGGGACAAAAGATTTTAACGACGTCAAACTGTCGTGTGACGGGACGAACTCCAGTATCCGTCTGAAGTCTCCATCTTCTGCCTCTTCTCCGTGGTCAGATCATGGAGGCAGCAGGTCCAGGAGAAAGACCCAGACCTCCCTCTCCCCAGAGAGCTCCTCTCTAGCTCCATGGAGGGGTTTAATGCCCCATTTGCACCGCCCCTAATAAGCCCCAATTCTGGGCAGCCCGCCACAGAAAGAACCCTTTTGCACCAGCCCTTTAGCTAGTATATTTAGCTGATTTGAGGCTGATTCAGGACCTCTTTTCATCCCTGCTTCTCTGCTGGGACCGAGCGAGCTCAGTTGCGCTGAGTTCGGACCAAACGTGAATGCAGGACTCTGATTGGTCAGGGGGAGGAGTCACTGGATCTCAGAAACTTTTCACCGATCCGCCATTTGCTATTTCTCTGGATGCGGAGCAGCAGCTGGATCTATTTGTAAGATTTTAAAAACAATAATGACAACGCCGTGTTTAATTCTGAAGTCCAGGCGTTTCTTGTGTTTGGTGACCGACGACAAAATCTGAGCGAGCGGCGTCACCGCGGAGGATCATACGAGCTGCCGACCTGTTGAAGCCCGCGAGGCCGAACCCCGAGCCCCGGCCTCGCCTGCTCACAAAGACCGGATTCGAGCCCTGGCAGGCGGGAGGACCGGGACAAAGGGTGGAAACTTTTTTTTTTTAAATTTTATGTATAAAAACTAAGTTTCTTTCATCGGTGAAATTAAAACTAAATAAACGGTACCGACTTTATCATGAAATCCTGTTTTCACTTTGACTTTATTAAATAATCTGTTAATTAAAGTTAATTCAACTGAAAAATCATAAAAAGACAAAATTATTGGATCTCAGGAATATTTCCCTCAAACATGTTTAAAGAAGAGACACAGTATTTGGTTCAACTTTATTTAGACGTACAAATAACAAAACAAGAATTACACTTTAAATTAAAGCTTTAAATCAAAGCTAAAAAATAATCTGTATACAAGAAACAAAACCACAGTGAGTGCAAATACATAAAATGATGAAGAAAAATATAGAATCTAAAATATAGATATCCTGATGCATGCTCAATAATCCAGGTAGAATAATCTAAAAAAGTTAAATCTGGTCCTCTGGACATTCAAAAAACAAAACAAAATGTAGAAACGTTTCTTTTTTCATCCGAAAGACTTCTTCAGTCTGAGGTGCTGTCCTCAGCTCATAAATAACTGACTGAAGAAGTCTTTTGGATGAAAGAAGAAACGTTTCTACATTTTTTGTTTTTTGAACGTCCAGAGGACCAGATGTAACTTTTTTAGATTTAAATGTTTTTGTAGAATCTGGTTCATCAGATTTAATTCAGTTCAGTTTATTTATAAAGCACCAAGTCACAACAGAAGTCGTCTCAGGGCACTGAACAGAAACATCCGTATATAAAATAATAATTTAACATTATTTATCTGAGGAGCAGAACTCTCGTTAGCAGGACTTGGGTTCTGGACACGCCTCCAGAGTCGGTCCTAAAGTGCAGGTGCAAATCCAGGCTGAGCCGAGCTGGTTCTGATTAGGACCAGTACAAACGGGGCCTTCCATTCTCTCTGGCCTGAGAAGCCTCAAGGTTCTCCCAGAAGGAGTTCTGGGACTGCCCTGGGATCTCTTACTGGTGGGACAAAACCTGTCACGATAACAAATGTTGCTGGGTGATTAATTGTCCCAGAAATTATTGCAATAAACGATAATATTGTTTGAAATTTGACAATAATTAGTAATTATTGTCAAATTTAAGAAGAAATGTTGGTTAATTTTTGTGTGTAGTACCTTTTTTGACCACTAGATGGCAGTATAAGACTGTTTGAACCGAAGGATGGATAGTGAGAGAACGAGCCTCTTGTTGAGCTTTTTGTCATCCAGTGTCTTCAGTAGAGAGAGAGAGACACGAAGAAACGATAAAGTCGATAAATGAAAACGAGGTCGATAATTTTCATTTATCGTGTGATTAATTATTGTTTATCGCGACAGGCCTAGGTGGGACGTGCCTGGAAAATCCTCTAAACTGGGAGGAGTCATAATCAGATGAACCTCCTTAACTGACTCCTTTTGATGCAGAGGAGCAGCGGCTCTACTTCGAGCTCCTCGTCTTCTCGGAGCGCCACCGTTCGCAGGACGCTCCTGTTGGCCGCTTGGATCCAGGATGTGGTTCTTTCAGTCATGATCCAAACCTCATGACCACAAGTGAAGGTTAGAACGCAGACGGACCAGTAAATCCAGAGCTTTGCCGTCTGACTCGGTGCTTTCTCCACCACAATCGACTGGAGCAACGCCCTCATTACTCAATACACGACCCGGGTCCATCTCCTGCTTCGTCTCACTCAGAAACAAAACGTCCAGATACTTGAACTCCACACCTGAGGCAAAACAGTGGATAAGTAGAAGGTAATCGGATGTGAAAAGTTGTAAATCACAAGTTGGTGTCTCTTGAAGGAATGCATATCGCCCGCTGCCTTTTATGTCGAAGTTTTAAACGTGATCGTTTAGAGCAGCGGTGTCGAACTCTGTTACAAAAAGCGTCCGAACCAACGACCAGTTTCAGTCGATAAATGAACTCCGGTCAGGTCCCGGACATCTTCTCTTGTTGCAGGTTCCTCGGCCTCGTGGACGTTCGCTTTTTCTGCTCCAAGATTACGGAAAAGTTCTAGAGATTTAAGTTTGTCCGTCTGTCAGGAGGAGTCTGCACTGAATAAAGTTTGCTCTGTTTTTTTCGTAAACTGAGAAGCGAATAAAGTATTTTACTTTTAAAATATCATCTCGGGGCTCGGTAAGACATTACCGAGGGCCCTCAGCTACTACCACACCGAACTTTTAGCTCGATCTGTGAAAAATTGACATTTTTCTTTTTGATTAAGGTCAGTTAGTTGTGGCGGCCATTTTGAATCAGATGAACTCCAACAGTTGTTGACGAACATCCGATGAAAACTTATAGTTTTAATAAAATTCATCCTATTGTTTCTGTGATATTTTGCTAACAGACAAGCACACAGTTACATGATCGCCCGCCTTTCATGGTGGCTGCGAGCTACATTACAAAAACACACGGATGATGACACGTTTCGTATCGTAAGAAAAAGTTCTGCACTTGTTTCTTCTCAAGAGTTGCGTCATCGCCGTCGCCTCGGATGTTTTCAGCATCGGCTCCTATTTTTTCCCTTTCGGCTCAGCTTCTCTGTTCGGCGTGATGAATGCCTTTGTGTTTACGTGCAACGTCGGCTCCGGGTCACGTGACAGAACTGCCTAACCGACCCGGAGAAGAGAAACGAGAGAAGTAAGCTCCGTAAGGGCCGTCTGTCTGAGCGATACGGTAAAAATAACGAAGTTTGTCCCGGTTAATGAATCAGTTTAGACTGAGTTTGGATTTGATTGTGAGTAAAGACTTGTTCGTTGTGTGTTCGGCTGTGTGAGTGTGATCTGTGGTTACACACACACACACACACAGCGCAGATGAGCAGGGTGGGCTCGGTGTCAGCTTCAACAACCCAACTGACCCCTGAGTCCCCCTCACCAGTTCAAATATAAACACAAATATAGCACGCACACACACACACACACACACACACTCTCACGCGCGCACACACACACTCTCACATACACGCACACACACACACACTAGTTAAAGTTCAGTGATGTCACTTGAACGTCTTGCGACTAAATTTCAGTCTCTGGAGAATTTTTACAAGATTATCAAGTAACACGGCGGCTGAAGACACAAATATGAATCTGTTTTGTGTCAAACATTGAAAATATTGTCTCTGTGTGTGTGTCTGTTAGCAAAATATCATAAATCAGTGAACATATTTTATTGACACTTTGAGAAAATAATCATTGAATGGTTGTCTGCAACCACTGAGCCTTTTGGAGTTAACCGAATTCAAGATGGCTGACTTAGCTAATTAGTATAATCCAACAACAACAACAAAAAAAACTCACATGTTGAGGTAAAATATAGTGTGGTAGTAGCTGAGGCTGATCCCCACACGTACTCAGAACATTAAAACCACTATCTTACTGGGTGAGGACTAGTTTGCAAACGGGAGTCTCTGAAGTTTTTCAAAACTTTTGTGGTGTTCGGTTTTCTTGGTTGGGTTTTGAATGTTTCTCATAAAAGTCAGTGTTTTGTTTTAGGCGTCTCAAACCTGTCTCAAACAGTCTCAAACATATCTCAAACATGTCTCAAACACGTCTCAGTCTCAAACATGTCTCAAACCTGTCTCAAACATGTCTCAAACAAGTCTCAAACATGTCTCAAACAGTTTCAAACATGTCTCAAACCTGTCTCAAACATGTCTCAAACCTGTCTAAACACATCTCAATCACATCTCAAACACATCTCAATCACGTCTCAAACACGTCTCAAACACGTCTCAAACCTGTCTCAAACAGTCTCAAACATGTCTCAAACAGTCTCGAACATGTCTCAAACAAGTCTCAAACATGTCTCAAACCTGTCTCAAATACATCTCAATCACGTCTCAAACAATC
>NC_056508.1:45736323-45738825 GCF_014905685.2 Nematolebias whitei | reverse complement strand
GTCTCAAACACGTCTCAGTCTCAAACCTGTCTCAAACCTGTCTCAAACATGTCTCAAACATGTCTCAAACATGTCTCAAACACGTCTCAATCACGTCTCAAACAGTCTCAAACATGTCTCAAACCTGTCTCAAACCTGTTTCAAACGTCTCAAACATGTCTCAAACATGTCTCAAACAGTCTCAAACATGTCTCAAACCCATCTCAAACACATCTCAATCACGTCTTAAACCCGTCTCAATTCAGCTTTTGTAAAATTTAAAACTATGTTTTGGCACAGGAGCTTTCCTTAGGACACAAAACATTTGAGACTTCAGTCCTAAACATCCAGGTCTAAAAACTACGACAGTGATTTAAAAAAAATCTAAAAAAACTGGTTCTGATTTGCTTATTTTTATTTTTCTAAAATGTCTTCCATTAGAGCAAATATTAATCATGGAGGGAGCTGCCAAGATGGGCTCAAAGAGCGGCGATGTAGACGTGGCCAAAAAAGTGCAAAAACAACGTGGCCGCACGTGTCGCGCTGGTCGCTTGTTAAAAAACAAGCAGATTTCAGCGAGACTGAAAACGTATATTTTTACGTTTTCTTAAGCGTTTTGGTTCTCTAACTCAGTAGTTCTCAAACTGGGGTCCCCAGACCCCCAGGGATCCGTGAGCTGGTGCTTGGGGGTCCGCAAACATTTAATTTTTATTTTTATGAGCACGTAGAAGTTTAACAACCGTTAAATACACCAAAGTGCAGAAAATCGCATCTACTGTATTCAAAATCTTGTAGGGGAGGACCCCACCCCCCCAACTGTTTTGTGAATCTTTCAGATGCATTTTTTGTAAATTTGAGCTTAAAGCTACAGTTTTGATACATTTAGCTTTTTAAAACTGTATTACTAACTTCAGCTTTTAACTATAGTTTTGTAAAATTTTAGTTTTTTCAAGAATTTATCAAATTTTATCTGTGGTTTAAATAAATAAATTTACCCACGTATTTGCCAATATTTTTTGAAACAGCTGTGCTAATTTTTGTTCAGTTTTGCTCATTTTAGCGGTTATTCATTTAGCTTTTAGCTAATGCTTAGTTAATTTTAGCTTTAGTTTAGTTATTCTTTGATTTTAGCTATGGCTTTGCTTCTTGAACAGCTACGTTGCAAAGTTTATCTTTTAACTACGGTTTAATTAATTTTAGCTGTGTTTCTCCAAATATTTAAATTTAGCTTCAAGTTGTAGCTTTCTAATTATAGCTATGGTTTTGCTCATTTTAGCTTTTAGCTACATTTGGCAAAGTTTAGCTTCTGTGCTGCTTGTTTTACCGAACAGTTCAGTTATTTTGTGATTTTAGTCCTAACTCTGAAAGTTTCAGCTGTTTTGTCATAAAACGTGAGAACCAGCAGTGAAAGTGATTTTTTTCCTTCGGCGCTGCAGCGAAGGTGTTTCTTGGTGACAGTTGAGTCCCCCCCCCCTCCCCCGCCCCCGTCCCCCCATCCTGACCACAGCTATCTTTAGCTGGGACGCCGAGGTTGCTGGGTCTGCGCCCACATCCCGGCTCGATGTGGCCCGGGGTAACTGTCGGGACGGGTGAGGAGAGTTTGGCGTAGCAGGGACTCTTACGCCATCCTCCCCCCCGCGTCCCCCCCCCCCCCCCCCCTCACATCAACCAGGAGAGGAAATGAAACCGGGAGGGGGGAGGAGGAAGGATGGAGAGGGAAACAGATGATGGCTTTAAATCTGCCATCATGGCTTCTGTTTAAGATCATTTTTAATCTTTTACGTTTCTCGTCATAAATGTTCTACATTACATCATCTCATACTTTTTAAAGCTTCCAATAAGTTTTAGTTTAACGCTTTTTAAATAATTTAAGTTCCCACAAATTCTTCCAGCAGTTCTTGTTACATAAATTTAATTTATGATTTAAAATCTATTTTATTTTAAATTAACTCGTTGACTGAGTTTAAATCCTTCATATAACCAGATTACCACACTGAGCAGAATATAATTTCAGATTATTTTTAATGTTTCTTTCGTAGATATTGTTTTCTCGTACGAAATCTAGTTTTATTTTAAATTAACTCGCTGGTGGACCGAGCTCACCCACAGGCCGGATGTGTCCCCAGTTGAATTGTCCAGTTTAAAACGGAGCTCGTCCAGCAACTCAACAATTTTGAGCTAAATATCTGTAAACAAAAACATTATCTCCCTTTGTCTTTGGACAATAAACAGAAGTTTGAGGAGAGGTTTTAGTTTTTTATGCTTCAGATGAAGGTTTTTATATTGACTGAATATTTGTGGAATAAAATTAAGAATGCAAATGTGAAGAATTTACTTTTTGATGTAAGAATAAAGGAGGGGATCGTCACTTGGCTGCAATCTGAAACTTAACCACTAGATGTCACTGTTTTCTACATATAACACCTTTAACCCCCAGAGAAGGATAATGGGGAAAAATCAGCCGCACCTATAAATATATATATTTTTTGTTTTTTTGTTTGTTTGCTTTGTTTTGTTTTTTTG
>NC_056508.1:45729999-45735923 GCF_014905685.2 Nematolebias whitei | reverse complement strand
ATATATATATATATATATATATTTGTTTTATTATTATTATTTTTTTAAACTTTGTCAGAATTGTTTCAAACGTCACCGGAGCACCACTGCCCTCTAGTGTTCCTTTGTGGGAAAACTGAACCTATTGAAATCTTTTATAAATGCTTTTTTAATTTTAATGCCATATATTTGTTTATTTTTCAGTGTTTTAGTTATTTATTTCTCCAACTCTGTATTTTCCATCTTTATTCTAGTCCACTAAATGGGGGTAGTGGTTGCTCAGAGGTTAGAGAAGGTGAGCTTGTGATTGGAAGGTTGCTGGTTCAACCCCCTGGACTGACAACATGAAAATGTGGGTGGGAAACATGAAACACCCACACCGGTCCCGCCCTCGTTTGTCCTGCTCTGGGCCCTTGAGCAAGGCCCTTAACCCCCACCATCAACGCATCATCGCCGGCGGCTGCTCTGGCAGGTCCGGGGTGACGGAGGGTCAGTTTTAAAGAACGTTCACGTCTAAATGGAAACAAATGTCTTTTTATAAAATTAATATTCTGTCAATTTTTAAAATGAATTGTGGAGTTTTGTAAACATTTAAAAAAAAAAACGTCCCCAAAGAGCTAAAACTTTACAGAGTCTTTTATTTCTGGCTGTAAAATAATTGGGGTCTGCCTGAAGGCACCTCGAACCTCAACGTGCCCCAGACGACCGGCTCGGCGCCGTTACTTTTATTAACGTTTCGAGTTACCATGGCGACGTACTTTGCAAAGACGCCATTTTTCTCTTTAAAAAAAACCCTGACAGAACTCATCACAGCCTCTAACTGTCCCAGTGAGGTCACATGACCTGGAGAGGAGAGGTCCCTGAACACTGATTAACTTTTGGAGCCGTTTTGTTTCAATATGGCCGCCACAGCTAACGCAGAAAACTCAAAACCGACTATAACTCCGTCATTCTTTGACACGTTGAGCTGAAATCTGGTGAGGCGGCACCTGACGGCGATGTCAACGCATTCTGAATTCAAATTACAATTTCAAGATGGCTGCCAAAGCTAATTTCGAATTGATATAACTCGGAGGTTTTTAGATCTATTCAGCTGAAATGTGGTGTGTTGGAGCCGAGAACGATCCCTACTAGACTCTGATTGCAAATCAAAAATCCAAGATGGCCACCATAGCGTAAAATAAAAAATGGCCATAATTCCTTGATTTGTTGCCGTGACCGCAGCCGAGAGTGAACTCGAACTCACAGTTCTGTCACTTCCAAAACTTAAAACAGCTGCAATGTGGCCGTAGGATCTTTCTAGCTACTAGTTTCAGGTGGACAAAGTTTTTAAAAACAATATATTTCAGCAGTTATGTAGAGCCTTGTTTATTTTTCCTTTTGTCTGTGTCGTAAACATTTGGTGATTTTTTATTTTTTGGTTTTGCTGATTTTTAAATCAGCTGAACGTTTCTTCGGCTGGTACAGCGAGCCGACGGTCTCCCTGGCGCCCTCACTAACCCGAAGCTTCCTTTGCTTCTCGTCCGGGTCAATGGGGTTAGTAAAGCGTGACCTTTCACCCCCGCCCCCTCCCCATCTCTTTCTCCCTGTCTGGAGTCACTTGACTGAAGCGAAGACCCCCCCCCCCCCCCCACCCCCCCCGACTCTTCGGCTGCGAACCACTCCGGGTTTCCCTCCCTTTTTCTCCTCCTCGTCCCTCCCTTGTTTACCTCGGCTCGGCTCCCCGCCCTCCAGCTTCTCTTTCCTCCTTTTCTCACTCACTCTTTCAGTCCGGCGGCTTTTCTACACTTTTATCAAGTTTTCTCAAAAATGTGCACGAGTTTTTTTTATTTAAATCTTTGAAGCAGCTGAACTCTTTTCCACCACAGATTAGTAGTATTGTGTCGTTCCCACAAGTTTAGAGCTAAGATTATATTTTGTTGAGAAAAACGGTCTGTTTGGGTGAAAAATGTTGAAAAATGTTTTGCTTTCTCTCACACGACCAGTTAGTGCTCGGAGCTTGTGAAGTGACTGACTCTCAGCAACTACCACACCAAACCCCAGCTCCAAATCTGTAAAACTGACCGAGTTATAGCCTGTTTTGTGTTGGCTCATCTTAGCTAGCTGTGGCGGCCATCTTGAATTGGATTGGCTCCAGAAGTTAATCAGTTGTAGTCGTGCACCCAGTGATCGCTTCTTGAAAGTTTCTTTAAAATCGGTCTTGTAGTTTGCAAGATATTTTGCTAACAGACAGGAAAAAGTTGGCTTTTTCTTTTTAAAACACAGATCTGGTGTGATCAGTTGGCATTCAAAGTTCAAGTTGAGGATCAGTCTCAGCTACTACCACTCTAGTTTTCAGTGTGTTATCTTTAAAATTACCTGAGTTGTTGTCACGTTTGTGTTTCAATAAGGTTGTTTTGCTGTGGCGGCCATTTTTAATCTGTTATCTCTTAAAGCTGACGATTGTAGATGTTTGTGCCGACAGTACGGGAAAATGAGCTCATGTTCCAGACGGCAGGCGATGATCAATATGTGAATGTTTAAGCATTCACACTATTGTTTTCTCACTTCTGGATTCTTCCGTACGTTTTTCAGCGTCTTTCTCGTCCCGCAGTTTTCAAACTATTTCAACAAATCGTCAAAATGTTCAGCTGTTTCAGGAAAATTCTGCTGTGACTTTCGGTGTTGGTTCAACTTTAGCTTTTTGAAATATTTTAGCCGTTTCTGCTGTTTTTGTCTCATAGAAAATGAATTGAGCTCATTTTACCTCCTTCAAATCTTTAGATGTGTTTACAACCTTTAACTGCTCCTTTCACATTTTGTTCAGCTTCAGCTACTTTCAGCTTCCTGCTGCAAATTTAAACATGTTTCAGCTAATTTCAGCTGTTTTTTTCAGCTGTTCTTTGCTCCTTTCAGATTTTTTCAAACAACATTTTTGTGCTTCTTCAAACATCTTTCTGCTAATTTCAGCTTGTTATGCTCCTTTCAGCTGATATCTGCTATTTCAACTACTATTTAGCTGTTTTATGCTAATTTTAGCTTTTTCAGCAAAGTCCACGTATTTTGCACTCATTTAAATTTTTTCTACCTAATTGAGCAAAAATTGTGCTCTCTCTACTTCTGTCTGGTAATTTAAGCTTCTTTCTGCTATTTTGGCTACTTTTCAGCTTCTTTTTTTTTTTTACTAATTTCAGCATTTTTCAGATAATTTACACTTTTGTGCTCATTTTTGCTTCTTTCAGCCTATTTGAGCAAACATGTTCTTTCTGCTTTCTTCTGATTTACGCTTGTTTTAGCTGTTTAGCTAGCTTTTTTTTTTTTTTTAGCTTTTTTTGGCTAATTTCAGCTGTTTTCAGATAAATTCAAGTTTTTTTCTGCTACTTTCAGCTTAATTAACTTCTTTCTGCTGATTTCAGCTTATGTTCCTTTCAGTTTTGTTGTGCTAGTTTCAGATTTTTCTGCTATTTCAGCTACTATTTACCTGTTTTATTCTAACTTAGCTTTTTCAGCTATTTTTTTAGCTCATTTCAGTTCTTTCCACTTCTTTCTGATAGCTTAAGCTTCTTTCTGCATTTTCAGCTACCTTTCAGCCATTTTTGCTTATTTCTGCTTTTTTTAAGCTAATTTCCTAAAATGGTGCTCATTTCTGCTTATTTAAACCTATTTCAGCAAATATGTGTTCTTTCTGTTTTCTTCTGCTGATTTAGGCGTGTTCAGCTACATTTCAGACTGTTTTTAGCTCATTTCAGCTGTTTTTCAGCACGTTCTTCTGCAATAAGTGTTCACACTGCATTTTTTGCAGGAAATGTAATTTGTCTAGTTTACAGTAAATGTGTTTTTAATGTTTTTAATGTTTTCTGTTTTTGTTTTACGGCACATGTGGCTAAAATATGTTTTAACTTTAAGCGTGTTTTGTGCTGGAAACACCTCGTAAAGCTGTTTTTCTTTTCCTTTCAGCCCAGCGTGACCTTTCTCTGGTCACCAATAATTATTTCCTAAATTTCAGCTGAAATGTTTGTGCAGCCGAGCCCTTCGCCCCCCCACCTCCCTGTCCCTCCTCTTCCTCACGAGCACGGCTGTTGTCACCTCAGCTCCGGACGCTGAACTCATTTTCTATATTTAGTTTGACCGTTCGATTCAGTTTGTTGTTTTTTTTGTGTGTGTGTGTGTGTGTGTGTGTGTGTGTGTGGGGGGGGGGGGGTTCTCTGTCCGAACCCCAGCGTCGACCCGGAGCTAAAGCTTCGATGGGGCCGAGGCAGGCGCTGAAGGGGTTAAGAGCAGGCGCTCAGCATGCGGGAGCCATGGCGGGCAGGCAGTGCAGAGGCTGACCTCTGACCCCGCAGGAAAGGAATGTGGAAGCTCTTTCATCCCCGACAGAAACCAAAGACACCCGGGCGGTTGGAGAGCGGAGGTTCGCTTCTGCTCTCGGCTGTTCTGATTAGAGGAAGTAAGCCGAAGCTCGGGCCGAACGCGCCGCTCCGGGTTTGCGGTGGTGGTTTCTGCCATTTTGACAGAAGCTCCGTCCCGCCGGAGCGCTCGTGTTGTTTCCCCACATCAACCACTTTCTGAGACGAGTTCTGTTTTGGTCACAGAAACTGAACGACCTTTGACCTTTGTGCAAGTGTTTGTAGTTACAAACCAAAGAACAGGGCGGTTGTTTATATCAGCCGCAGTTTTTACAATAATATTTAATTTTTTCCGAGTTAATCTTTTTGCTCCTTTTGAGTAAAACTAGAAAAACTGCATTTTCTGCGAAGGAAGCTCAGTGCTGAAAGACTGCTGAAACTTCCTAAGGCAGCTAAAGCTGAGTGTAAACATGGAGAAACGGCTAAAAGGAGCAAATCAGTAGCTAAAAGCTAAAGGTAGATGCTGACCCAAGTACATTTTTAGAAGTCACAGCAGTCAAATGGCTGTTAAATCTGTTTTTAAATAAAGCTGCATTTAAAAACACACTGTACGTACAGACAGACAATTCTTAATAAACCGTAAAATATCTGCCAGTTAAAATCATTCGGCTGATTACAACAATAATCCAGGTATACAATCCAACATTTTGATGTCAGATGACCTGACTGAAAAATGTTGGATTGTATACCTGGATTATTGAGCATGGACTTTGTTGTTTTCAACCAGTTCGACAAGACTGTCAACAAGGAAGAGGGACGGCAATGAAGGAGGGGGCGTACCAAAGAGACCATCTTATCACAAGCAGAACTGGTTTGTTCCACTTTGGAGTAAGCTGTTGGCGGAAGAATCAGTTTTGTTGTGTGTTTCCTTGACTGATGAAGCCTTCTGGATGGAAGGCGAAACGTTTCAGCACAAAAAAAGAAACTGTACAGATGACCTGACTGAAAAATGTTGGATTCGGCTGATTATTCAATCCACCACTAACTGAAAGTATCAGAAGTTTACGACAGGCCAGCTAAAAGTTAGAAAAGGCTATCAAAAAACTAAAAGTAGTGAAAAACTGTAAAAACTTTGGAAAAATATAAAAGTTGCAAATATTAAGATGACTAACGATCGAACTGATTGTATGAGCTTCATACACAGCAAATAAAAACTAGCTAGGAGCTAAAAGTAGCAAAAGGCTGAATAAATGCCTAAAATAGCAAAAACTCTGGCTAAAAGATAAATTAAACAAAACTAGCTAAATCCTAAAAGTAGCCAAAGTCTGACTAAATGTTAAAAGGCTGACAAAATGCTAAAAATAGCTAAAGACTGGCAAAATGCTAAAAATAGCTAAAGGCTGGCTAAATGCTAAAAATACCTAAAGGCTGGCTAATGCTAAAAAATAGCTAAAGGCTGGCTAATGCCAAAAATAGCTAAATGTTGGCCAAATGCTTGAAATAGCTAAAGGCTGGCAACATTCTAAAAATAGCTAAAGGCTGGCTAATGCTAAAAATGGCTAAAGCCTGGCTAAATGCTAAAAATAGTTAAATGCTTGCTAATGCTAAAGATAGCTAAAG
>NC_056508.1:45692913-45729989 GCF_014905685.2 Nematolebias whitei | reverse complement strand
AATGCTAAAAATAGTTAAATGCTTGCTAATGCTAAAGATAGCTAAAGGCTCGCTAAATCCTAAAATAGCCAAAGGCTGGCTAATGCTAAAAATAGCTAATAGCTGGCTAAATGCTAAAAATAGCAAAATGTTTGCTAATGCTAAAGATAGCTAAAGGCTGGCTAAATGCTAAAAGTAGCTAAAGGCTGACTAATGCTAAAAATAGCTAACATCTGGCTAAATGCTAAAAGTAGCTAAAGGCTGGCCAAATGCTAAAAATAGCTAAAGGCTGGCTAATATCAAAAATAACTAAATGCTATCTAAATGCTAAAAAATAGCTAAAGGTGTGCTAATGCTAAACATAGCTACAGGCTGGCTAAATGCTAAAAAATAGCAACACTATAGCAAAATGCTAGACATACTAAAAAGGTTGGCTTCATGCTAAAATAAGCAAACGGCTGATTAATGCTAAAAACAGCAAAACTTTGGCTTAACGGTAAAGAAATACAAATAGCTGACAACGCTAAAATTAGCAACAGGCCGGCTAAATGCTAAAAGAAGCAAAAATCAGGCTCTACGGGTAAAGTAATGATAAATAAAGTTTATTATTTTGAAAAGTATGTGACAAAATCAAAAAGTTGGCGCTCCAATCTCTTTAATGAGCTGAATGTTTTGATACACGAACGGCTAAAATAGCACAAAGTTGGCATACGTTGCTGAACTGCAGACAACGTACAGAAAAACAAGAGCCGGACCTGAGAGAATCGCCGCTCAGCCACCGGTTCACATCACGAGTCATTTGGGCTCTTTCAGGCCCGAGGGCGTTCAGCTCCACGCGGCTTCTCCTGCCTCGTTCGGTCGTATTCAAGCCTCCGTTTTATGTTCTTCTCTGCAGCTTGTAGCTGCTGGCAGTTCTGTTTCCGCCCGTTTGTGGGAGCTTCAGTGTTGGTGTCGGTTGTTTTGATCGAACCTTTGACTGGAGGGAGGCAGAGTAAGGGGACATGGCACGGTTCAGGGCAGGAATTTGCGACGTGGGTCGGCTCCACAATAGAGCCGGGCTCCCTGAGGGTGGTCAATGGGACGGGTGTCACCCCCTGCAGCCTCCCTGCTGGGTGATGACCACCACGCAACGCTACAGCTGTCGCGTCTTCTTAACCGCCACCGTAAACAAACGTACACGATGAGGGCTCGTGTCGGGTTTTTGCATATAAAGACTCCTGACCTAAAATTTATGATGCTTCTGAAGACTGTACATTTTGAAGTGCCTGTAAATTTACCGTATAGTGGTGGAGTTTTATCATCTGTCTGCTTTAAACACAAAGTGTGCACAGAAGACCGAAGGTAATGACACTTTAGGGAAACCAAAAAGACAAATAGCCAAGTCTGTTTTGTCTAATTAGTTTGTTTTAACTCGAGTTCAGGTCTTCTTCAACTGATGCTCGTAGTTAAAAAGGAGAAAACCCAAATAAAAACACAACAAATTAACGCTAAATGTATTTAAAGAAACATGTTTGAAAGTAAAAACTATGTGAATCAACAAAAATCAATACCTTAATAACGTCTGTAGTGTATTTTGATTTTTAGTTTGGAAAATGTTCTATTTATTTATTACATGGAGGGGAGGAGCTTAAAACCTAGACTGCACTAGGATTCCACCAGGGGGTGCTCCTCCTTTGTGGCTTCAACTTCTGGCTTCTGGTCTTGTCTCTAGTTATATGTGATCTGTGTGAAAAAGGAGTCACGATGTGGAATTTTTTCAAAAAGTTACAATTGTCCATAGTTTGTTGATATTTGGAGATTTATCGCTTAGCTGGGTAACGTTAGTTTCGTTCAGAAGCGCCAGTTCAAAGTTATGTTTATTTTTAGGATGAAGTGATGACATCAAAGAATTTCAGTCGTATTAAAATGGGAATTCCCAGGCTTCATATTGACGCCAAACATTACACAAAGGGATTTCCCAGAGCTACGTCAGCCAGCAAGAAAAAAGCAATAAATTTCAAAGGAAATTAAAAGAATCAGAATTATTTCTGAATACATGCCTGTTAAAAATCTTGAATTTAAAAGTGGATTAGGAAGAACATCTGCCGGGATTGCTAGGTCGTGTCTTTACGGACTCGTTTTTACGTAAATTCTAATTACGACAAAACATTTCCATGTTCTTTGTGCTGCAGCCTGTGCTCGCTCTGATTCATCTCACCTGAACGAATCATGTATGTTGACACTTTGGATATTTTTATACTTTTTAAAAATTTTAGTTCCACATTAAATACCGTACCGTACCACTAGGTGGCGAGAACTTCCACAGTCGTGACATGAATGGTCAAATCAGAGAAACGGCTCGTCTGAGGAATCTCCATTAACTTGTTTAGAGTTTCTTCTCAAGTATAAATAATTTTGGCGCACAGTCAGCTGTTTGGACGCTCTACGCCTGGCATCGCAGCATTTGTGTAGGTTTAAATTTAATTTAGTTTATTATAGATTAAACTTGCGGCTTCATGTGGTAGAATAATAAAAGTGGAAATCATAAAGACTTTATCAAACTTTCCTATGTAAAATAAAGCTCCACATACTATGAAAATATTATCAATATTGTAATATACTTGTGCACAATAAAATATTGCAATGAAAGGGAACTAGATATTAGGCCTGTCGCGATAAACAATAAACAAGTTAATCGCATGATAAATGAAAACTCAACCTACTTTTCATTTATCGGCTTTATCGTTTCTTTGCATCTCACTCTTTCTACTGAAGACACTGGATGACAAAAGGCTCAACTCCAGTGCTTTTCACTGACCCCTCCCTTTCTCTTTGCTCTTTGAAATCCATAACCATCCAAAATCATGTTTTTGGATCGTTAAAAGCAGCTAAGCTGAGAAGCTAAGCTACAAGCTTAGCTAACAGGCCGACCTCGGGATAAAACCTCCGTCTTGTTGAAGCTCAAAAATTCACGGTTGAAACCCGTGCCTTCATGAAAAATGTTGTTTTTTTCTGCAAAAAGAAGCTGAGAACTTGTTTACTGATTTTTTTTAAATTAAAAGCTTTGTGTGAGAAATGCTATGCTAAAGAGCTCAAACCACATCGAGCGTCTGCCATTTTGAGAACCAGAGACAACCCATGTCATGTCAAGGGGCCTCCCTCTCATTTTTCTTAAAGAAACACACTGCTCGCTCCGTCACTATCCATCCTTGAGTTCAAACAGTCTTATACTGCCATCCTGTGGTCAAAAAAAGGTACTACATGCAAAACAAATTATTAATTCAACCTGTATTTAGACAGATAAATCACATTGAGCCCAGAAGTTTCATTTACAACTGAGATCTGTTTAGACAGACAAAAAGTAAAGAAACTGGACACATGTAGGAATTGGAGGCAAAAAAAAATATCCTATCAGACTCTTTCTTCTTGCCTGAGAAGAAAAAACTATTAAAAATCACCTCACACAAACAAGGACATAGTGACCTAGACATTCTGCAGAGGGGGACGACGAGAGCGGTGAGCAATGTCCTTGGACGCTCTCGAGGGCACTGTAAGAGTTCTGGTAAGGATGGAATAATCAGCCAGTGTCCTCCGGTGAGATCTGTAAACATTCTCGAGGTATGGCGGGGAATGGCAAAGTACAACGCCTATGAGAATCCAAGAGTCCTAAAAATGATGACACAATGTTTATTCAGTTGGTTTCCTCTTGTTGATCAGTTGGAAATTCCTCAGGGAGTGGGTGGTGAGCGTCAGATCACGTTTTCCAGGCGAATTCAGATAAGATGGCCTTCAAGGCCAGCCAAGGGAGCCAAATTCAGATAAACACAGTTGTTTTGGGGACAAGCAGAACTTAATGACATCTACCTTGAGTCTGTGTTGGTCCACTCGGTTCCGAAATGTCCAAATTACACGGCCACACCGATGGAACGTGACTGAGTAAAATCCCCAAGATCTGATCCACTCAGCCCAAAGCATTTGAGTTTTGGTACTCGAGGCACGAACCAAGCCATCATAAAGGTAAGCAGCGTGATCGGGTCCAAATTTGCTGCAGACAATTTCCTTGATTGTAGATAAAACCAGCAACCAGCCGAATACAAAAAGCAGGAACCACTTATCATAAATCCAATTAAATATGCGTCCTTAAAATCCACAAATGGCAGCAGAGATAGACACATCCTCAAGTCTTCCAGTCGGTGAGATATCCAGCTGCGTGCGTGCCAACAGGGCAAATCGGCTCGCCTAAAGCCTGTCTTCTCTTCGAAGAAATGTTGTAAATTGAGTTGAGGGACCAACTGATCAAAACAAGTCCATAATTATGGTTCGGAGGATATGCAAGAGAGGCTCAGAAGCAGTTTCACAGACAGACAGAGCAGCAAAGCAAAGCGGAGAGGGAGGGGAGAAGCATCCGATCTCTGCAAGAGCAAGTGGTGAAATTAACAAACATTTCTTATTAAATTTGACAATAATTATTGTCAAATTTCAAACAATATTATCATTTATCACAATAATTTCAGAGACAATTAATTGCCCAGCAACATTTGTTACCCTGACAGATCTACTAGATAAGCCTTTACACCTCCGAGTGACCACGTGGTGACAGAACATGTGGCTTTATTGCAGCTACTTTCTACATAACATGTATTCCTTTTTAGAGCAATTTTTAAATGTTTAAATGTTCGACTTTAAACATAAATTAGTCTTAAAATAAAAATTGTCTTGTACTTTTTTCTCCTCATGCTCATCCTGCTCAGGAAAAATATTACAATCTATTTTTATACTTTAGGAACTGACGCAGCAGGAAGCGCTGAGGAGTGTAAAAAAATTTAAAAAAGTTGTGCACACGCGCTTTTAGACAATGTGGATGCACAAGTCTGCTCGTATTTTCTACGTAAATAATCATAAGACGCACCTCTGGAACTGCACGGAGCGCATTCCAAAGATTTGTCGTCTTTCACCAGTTTTTGACCTTTTGCACAGAAAAGACGGCGTCTTGAGTTTGTGCAACTTGTTTCACGCTCCTACATACAACCGTATTACCGTGGCTGACGCCCGGCTCGGAGCGGCATTCTGTCTTCTCGACCTTGGACTTAGCTGGAAGGGCAGGGGGTCATACGGGTCACTGAGGGTAAATAAGGGAGAAGGACCAACACGAACCAGAGTTTGTTTGCTTTTTCAGAAACGCGTGTAAAAAAATAAAATAAAAAGTTGGTCAGCAGCTGCTTTGGTGCAGGTTGTTTTGACTCGAACGCTGTTTTTGTTGTCAGGATCGTGTTGAATCCAGGATGACGGACTCGCCCCAACGTCCTCGTACCCTGAGGGTTTTCGTGTGTTTTACCGTGATTTCCCAAAGACTACAAGAGTCTTATCCTGTTTCATAACAAGTACATACATGTACACACACACACACAAAGCAGGCTTTGTGAGCAGATCTGTCATCTGCAGACACACGGCGAGGAGCGAGCCTTCACGTTTAACTTCATCTTAACGTGTTTACTCGAGTTCTGACCGAAGACGGAGGATTTTCTTTTCCTTGACTTATTGTCTGTCAGGTTTTCTGTTCAGCTCCCTCTAGAAACTTTAAATAAGCCTTAAATTTTCAAATAGCTTACAACCGCAGCACGATGGATTAGTGGTTAGCACGGTTAGTACACAAGAAGAAAGTCCTGGGTTCAAGTCCCTTCTTTTTTTTTCTGGGTACTCCGGTTTTTTCTCACAGTCCAAAAACATGCATGTTTAGGCTGCGTTCGCTCCAAAGTCTCCGTTGAAAAAGAAATACGTGATCTCGGTGGGATTTTTCTAGTTAAAAAAAAACAGATAATCTAAAAAAAAAAAGCAAACAAGTTAAATTTAAGCAAAATTACCAGTTTCACCATATTTTGGTATTCCAAAAATGCATCACCTAATGTACAGGATTTTTTCAGAAACACAAATATTACTATTATGTTTTACAGCCAGTATTTTTTATATATATATATATATTTTTATTATTAATATAATAGTATAAAAAACTAACAGCTGTTAAAGGAAGCACATGACCATCACTTTGCAGATCTCACGTTTTGCTGCTCGAAACTATCGCTACTTTTAAGGAAAATTGTTCGTCAATAATCAATTACCAAGTAGGAACATGAACCTGAACATAATGATTTTTTTTATGTGAGATGGTTTTTAAGTGTTCTCTTAAGTGGTGTTAAATATACCGGTAGGTTTATTTACGTTGAATAATTACTGTTATATTCTGCTAAAAAAAAACACCTGTATTGGTTTATATGATATTATATATCCTAATTTTAGCCCAATATCTGTAGAAATTGCTAAAATACTGTTACGTTCTGAAAGTTTAATCGGATCCAGAGGTTCATCGGCTACTTCCACACCAAACTTTAACTTTAGCCTGGTAGTTTGAAACAAAAGCTTTTCTCAAAACAGGAAGGACTTTATAATTTAAGGGAAAAAGGTGAATTTAAAACTTTGAAATTCAGAACCACGAGAAAAAGCTTTTGTGTATCAGTACGTGGGGCGAAGCTGTGGAATGGTTTAAAGATGGAAATCAAGCAATGTCCGAACATTAAACAGTTTAAAACGTCTTTTAAGAAGATGACCATCACTGCATATCAACATGTAAAATAATGACACTATTATCAGTCCTGTTAACAATTAATGAATTTATCAATTATTACTGCATTCTGGTATATTGATCTAGAAAGAATTTTAACATGTTAAAAAATATTGATGCTTGATCATAATGGCATGCAAATATGAATCATTGTATAGATATGAATATATAAAATACTAAAACAGAACGTTATAACCAAGTTACTATGAATATTAAATTATTGGACGACGCTATAGATGTAAGAGGGGTGGGTGTAACAATAAGTTTATACTTCTACCCACTCCTGTGAATAATTAAATATACTTTACTACTGTTGTTTTTTCTGCTTGTTTTTGTTTTAAATTAATTTTCTTTTTACGTAACTCTGTTTATTCTTTTGTTATGTTACGTTCAATAAAAGTAAACTCTTTTAAAGGTAATTAAAATAGAGCTCACATTGCAGGAACAGTACGGTTTAATTTTGACAGGTGTACAAACGACATAGACCATAAAACTGACGTGAACTGTGCGTTTTGTTACAACTTGTGATTCACCCGTTGTGTTTTCTTTCACAGGACAGTAAAGATGTTGAACAGCATTTCCCACTCACCGCCAGCTGTAGCTGTTGGGACAGGGTGAGGAGGAGGAGGAGGAGACGTAAAGGAGCGACTGACTCGCAGAGTAGGAACTTCACGGACTCAGGTAAATTTACCGGTTTTTGCGTGGGGGTGTCGCGTTACTAGCTTTTTCTTCTGACTGTTTGAGGATGAGGCGGTCCTGTTGGCGTGATCTTCAGATCTCACTGGAGCGGTGTGCCGCTGGGATGAAGATCGGCACCGTAGGAGGTGGGACGCCCTCTCCAGATCAGGAGTGAGGGGCTTTTCCAAGTCAAAGAGATTAATTATCTCAGGGTTTTGTTCCCGAGTGAGGGGAAAGTATTGTGTATGCTGTGCCGAGCTGTTGCTCAACTGCAAGGCAAAGGTTTCTGTTAATGGGTCGGTCTACGTTCCTCCCCTCACCTCTGGTCACGAGCTCTGGGTAGTGACTGAAAGAATGAGATCGTGGACGCAGGACGTTGAAATGAGTTTCCTCCGCAGAGCTGGACTCTCCCTTAGAGACAGGGTGAGAAGTTCAGTTATCAGGAGAGACTCGGAGTAGAACCGCTGCTCCTCCACATCCAGAGGAGCCAGTTGAGGTGGTTCGGGCATCTGGTAAGGATGCTCCCTGGGCGCCTCGAGGTGCTCCAGGTATGTCCAACTGGGAGAAGACCCATGACACGCTGGAGAGACTGTCTCTCGCCTGTCCTCCCAGAACATCTTGAAGAGGCGGCTGTGGAAAGAGACGTCTGGACTTCACTGTTCAAGCTGCTGCCCTCGAGTCCTGAATCTGGAACGAGTGGTGGAGAATGGAAGATAGCTGAGAGTCATCAGTCCAGGAGCTAAAGGATATTTGTTTAAAGTCCTGCATGGCGGCAGGTGACATGCATCTTGTTTAAAGATATAAGTTCAGTTTCAGGATCCCAACTTGTCTTTTTTTATCTCACCACAGATTCTGACCTTCCTCAATGCTTCCGCTGGATCGTTGGCCTCACCTTTGAGCTTCCAGTAACCGTCTTTAACGACCCCCACGCCCAGATTCCCACTTTGAGCCTGCGAGGCAGGGGGACCGCAGGTGAAGTTTCATGGCAGCGGCACTCTAAGGCTGCCATGGCAGCTGCTGCCGCCGATGCCTCACACTGTATTACTGCACTGACACCGGAGGAAGAGGGACGACGCACCAAGCTGTTCCAGAGCGCCGCCCCGCTGCCACGGACGGAGAAAGAGAGGGAAGAGGAAGGAGAGGAAGTAGGAAGAGTGAGTGAGAACGAGTGTCTGGTGTGCGGGGCTCTGTTTGCCTCACCGGAGAAGCTCCGGCTTCACACCTCGAGTCACACGGGAGAGAAACCTTTCCACTGCTCACAGCCACATTGTCCCAAGGCCTTCAGCTCCAAGTACAAGCTCTTCAGGTATTCACGCCACCGGTCGCTTTACATTTATCCGAGCTGTGGTTTGATAAGTACACTTCCACAGAAAACACTGGTCCTGACTAAAAGCAGGAATTCTGCCAGCTGATCAATAAGTTCTCCAGACTAGAAGTATATCCTGAACTCAGCTCAGTGTTCTCCTCTAACAATCGTGGCTCGGATTTTTTAAATACCATTTCATCTCATTCCTTGATTTTTGTCTTCACACGATGGCAGAGTCTGGAAAAGTAAAACCAGTATCTCGCTGGGTATCCGGGCTCTTTCAACAAGCTTCCAAATGTCTCGCAGCGTTTGTGGAGGGTTCTCTTATCTTCTCGTGAGCTGCAGAGCCGTGCGGTCCTCTCATTTGAATTTTAAACATGTTCAAAACAGTTGTATTAAAAATTATTCTTTCCAAGTAGTTTGAAGTTGCTGCAGGAGTCTCAAAGCTGTCTGGACATTGTTGAGAGCTAGAGTTGCACTTTGACACTTGCAAGATGTCTCTGCTCTGATGGAAAACATCCAAAAGGAAAATATTATTAATTTCTTTCATTTCAAACGTGTTCTTCAGCAGATTGGATCATATACGGAGCGAGTTCAGAACTGTATGATGTGGATGGGCACAAAATGTCCAGGAATACAGTCATGGATGCCGTGTAGATGCAAATAAAGTTTATAAAATGCTATGAACAACAAAAAAGCTACAACTGTTTTGGGAGAGTCTTTAGCCAAGATAAAAGTAATTTTTTTGTATTTTGATATGTTGGTAATGAGGATGTTATCGCCACCTAGTGGGGCAGCATTTTCTTTTAACCTTTTCAATAAAGGCTTTAAATCATGTGTGTCAAACTCAAGGCCCGGGGGCCAAATGTGGCCCTCGTTGACATCTGGCCCCAAGATGTTATTTTAAATGTAAAATACTTTTATCACTTTAATTTTTTCAGTAATCTTTGATTATGAAGTCAAAAGTGCAACGGAGAACTTCAAATGAGACCAATCAAAATGTTGTTGAGGAACCTGCAACCAAGAAAAGATGTTGGTTCCTGATTTGAGTTCATGTAGATCCTGAAACTGGTCCTTAGTTTGAAAAAGGTTTTAGTTTTGGCCCCTTTTGACACCTATGCTTTAAATCAACTAAGGAACAAAAAGTTGTGCAAAAATATATCTGTGGTCCTAAATACAGAACCTTAAATAAAATCATGTTTTAATGTAATTTGGCAACAGGTTAAATCAAACTATTACATTTTAGTTTGGCTCTTTGAATTTTATCTTTATTCCCTGTCGCAGAGCGAAAAGTGGGACGGGGGAAATCTGTCTGTCCACTTACCACCCCTATAATTTGAGGACACTATGCTTTCTAGTATTTATATTGCTCAAAAGTGTAGTTTCCTCAAATGATTGGGGTGGCGTCTAGTCTATGACTTCAGTCTCTGGTGGCCAAGGCCACCACTGGCCCCCCCTGGCTCCACCATTCCACCTGGCGGTGGATAAAATTGTTCCCTCCGCTCTCCAGGATCCGTCACTCTGCCACTTCGGACAAGAAAACAAAAACCTACCTTTGTTTTTCTCCACGGTGGAACTCCTACCCACTTGAATTTTTCACAGTAAAAACATTGTTTACTTGCAATCCCTGTTCAACTTCAGGGCAGAAAAAAAAACACTCATCTCAAAAACTACATTCACTGTTCAAATCCTTCAGCGACAAGGGACATCGACGTAAATTTAGAAACAATGTTGTTGTTTTTTAAATCTCTAAATCTTGTTTACGGCCCTGTGGCCCAATAAACTGGCAGTGCCAGTTTATTTCAGAGAGTTTGAAATGTTTCAACCTAATTAATGTTTTTAATCTGGTAAAGCACATTTGTAATTTCACAACTCATTTTGGTCCTGACTCTTTGGTTCTGTGACACATTTAGGACTATTTAAGGACAAATGTTACCTGAGAGAATTCATGTCTCACTTGACAATAAGACTTTTGAAAACATCTTCTAAGTCTCTTTGGTGATGTATCTGTTCTTGCAGGCATATGGCCACACACTCTCCACAGAAGACCCATCAGTGCTCGTTCTGTGAAAAAATGTTCCACCGCAAAGACCACCTGAAGAACCACCTGCAAACGCACGATCCTAACAAAGAGGCCTTCAAGTGTGAGGAGTGTGGGAAGCACTACAACACCAAACTGGGATACAAACGCCATGTGGCCATGCACTCTGCAACGGCAGGAGATTTAACTTGTAAAGTGTGCATGCAGAGTTACGAGAGCACGCCTGTTCTCCTGGAGCACCTCAAGAGCCACTCGGGGAAGTCCTCAGGTGGTGCCAAGGAGAAAAAACACCCATGTGACCACTGTGACCGACGCTTCTACACACGCAAAGACGTGAGACGGCACATGGTGGTCCACACAGGGCGAAAGGACTTTCTGTGCCAGTACTGCGCCCAGCGCTTCGGCAGGAAAGACCATCTGACGCGCCACGTGAAAAAGAGCCACTCACAGGAGCTGCTGAAGATCAAGACGGAGCCCCCGGATATGTTGGGTCTTTTAGCAACGGGTTCTCCGCCGTGCTCAGTCAAGGAGGAGCTCAGCCCCATGATGTGCAGCATGGGGCCCAACAAAGACCCCATGATGGGCAAACCGTTCTCCAGTGGGACACCTTTTCCAATGAACATGTACAACCCCCACCACCTCCAGGCCATGTCTAACTCTGGGGTGGGTCACCCACACCCGTCCCTGATGCCCAATTCGTTGTCTGCAGCTATGGGCATGGGCTGTCACATGGAGTCCCCTGCCTCTATTCACCCACACTCCCATCACCACCACCACCACCATCATCATCACCACCACCATTCCCCTCCACCGCCCCCACATCACCAGCCTGCGGCTCCCCAGCAGCAGCACCAGCCCCAGCCGGTGCCCAAATACCAGCTGGGATCTACCTCATACTTGCTGGACAAGCCCTTGAAAGTGGAAATGGAGAGTTTTCTCATGGATCTGCAGAGTGGCCTGCCAGGCCCAGTTCCATCTGTAGAACCTCATGCTGCTGCCTCGCCCCCCAAGGACGGACTGGAGCCCACCTCAGGGCTGGCAGATGAACTTTGCGGGGATTCCCTCTTGTCAAAGAGCCCTGCAGTGATTGCTGAGTCTTTGTGTGCTGCTAACATGGACTTCTCCCACCTGCTGGGTTTCCTACCCCTAAACCTTCCTCCCTACAGTGCCCCCATGAGCACGGGAGGTCTGGTCATGGGCTACACCTCATCTGCCACATCCTCCGCACCTTCCTCTTCCGCCTCAACTCTGCACGCTGCCGAGCCCCATGCCGCAGCAGTTGCCGCGGCAGCCGCCGCCATCGCCACAGCACCTCTTACCTCTTTACAACCACAACCTCAGGACCAGCAGAACTCCAATGGGGGTCTGGGCCTCGGATCCCTGCACCCGCTTCCACCAGTGTTCAGCTCCAGCCTTAGTACCACCACATTGCCTCGTTTCCATCAGGCCTTTCAGTGACAGAGGCAGCTGCTGTCCAACCAAGATGGTCTCCGCACCACCCCAAGCTCAGCTGGGACATCTTGGGCTGTAGACCTTTGCCAGGCCTGATCTAAGACTCTGAGGATTAGAATAAAAAATAAGTTCACAATTGAACACTTAGAAGCCTTAAATGGAAGTGCGCACAAAAGCTTTTGTTTGAGCCTTAAAAGAAAGTTGAACCCCTTTGAGCAAAAAGGAAAACGTGAGAAAAGAATTTGAAGCAGCTTTTATTTGGGCTCCCCCCCCCCCCACACACCTTATTTTATAGGTATAACAATGTATTAACCTATGTTTTTTTTTAAGTCCATTTACTTCTTTTATGTCCCTTCCCTGTTTTTAGTAGTTCTAGAGGGCAGGATCAGTAGGCCAAAAGGCGTGGTACTGCATACTTCCTAAAGTAATGATATATATTTTAAAAAACTTATTAAAAATCAAAGATACATTTTAGTGGAGATTATCTGTCTTGTTGTGACCCAGAAAAATATAGTTTGAAGTGGATCTTTTGTTTTACTTTATTCTTCTTTTCCAAATGTAAGAACGTGGTAGAACGTGTCTTAAGTTTTGAACCACCCGTGCTAACAACCCAAACTGTCGTGATGATTTACGGAGAAGGGAGAGATTGCAAGGGAACGAAGAAATGCAGATGAACCTTCATTTCTTTCCACAACATTGCGAAGCCACGAAACGACCTCAGGCTCTAAAAGTGCTCTTCATACAACGAGAAGCTAAATTAAAATTGCTCCTTCTACGCTACTCTTAGAGTTGCGTTATTTCGGAGTATTGTTGAGAATGGAAATTAAGCAAAATAGACGCAAAGGTTTGAACCCCAAAAAACCTGCTCTTTTTTTTATTTAAACTGTTCTTCAAGAGAAGCACTTTTAAAAGTTTTATTTTTGTTTGTTTGCGGAAGGCACTTCAGTTTTTGTCTCATACTTTTGTACAAAACCCAGTGGGTGCTAGCAAAACAACAACAAAGCTCTTCGATAATTTTTGTTTTCGATATTTGTTTTCTTACGTTTGCACCAAACCAAGAAGTTCCCAACCGAGACCATGGATTACAAATCCATGTGTACGGTTTATTAAAAAAAAATTCTTAAACCTCAAATTTTATTTCCACACCTCTGAATCCATACGTACTTACGCTTGAAAATAGGACAAGAACTGCTTTTCTCCTAAGAATTATCGTTAAAAGTTCCCGCAATCGTGATATTTGCAGCCGTTTCCTAGCTGCCTGACATTAAAATTAAATATATATACATCTACATTTTTGAGATATACTCCAAACTCATCTTTAGGCAGTCTCTTTAAAAGATGCGTCATCATGGTAATGGTGAACCCTGAGATATGTGAATGGCTATAAAAATGAATAAATAAATAAAAAAAACATAGAATTTACAGCGACAGATGAGTAAAAATGTGTTTAAGAATGTTATTGCAGTGTACGAAATATCTCATAAATGAATATTATTATTGCTTATCTATATAAAGGTGTATTTTAGGTAGACGTATTAAAACTAAGTGATGTTATTTTTATGTCTGGCAGGTTTACATTTGTGTGTATCTTCCTTTTTTTTATCTTTAATCAAGAAAACGATGAAGTATTAGCTTTTTCCCTCAAGCTTTTTGTCATACCTGATCTTTACTTTTTCGTGTACTTGAGTTAGTTTAGTGGAATCAGAACTGTGGATGGGAGATATTTATAGAAGGCTGTTAGATCGCATTGTGAACAGTTAGGGTTTGAGCTAGATTGCGTTGTAGGTATGCTTACATGGATGACCTATAAGTATTTCTTACTGTAGGTCTTGGATTTCTAACCTTTCACCAAGAGCCTCTAAAAACAACTCGGCCCAAAGTTAACCATAAGCCTCAAAACCAAGTACCGGTAGGCGCTCCCTACACTGAATGAATATTAATAACTTCCACCTGCTGTATTTCCTATTAATGTGGTTACTGTGTTTTTTTGCTGCTGACTTTGCACCTTTCTAAAAGTCTCTCAAAGTAACAAATATTGACGGTACGTTTGTACTCAGGTTAAATTATTTATTATCGGTAATACATTTTAACAGTAGTACAGGTAAACGTACTCAAGTTACAGCAATTTTTTTTTTTTTACCGTACGGTGCTTTTTAGTTACAGTACGCTTTATGGTAATTCTGGAGCCCAGCATTTAAACCTGTCACATGATGCTGAACAGTACAAATCTTAATCTTACAGTAAGTGCAGTACAAATTTCTGTACAGCATCTATAAATTTAATATTTGAAAGGTCACCCGTGTGTCATACAAAGTTTCTAATTACTGTGAAGTAAGTAAAAGCTCTGTAGGATAACTACGAACCCCACTGAACAAATTTAACATGTATGCACTCGTCACTGTACCGTACGGAGCGTTTATTTACGCACAGTAAGAAAAACATCTACGGTAAATAATATAAAATCTTTATAGGCGTCGTCATTGCTGTACCAACAAATTAAGGTTTTTGTAATTGTTCGTTAGATAAAAGCTCTGTACTGCAGAACCCGTAAAACAAATCTATTACCGGTATATGCGCGGCCATCATGGTGCTGAAGACTTTATAACAACTGTATGACCGAGACATTAATTCGGCAACGACCCAGTCTAAAAGACAAGTTGCTTGTATTCAAGGTCATCACTGGACTATCCAAGGCTTTTACCGGTAGTTATCGTACTGATTGTTTTTTTTTTTTTGTACGGTAATTACGAAGTCTACTAAATAAAACGATATGCATTACCACCACAGTATCATACTGAGCTCTTAATTTCCATAAAATAAGTACTAACTATGTACATTTAACTACAAAAATTAATAAGTAAACCAACGAAGTCCATGCTCAATAATCCAGGTATACAATCCAACAATTTTCAGTCAGGTCATCTGGACAGTTATAGCCATGTGGGTGGTCACCAGAGTAGTACGGGACATCGGTTACTGGGCTGTGAATAAAATCTGTCTGGTAACCACTAAATCTATTGACGCTATAGTATACATGATCACCCAAGTACCATATGGAGCTTTTTGTTGCTGTTCTGCAAATAAAATTTCTGTACGGTAGTTAATATATTACTTGATGCATGTCAATGATTTGACCCTCCTCAAACAGAATGACATCTTTTCCACGACCACGCGATGTGTTTTTCGACATGGTTGTTTAAGAAATGAGAATCAACTCATTGCATCAGTTGGAGTTAAATAACTTGTTGCAGCTGAAAGATAATCGCCCATGCAGTGATTATCCAATAATAAAGGCTCGTACCTGTTTGATTTGTTAAATCCAGGTGGCAACTTTTTTTTTTTTTTTTTTTTGCCAGGCAGTGTATATGGAGCTTTTATTTACCATACTATAAATAAAGTCTCTGTACGGTAATAAATGAATAGACCTAACATACGCACAGTCGTCACCGTACCGTACGGCAGTTTTAGTTTTGACACAGTTGGTACAAGTTTTGTAAAGTAACTACAGAATCTAAGAAATCTATACAAAATCTATTATTGTATGGACACTACAATACTGAGTGGAGTTACCGGACAGTACGGTGATTGCCACAATTTTTTAAATTTAATTGGGCAAGTGAGTGAAAAGCTGCTAAATCCAGGTTATTATAATGTTTATTATTTCATTTGTAATACTTCTCCCTTGAGGATCTTTTTGTAAGACTAAAAGTTAAAACAACAAAATAAAAAAAAAACAAATGTAAAAGAAAACATTTGCATGTAATCTGGTGTAACGATGTAGAACAAGTCAGCAGAATATTTAGAAACTAAATTATGACGACACAGTGACCACAATAATGCACATTATGCAGCACATTTTAAACAAACTCAACTTATCATTTTAATATTCTCTTTTGCTTGAACAGTATTGGATTTCTCATCTCACACATTTAATTCAAATCTTGTTCTGGTTCTAGACCATTTACCGTTATATTTAGCATCTGCAGTGCCTCGGGTGAACCAAAATATCAGAAAAAAAGTTAAATACTGAATAAATACTGAAAACCGGAAGTTGATCTGTAATTTGCTGCTTTTAGCCACAGTTGCTGATAACTGCAGACCACTAGAGCGTTTCAGTTTTTATCTACAAGGTAGCTGAAAACATGCACAAAATGGATCGACGGCGTTCATCTTCCCCGCCACCTCTTTCTTTTCTTTTAGCTGCTTCTAGAGCGAAAAGTGTAAAACCAGCGGCCTCCGGGCGATCGCCGTCGTTCAACCTTCTGGCTTTGACATTCAAAGCGACGCGAGGGAAACGCGACCGACTGCACAGCTCGGGGTTTCCGCTTATAGACGTATATTTGTTTTGTTTGTTGTCGTATGAAATATTGTTTTCTGTTTGTATGAAACAGGACCTCGAGAAGAAAAAAACACAACACATCACCTCATTTTTATTTTCTTACCAAAACCTTGGGAGAAGAAACTACATTTTTGCACAACAGCTCATTAAAACGTGTTTGGAAAAATTTTGTACTGTACAAGAAAACCCCCAACGAGCAGCTAAGCTAACTGCGCATCGTTTAAGAACGAGTTAGCGACGGTGCAGGGCTTCCAAAATACTTTCTATTTCTATTTTTTTTTATCGTAACTGGTGGAAAAATCATCTTCTAGGCGAGACTTTTGTAAATTATCAAACTTTTGCTTAATCTGAAATACGTTAGCTGTTGGCACCTTTCTACGAATTTTCATAACAAAAAAAAAAAAATTTGATCTTTACTAAGAGTATTTTAAATAAACTCTCCTGATCAAAGCCAAAATTGTAGCAAACCAATTGAGCGTTTGTTTTTTTTTATGACAAATTAATTTGTCTTTTAAAAAGTATATAATTTTAAAGCTTTTGTTTGGTGTGCATTTAGTTTGTCCTCCCTGGGTTTCGTGAGCTAATCTGAATTCTAGCACTTTCAACCTTAAAAATAAGTTTTTTTTTTCAGCTTATATGTTCATATGTTTTTAATTTTGTATTGATCTTGTATATGTATTAGTTGGATGTGTAGACTTCATCAACCTTTGTTTATTTCTCTTCGAAAGAATAGCAGTATTTTTGATAAACTTTTCACCTCAAAGAAAGAGCCCCATTTCTCCGTGCTTTGTTTTGCTAATTTTCATCGATTTACCTGCTCTACAGCCAGGTGTTTGAAGAAAACAGCAACATGAGTGTTGTGCAGCGACAAACCATAAAAGTTTCTTTCAACAGACTCACGCAGAAAGTTTTTAGACCACCTGAGCAAAAACAGAGTTTTAAACGACCCCACAATAAAGCGCTTACAACCTTAGAGCTGTTAATTGAGCAACTTCATGCGGTCAGCGTGTCTTTTGTAGGACAAGGACTATCTATGGTTTTAAATCTTTAATTTTTAACGTTTTTATTATTAACGCTCGCGCTATTCTTAGGTCAAAATGAGTCGCAAGTCTAAAAACGAGGGTGGTTCATTTTGACCCAAGGGCAACAGGAAGGTTAGGAAGGTATAATTAAAATAAACCTGTTGTAAAAGTAACAAAAATAAATTGTACAAATGTCAAAATCTGGTTTAAAAAAAGATAAATTTCACAAGATAAAAACAACGTTCTGAACGTGGGATTTTAAATTTTAATTAAAAGTTTATGATTAGAAGGCAAATTCTGAGAATAAATTAAGTCACAAATCAGAAATAACCTTTTAAATCTGTTTAGGACCGGATTTTATTTTTGCTAAAAGACAAGTTGATTGAGTGGCAACAAATACATCTTTAAAAGAAACGGCTTTATGTTGCCACGGCTGTTCCAAGAAATTAGAAGTTGTCATAATTAAATATTCTTAATTAATTTTCTCAACGGAAATATTTGTATAAATTAACCAAAGGAGCTGGTGTCACGCGTTTTCCCTGTTGTAATTTAAAAATGTTTTGAATTTATTTGTTTAAATAAGTCGGAGTATAAAATGTTTTATTGTGCAGTTTAATTATTTGCAGCGTGAGCTTGAACGTAAACGCGGTGCTTTTTGAATTTCTTCATATTAGACTTCAAAAGTAAAACATAAATATTTCTAAAATATCGGTCACCGAATCCTTTATCAACTGATTTTCATATTTTTTGTGCCAAAAAACAAAAATTTCTCAGATTCTGGAATTCAGAAATCAGGAAGAGTGTACTGATGTTTATTTCTTATAATTGTGAAATTAAATAAAATGTAAGGTCTTTGTGGAAAAAGCAGTTTTCTTATTAAGAGTAATTTCTTCTTGAAAACAAAAATATGTTTCCTTAGTACGAAAGAGGGTTAGGGCCACGGTGCACTAAAATTATTTTCCTTAATTCAGAGAAATAAATCAGAATTCTCACTTTAATCTCAGAATTTTTACATTATAATCTCAGATTTTTTTTCTCACAGAATTCAGACTTTAATCTTAGAATTCTGACTTTAATCTCAGAATTTTGACTTTTTTCTCAGAATTCTGACTAATCTCAGAATTAAGGATTTTTATTTTTTCTTTATTGCACCGTGGTCCTAATCCTCTTCTGTACCACAGGGAGTCAAAGTTGGGGACTTTTCGAAGTGTCTCCAAATACTCACGATGTTTTCAACATCTTCACGTGAGTCGTACACATTTTAAACAAGTTTTAAAAATTTGCGCAACAAAAGTTAAAATTGTATAAAAACGTCCTTTAGACAAGTTTGACGTTCGCACTTCCCTAAGGGATCATGCATTAGGAAGAATTTAAGGAAAACATTTACCTTTATCAGTTTATATATTTTTAAACCATTTTTAATTTGCTCTCTGTAATTTTATAGTGCAATTTTTAAAACATTTTAACATAATACACGACTAATTTAGTCCCAAGTCTCCCCAGGAGTTGGTGCTAACATGTTGAGTGTGGTTCCAAGTGAAATTTTGCATATTTTCCACACTATTTTATTTATATAACTAATCCCTGACAGACAGAGCAAAGTGACCTAAATTCCATAAAGAATAATAAGTTAGGAAGTATTTTTCGCATATTTTCTTGGTTATTTGGGTAAAACGGAGCCTCTGTAGTACAAGTTAAATTAAAAAGATGGTAATTTGAAATGGCTGCCCTCAGATGTTGCTCTTCTCTTCAGCCTGGCTGTAGCTCCATTACCTCAACCTGCACCTACTAGGGATGCACTTATCCTCACCTTTTCCTTTTATTACTAGTAGGTGCAGTAAACGCATATTTAAGGGAATTTTATTCATTTTAAACCTGAGAAAAGATGATTTTACTAATGCTCTCTTTTTCTTCCTCGCCCTCTCTTGTTTCGCCTCTGGTACTGTCTGGTGCAGACAACATCCACGTGTAGTTTTATATATTTTTAGCTTAATGTACGTCTTGCATTCCATCCTCTTTGTGTATCTTGTTTAAGTGACATAGCCCGTTTAATTTTTTTTTATTTTACGCTACTTCAGCCACCTTTGGAAGAAACAAGGTGATAAAACAACAGGATTCACGTGTTATCAACTACAGGGAAAGTTCAAGAAATAAACCTGAGAAAGACGCCAGAAGTAAACTCTTAATTACAAACATATCTCTCTTACAATCAATTTCTGCAATTTTTTTTTTCCAAGTAACAGATTTGTATATTGGTTGATCCAAAGAGTTGATGAACAAAACAACAGAACTATTGACATATTGTACAGTACAGTGTATCTATGACTTGTCATGTGTTATGTTGAAATAATTAAAAGACAAACCAGCAGTTTCATACCCGCTTTGCAATCTTCTTTTTATTTAAAAGTATTTAAACCTTATTTTGAATCTTGGATTTATGATCTTCATCAGTAATGAGATATTCACATGGAAACAATGTATTTTGTGAGTACCGGTACATAAAACTTCATTTTTATGGTTACAGTTTTGTGTCCACACAGATATAGCCTTTTAGGAACCCCCCAATTATATTTTTTTAATAAGATTCCAAAGTAGAGCAAGTGGGTTACTGACTACCTGGTTATGATCCAAATCTTAGCACTGCGTCCGGACTAGAATTACCCGGATCCTACGTCCTCTGGAAGAATGCTGCTAAGTCTGCGAGTTAGTGAAGTCACTGGAAAAACCTCTGGAAACGCTGCTGTCTCAGATGAGTCTGGTCGTTGATTCGAATTAATAAATCATTAGAAAAACTGCAGTGACTCGATCCTTCTAAGGCTGAAGCATTTTCAGTGATTCTGTTGAATTTTTTTTTTCGGTGAGTCTTCTATCTTGTGGACTTAGCGGCGGCAGTCTGCTAGAGGACATACAGGATCTGAGTTCATTGAGACCTCAGACTTGTGAGTCCTGATTCAGTGAGGATTTGGATCATTAACCTGGGTGACGCGGTAATTGACCAGGTTACAAGCTTTATGCATTCGCGCTGCGCCTTGTTTCCTGTTTTTGTTGTATTTTTATGGCGGCGTTACGGAACCACATATAGACATGGTAGTTCCTGTATGAAGACATTTTTAGAAATTTGTGTTTACAAGGATATTTTTTAGAAATGATAGATCATTTTGTGGATAAAAATGTTTCCATCTGGACTAGCCCTTTGTCTACACGGTTTAGAACATTTTTAAAATTCTAAATTTGCTGCCGCACTTGAATGTCCCTTCCACACAAACATGGTGGGATTTTTTTTTTTTCAAACTGGTTTGTTTGAAAATGTTCTACAATATTAAAAAAAGTTCTTGTTTTTTTGTTTGTTTGTTTTGTTTTTTGTACATCAGTGTGGCTCCAGAGACATCTTTAACAAAACGATGATGTAGCTTTTTTTGCAGATGCCCACAATTATTGTGTGACCTGGAAACAAAAACAATAATGGAGCAGTTTTTACCAGGTTGTTTTTTCCTCCTGTTGCTTCCTGTCACCATTAAACTTTAAAAGTGTTTTGAAATAATTAGTGAGAGGAAAATGTAAACTGTTAATATAAAATGAGTTTCGAGATAGTTTTTAGCCTAACTAGGAATGTTCGTTCTTTCCGCCAAGAAGAAGGTATTTTAATATTTTTGTTAGAATGTGTGGATAGGAAAAACGACAAAAGAAGTGCAGATGGGGCTCAGTATGTGTCCGAAGAAGTTGTGATTTCCAAGTTTAGTCGGACTAGGAGTCTTCGAGCATCACTGACCTCATCATCTAATATAGTTGTCTTGCACGTGAAAAATGATAATAACGTTACTAATAGTAACCAGTAATAACCTTTTCTTTGGTTACGTTAGTTTGCATCTCAATAATCCAGTCACACTCATTCAACCTTTATTTAGACAGGTAAATCCCATTGAGCCTCGAGGACTCATTTACAAGAGAGACCTGATTTCAACAAAGAAAGATGACAACAATGGACAACAACAACAACAACAATAAACAGTTATAAAAAGTCATACAATTTTTTTTTTTTTTTACAAATAGGATGGGTAAAAAAAAAGAAATGTAACAAAAAACAGCTAAATTATAAGGCGAATTTAGAAAACTAAAAACAGGAACATGTCTACATTGGTCCCTGCCAGGAGTCCAACAGATTCTTAAAGCCACTTGGAGAGGTCAAGGTCGAGAGCTTCAGATCTTTTTGTAAGATATTCCCGGAAACAGGAGCGGAGTAGGAGAAGGCCCTTTTGACAAGTTCAGTCCTCATTGAGGGAACACTGCAGGTAATAATGTCCTGAGAGCGCACGCTGTAGCTGCACTCACGCAGAGACATGTAGGAGGAGATGTATGAAGGCAGCAGACCAAGAAGTGATTTAAAGATGAAAATGTACCAGTGAGAGAGTCTGCGTGAAGTTAATGGTTACCAGTTAACCAGTGAATACTGGGTGCAGTGGTGGGTACGATAATCACAGCCAGTTATGAATCTTAGTGCACCATGATAGACTGTGTCCAACATCTGCAGGGTTCTTGTAGGAGCGTTCATGTAAATAATGTCACTGTAATCAATGGAGGGAAGGAAAGTCACAGATACAAGGCGTTTTCTAGCGTTCAGGGTTAGACAGGATCTGTTTCTGAAAAAGAAACCCAGTTTAACTTTCAGTTTCTTTACCAAGTTTTCCACATGGAGCTTAAAAGAAAGATGTGAGTCGACCAAGATACCCAAATATTTATAGATATCAACAAACTCAATGGGGACACCATTTGAGGATGAAATCAGAGGAAGAACTGCTGGGACCAACTTCCTATTTGAAAAAAGCATCCCTTTGGTTTTGTCGACATTTAGAACAAGTTTGAGGTGGAAGAAATCTGTCTGGATGATGTTGAATGCAGATTTCAAAAGCTGGAAAGCCTTTTCAACTGTTTTAGCTCGACAATAAACAACTGTGTCATCAACATAGAAATGTATGGATGCATCAGGGATGTTTTTATCTACATTGCATATGTAAATTGTAAAGAGGGTGGGTCTTAAGACTGAGCCTTGTGGTACACCATTGTTGACTGTTAAATAACTGGAGGAAGTACCATTATGTTGAACACATTGCCTCCGGTCTGAGAGATAGTTAGAGAACCAACCAATGGTGTAAAGTACTTTAGTTTATAGACACTATTAATAAACATGTTGATAAGGTGTTCGAATGCAAAGAAATCCGTTGTTACAGACTTGTGTTGATTATTGTACTTAGCTGGTCAATGAGCACACAATTTAACACACATCAGTTTTCCAACTTGCAGCAGAAACGCGGTCAGTCTGATTCCATGTCATTCCCAGATCTGAGTTTCAAAGGTAAATAAAATATTTAAGTTCAAATTGTTGCAATTTTAATATTATTGTGTGTGTGTGTGTGTGTGTGTGTGTGGGGGGGGGGGTGTTAGAGTTGGATAACGATTGCTTTAATCCAGTGTAGTCCTGGCTTTGCTAAGACTAGCTCTTAGCTCTTATTAGGTATTAGCTCAGAACAGCCATTAGCTCTGATTAGCCATTAACTCAGACAAGCTGTTAGCTAGCCAATAGCAAAGATTAGCAACTGTTGGCGCTGATTAGCAATTAGATAAAACTAGCCATTAGCGCTGATTAGTTTGGGACTAGCTGTTAGCTCAGATTAGCACTAGTTGAGAATAGCTGCTAGCTAGCTCTAATTAGCCATTAGCTCAGATTAGCAGTAAAGTTAGATTTGCCGTTAGCATTTCAGCCTAATCATAATTTTCTTTTCCTGACATCCATCTACAACAGGTAAGATATTAATGCCATACAATTTATACATATTTGTATTTATTTAGCCTTGAAAATGAGCAACAATTACTAATGTTTTAAAGTTTTACTTATTAATGTACATCATATTTTGTAATAATATTTGCTGAAAGGGTTTAATTTTAATGTCAAAAAGTGATAATAAATTTGTACATGCAGAAAACTTTAAAAGTGAAAATATCTTAATATGCTGCCTTGGGATCTTTCCAGATTATTAAACCAATCATATACCGGCAATCCCACAACAGCATCTGCAATCTTAGTAATTAATTTACCAATTAATTAATTCAGGAATATAAACTTTTGGTTTTGTACAGTATTTTTCAGAGGAACCTGAAGAGCTTGTAAATAAATTTGAAATAAGAAATCACAACTCGGACTTCCACACAGAGAAATTCAGAAACGCAGTGTGGTGATTTCATTAATTAAAAAATAAAAGACGCGTGATCTCTTCAGTTCATCTACGGTAAACAGTGTGGGAATCTTGTAGCTTCTAGATCTTTTATTTAAAACACTGTTGCTAATTAAGAAATTATGTTCACTAATGTTGTCTGTGATTCCAGACTCTGATCCTCTGCCTCACGTCCACAAAAATGATCCTTTACAGCTTTAATGAGAAGAAAATGGCAGCAACATAAAGAACGGAACAAAGGTAAGAGAAATGTTTAGAGTAAATTATCTCGGGCTCAGAAAATAATACTTTACTTTCGCATTAGTCAAAAAATGTTAACGAAAAGTTTTACTGTTCCGAGTTCTGATTTTAAAGTTGAAACGTCAAAAAAAAAAGTTAAGTTTCAAGACTAAACCTGAGGAAACACCCAATTTTATTTTACGTTGTTTTTTTTTAGTTGCCAAGAAAGGGGATAGGTCTTGTGTTTGTTAAACTGTTAGGAAAATATCTCATAAACTAAAGGAAAAGAAAATTATGTGGAAAAAAATAAAAAGAATATCTCATTAAAATGCTTAAAGTGTAATGATGTGAAAGCTGATGGAGCAGTAGTGGACAAGTTTTTCTTCAATCTTCATACACCGAAGTTAGTCATGGAGTTCCTCAGGGTTCAGTGCTTGGACCACTACTCTTTATGTTATATATGCTTCCATTAGGTAAAGTTATTAAACAACATAAGATGCATTTTCATTGTTATGCCGATGATATAGTTGTAATATTTGTCAATAAAACCTGATCCAATCAGTTAGACAACAAGCATTCTTTTGCAGAACAGTTAAAACTTCTATAACTCTTAAGTGTTGGAAGGAATACCCTGTGGTTCTGTGATCACTGGACCTTTGTGGGCTCCTTAATGGAGTCTCCTGTAGAACTTCCATTAAAAAGTTCTCAGAAGGGAACGGTGTTGGACCAAATCCAAACTACAGAAATTTTCCCAACGTATCCTAATAGAGCTTAAAGCTTAATATTTCAAAAAACATAAACGGCACAAGACCCACAAGTCATGGCAACCATCCTGAATGATTAGACATTTCTGCAATTAGATCAACAACACAGTATTAGTTAAGCGGCCGTGATTGACAGCAGGAACAAACTGGATCTGAATGCGCACTAACTGGTGACGGTATTTGAACAAAACTATTCTTTGACGCGCGTCTATAACGGAGTAGATTCAAGATGGCAGCCACAGCTCTTTGATGTTAGCCAACGTAACACTGGCTGTAACCCAGTGGTAGTAGCTGAGAGTCATCCCAACACAAACTGATGATCTCCAGATTATGAGAAGTCCCTTTTTTGTTTTTACTTTGGCATCCTATGTAACACTCAGCGCATGTGTTGTGAATGACTCTCAGCTACTACCACTTCAGATTTATCTCTTTCTAAAACTGGACAGGTTAAAAACATTTAGATTTTGTCTGAAGTCGATTAGCTGTGGCGGCCATTTTCAGTTTGGTTGTTAATTAAAAGTGTAGTTGTACACCGTACGATTACGAGTTTTGTTAAAATCCTTGTAGTCCATTGGGATATTTTGCTAACAGGCGAAGTTGACAGTGTTGGCATAACTTCAAGAACTGATCTTGGTGCTCTGCGTTATGGATGACTCAGCTACTACCACACCAAATTTATCAATCTGTTACAAGTCGGCCATTTTTGTGTTTGAGGTTGCCTAGCTGTAGCGGCCATCTTGAACTGGCTCCATTAGTTCATCTGATGATTATTTTCCGACTCGGTTTTATTAACGTTCATCCTCTGGTACTTGAGATATTTTGCCAACACACGATTCAACTACACAAAGAACTTTAAGACATTTGGACTCATGAGCCAAGTTTAAAAACTCTGGAGGCTGATCTTCATATTCGTCACTTTATTGTTTTGTCGTACATTTTGTAATTGAACACTCTGTAACAGAAAACCAAAACGAGTTCCTCTGAAACTCCTCGGGAGCGTCATGCTTCTGGCGAACAATCGACGACGGGAACCGTTACGGAGCGTGCCACCGACAGCGAAACGCGACGAACACGAAGCTGTTTTTTATTTTATTTACAACGAGAACCCTCGGCTGTACAGACGCACGCTGAAACCTGAAGTCTGGCGAAAAATAATAATTCTTCTGGCACGACAGACGACCCGTTACTTTGACCTCTGGGTCGATCCAAGACTCTTCTCAATGACGGCACTTCATTTAAACCAGAAAGTCAATGAATGTTTTTATTTTATTCAGGGGGTTCAAAATCTCAACGTAAAGTTGAACAAATTTTTCTAAAAGCTTCAGCTGCTAATTTTATCTTCATGGCCGAAACGCAGCAGCTGGTTCTGATAGTTCAGTGAACGGGCTTTCCTGTTTAGCTTCAACCAATCAGAAACCAGAAAAATAACTGTTCTCATGCGTTTCTAGAGATTAGCCTAAAAGCTTGGTTAGCTTAGCACAAATGACGCTAACGGAGCGGTAAAACTTTTCCGACTCTTCAGAACGGCAATAAAACCTGCGTAAAGGAATAGTTCAGCTCTTTTGAAGTGGGAAGATTATGAACGGTACACATCCGTCGCAGGTGACCGACACGTCGACAAGTTAATGGCGAGCGAGACCAAAGAGCGTAGCTGTAAAAACTTTTTTTTAATAAAAATGCTTTAATTGTTCCCATATTTTACGTCAACGTCAAATATGAGATACTTGAATATTTACGTCGTGTTCAGGGATGAAGCGCTAACAGCAGCTAGCTGTAGCACTTGCTGCTCGTAACGGGCGCCGATGTAAAAGTTTAGCAAACGGTTTAAAGAACCGCAGATCATTTTTAAGTTTAGTTATTTTAGAACGGCAGCAATGCACTTTGTTCCCGACCTGAACTCTCTACTGTTAGCTTGTCAAAGTGCTATCTGAAGCAGGTAAGATACTTGTTGTTCATAAACTCTCCCTTTAACAATACTGTTAAATATTGCCGTTCTAAGACCCAAAGAGAGAAACTGTTTGTAACTAGATTAGAAATTGATTCAAATTTAAATGTTTACTCGCCTTTGGAAAGCCCTTTTGAATTTATTCTGGATTTTAAACAATTTGGGGGAAACAAAACGCACAAAGTGACGTGCAAACTGCGGCAACGCTGCTTCTTCAGACATTTGGTACAAAATAATGAGACGGGCCCGATCAGCCGAGACGAACGTGGTTTGAATCAGAAGAGACGTGAGATGATTTTAAAAAACAGTCCACAGAAACATTTCATACATCGGATACAAACTGAAGCTGTTCCCAACAAAAACAAAATTATTTTTGATTTTAAACGTCGCCGTCTTTCCAGGACAAACAGTTCTGCAGGCTTCAGCACCGCTAACGAGCCCGACGAGGAGTCTCATGCTCCGTGTCTTCAGTCCCGCAGCAGCCGGTCCTCGTCGCCTTCAGTCCAACGGCGTCACATTTAGAGCAAAGAACTTTAGTTTTAATTATCGTTGGCCACAGCAGGATTAAAAAAAAAAGCATTTAATTTATCTGTTACAGACTTTCCAACATAATTTCCATCATTGTGACCTTAAATTCAACCCTGATTGTTAAAGTCTCTGAAGAAGAAGAGGAATGAGAAGAAAAACCGCCTCCCAGGAAGTCGTTCAAAGAAAAAGTCCGATCTGTTGTAACAAACTGAACCTACACACGGAGTTCACACACACGAGGGAAAGTGCAGGAAGTGTCTGACAAGCTTTGGCCCGCTGCGCGTTGAAGGTGAGACGGCAGAAGACGTGGACTGTCCGTCCTGACGGGAGACAGTTTGTCCACCGTTAGGCCAGCAGGCGGCGCTGTCGCACCGTGAAACCAGCCCGGTCCCTCCAGCACTGAAAGTCCGTGCTCCAACAAAAAAACTATAAAAAATAAAAAGTGAGGAAAAACAAACGAGTCTGAGAACGTGAGCGCACGAATCAGTCGATCTTGACCGCGGCGTAGATCTTCCTGACGAACATGTAGGCGGCGTAGAAACCGATGGTGCCGGTGAGCAGCCAGAAGGTCAGAACCATCAGGGTGGTGTAACCGAAGTACAGGAGGGACGGGATGAACTCCACGATGTCCAGCTGGGAAGACAAAACAACGAGTTGGTCTTCATGTTATCAAACTACGATTCATACACGGCTTTATTGTGAAGATGTCCTCTGTCCTCACTCTGTCCTCACTCCATCTACCTCCATGTCCTCTCTAACTGCATCCATATATCTCCTCTGTCTTTTTCCTGGCAGCTGCATGTCTAACATCCTTCTACCAATATACCCACTGTCCCTCCTCTGGACATGTCCAAACCACTGTCCCTCCTCTGGACATGTCCAAACCATCTCAGTGTGTCCTCTCTAACTTTATCTCCCAGTTGTTCAACCTGTGCTGTACCTCTGATGATCTCATTCCTGATCTTCTCCATCCTTGTCTCTCCTAAGGAGAACCTCAACATCTTCATTTCTACCACTTCCAGTTCTGTCTCCTGTCTTTTTGTCCATGTCTCTGTCTCCAGACCATACAACACAGCTGCTCTCACCACTGTCTTGTAAACTTTGCTGACACCCTTTTGCCACAAATCACTCCTGAAACTTTTCTCCATCACTCCATCCTGCCTGGACTCTCTTCTTCACCTCTTTACCACACTCCCCATGTTCCTGGACAGTGGACCCCAAGTCCTTGAAGTCCTGCACCTTTGTGACCTCTGCTCCTTGTAGCCTCACTGTTCCACCTCCTCCCTCTCATTCACACACATGGACTCTGTCTTACTACGGCTGACTTTCATTCCGCTTCTTTCAAGTGCATACCTCCACCTCTCCAAGTTCTCTTCCACCTGTTCCCTGTTCTCACTACAGATCACAATGTCATCTGCAAACATCATAGTCAACAGATGAGGTCAGGCAGGAATTCCCGTGATCGGTCCATCATTAGAGTAAATAAGAAGGGGCTCAGAGCCGATCCTTGACGCACTCCCACCTCCACCTTGAAGCTGTCACTCCTATAGAACATCTCGCCACTGTCCTGCTGTCCTCATACATGTCCAACGTCTCTGTCTCTCCTGTCATGCTCCCTAGTGGCTGATTTAGCTAACTAGCAGCTCAAAGTAGCAACAGAAGGCAAAAATAAAGCAGATGCACTGAAACGTTCTTTAAAAGAAAAAATGTTTTTGAAGATAATTTTTTGTATTTCTATGGGGACAGTTTTTGAAAAATAAAGTTCAGCTGTTCAACTAATTCACTATTTAAACAGGTTAGTCTCACCGAGTCAGAGCTTCAGATCTTTTTACAAGATATTCCAGGAAACAGGAGCTGAGTAAGAGAATGACCTTTGACCTAGTTCAGTCCTCACAGAGGGGACACTGCAGGTAATGATGTCCTGAGAGCGCACGCTGTAGCTGCACTCACGCAGAGACATGTAGGAGGAGATGTATGAAGGCAGCAGACCAAGAAGTGATTTAAAGATGAAAATGTACCAGTGGGAGAGTCTGTGAAGTTAATGGTGACCAGTTAACCAGTGAATACTGGGTGCAGTGGTGGGTACGGTAGAACTATTTCCACAATAAGAGTAATCCTGTTCAAAATGAGTCAGGAAGAATTTACACTTCTCCATTAATATTTATAATTCTTTCAACATCTGTATTTGTAAGAACACCACTCACATAAACACATCTGTGTGTAAATACTCACGTAGTACACGTGTCCCGTGTAAACACAGTATTTAATCCATATTTGTTTTAGGATTGGTGATGATGGATCACGGGTTTGTTTCCTCACATGAACGCTTTAAAGATTCGTAACGATAAAAACTCTGTTCTGATCGAAACCGACGTCCTTTAAAATGAGGCTCTGTGGAAACGGTACGAACAGTTAATGTCTTACCTGCTGTAGATCGCTCTGTGAAGCGCCTCAGTTTAGAGAAACAGAACCAGGTGTGGCTGGAAGCTAACGGCTCGCTCGAGCGCAGCCGAGACCAAAGAGTTGGAGACTGGAGTCGCGTGACGACGACACAAATCCACTTTGGTCTCGGCCGCGCCGTTTGCTCGTCGGTCAAGTCAGAATTAAACCGTTTCTCCAAACCGAGGTCGTTCAAAAAACCATCTACATCAGGTAAGATGTTAACCGTTCACGACCTCTCTGCAGAACCTCGCTCTAAAAGATCCAAATATCCGAGCCAACAGGAAGTCTTCTGTCAAATGCTGACAATTTCAAATTAAAAGACACTGATAACTCATTATTTCGTTTGTTTACCTTGTTGACGAAGTAGAAGATGGCGTAAATAAGAACGTAGAAAGCGGAACCTCCTGACACCAGGAACGTTCTCCACCACCACCGGTAATCCTGACGGCAAACAAAAACAAATTAAAGCTCAAGAACGTGCAGGAAAAAAACACGGCTGCTGGTTTTAAAAAGGTCAGAACACGAACGAGTCGAGGAGATTCACCTCGGCGCAGAGCTGGAAATAAACCATCACGATGCTGATCTGGGAGCAGGAGACCACCAGGATGATGAAGACCAGGAACAGGAAGCCGAACAGGTAATAAAACTGGTTCTCCCAGATGGCCTGTTGGTGTCGAGAACAGGAACAGGGTTTCTAATTTAATGTAAATGTTAAATTTAAAGCACAAACGAGGCGACCCGCTGAACTTACGCTGAAGATGAAGAAGAGTTCGATGAACATGGCGCCGAACGGTAAGATCCCGGCCATGAGGATTCTAGACCAAGGAGAGAGAAGCTCGTCTCAGGCGTTCAAACACACGAGGAACGTCTGAGGCTCCACAAACGGACGCTCACCCAACAAACTTGTTCATGTACCAGCGCTGCTCCGGGACCTGCCGGGGGATCTGGTTGGTCCGGACCGGGTTGTCGTACGGCTGTTTGCGGAAGCCGAAGTAATACCCGAGGTAGACCAGCGGCATGGAGATACCGAACCACATGCACAGCAGGGCCAGCATGGTGGTGAAGGGGACCTGCAGCGAGAGGAGACGTTCTGACGCATCAAGACGTGTTTTTGTACTTTTACTCCTGAATTCCTGCCAAACACCCGCTGCTGAACCCGACGGTCCGTTTCACCGACTGGTTCACAGAAATCTGAGAATCCTGCAGCGAAACTCCAGCTCAGGATAAACAACAAGCTAACAAGTACTGCTGAAAAAAACGTTTCACGTACAAGTACTGCAGTTAATTTGGCATTAAAACGGTTGCTTCATCACGATTAATATAACAAGCTAACTTGTTAACGTGTATACAACTGTTTGACGACGATGTTAAAGTTTATAAAATAAAACACACCTTCTATACATTTAACATCACAAAGTGCTTCAAGAAAAGAACAAAGGTGTGCGCAGTGTTTTTCTACCATCAGACGAGGGCGCCCCGCCCTGTCAACAGAGCCGAGCTCCTTGTCCCTGTCAACACTAACGTAGCGCTAAGCTAGCAGCGCGCAATAGACGCACTAGCTAAAAAGCTACAGAGATAGCGCTCCGTCTCCCATACGCTGAGCCCTTTCCTTCACAACCCTCACCACCCCCCCCCCCCCCCCCCCCCCGCCAACAACTGTTGACACAAACGACGCGCAACACCCCCCCCCCATTACAAGTTAGAGCAGGAATGTCCTGAATGAGCCGAACGTTTCGATATATGAACTGCCGAAAAGCACAAAAATTGTGGAACAAGTTACGAGCTTAAAAAAATGGATAAACTATTTTCAAGCGATGAAAATTCAAACATGCGTGACGCTCGTCGGTTACGTGCGTTGACGGTCACGCAGCGGAGTTCTGGACAACCTGAAGACAGTCGGGTTCCTTCGCGTTTGAACACTTAAATAAGATGCTAGAAAAGTCCAAACGCGAAGAAATACAAACATGAACAGTCCTGAATAAAATGGGTCCCGAAAACAGAACCCTGAGGTACACCACAAGCCAACCCAGTAATGTTCAACAATATGTGGTATGAAGTTTTTGTAGATTGGAACCGTTTTAAGACAACGAGTCACTTTTGATCAGACTAGCCGTTAGCTCATCAATCCAGTCGGAACGAAACTCCTCGTGAACTTTGAACAAAAACTTTACAAAGAACCTCACCGGAAAATATCTGAACTGTAGCTTTAAACTGCTAAAATCTAATTTAATCTGGATATAAATCAGATAAAACTCAAGTTTCTCGTAGATTTGAATGATTTTATGCCAAAGATTACATTAAATTAATTTTAAACTTTGTCTCCAACGTTTATGTCAACAGAGTTTTTATAAACACAAAGTTTGTTTTCTCAGTTTTTATAACTTTAACCTGAAACAGATTCCTAATTTCTCTTTGATGTTTGAGCGTTAAACTCACCAACTCGGATTATTTTCTGATTTTTGAAGCGTTGAGACTCACCGCTCCGGAGGAGTGTTCGCCCCAAATGAAGCAGTTCAAGACGAAGCAGATTCCAAAAACGACTCCGGGATATAAAGTGGCCGTCTGCGAAGGAAGACGAGTTGAACTCAAACAAACTTTATAATCTTTACAAAGAGCCAACGTTTAGTTTATACTGTATAAAAATCAAAATGCGACTCTAAATCTGAGGACGGTGAGCGAGTGGACGGCTCAAACACAGATCTGACATTTAGCATCAAACAAGTTAATTCAAAGGCGAAACGAACGTTCGGTTTTATTTAAAACCGATGAACTCACACAAAAAGCTCCTTTCCTCCACCGGTGGCCCTTCAGTGTGCGGTACAGTCTGCCGGCGAAGTAACCCCCGAACACCCTGAAGGACGAACATCCACAACATTAAAAGACGTAGAATTTCAATCACGCTCCTGTTGGAACGATTTATTTTAAATGTGGTTGATTGAGCTGGAGCTTCAGGAAGTCTTACCCCATGAACATGAAGAGGAAGCAGGACGTGGTCATCAGGGCGCCCCTGCTGGACGGAGACAACATCCCCAACATGGCGACAACTGCAGACAGACGGGAGCAGAGCGTTCTGCGTCAACGCACAACTCGTCTCCTTTACGGTGACGATTTACAGATCCGTTTTTAAACGAGTGTAAACGAATCGCTTGGACGTGACTCGCGCGGCACAACGAGTCACCGCGACGACTCGGTCCATCTTTCTCCAGACCAAAATCTGCGCCACGAACCAGTTTGTTGAAATGTGATTTTTACTGGTCTGGAGTGACGTCAGCAGGAATTACAACCTTATGGTAAAAAAAAAAAAAAAAAAGAAACTCCCGAGCTTCACGACGCCGCCAAGTATTATACGAAGGGATTTCCCATGTTAAAATAAAGCAGGGTGAAATTAAAAATGAAAAGTAAAGAATTGGAATTAAAAAGATTATTTTTTAAATGAAATGTGGGGTGTGGTGGTGCAGAGGTTAGAGAATTGATTGGAAGGTCGCTGGTTCAACTCCCCGGACCTTTATGGAGTCATTGTGTTCTACAGGTCTTAATTACAGCTGGGGGGAGGGGGGGGGGGGGGAGAGACTGGGGCTGAGATGGTGTAGAGGCAGGGCGGCCGACTGGGGACCAGAAAGGTGCGGTTCGAATCCCCACCATGCCCACATGTCGTGGTGTCCCTGAGCAAGACACCCAATCCCCAACTAGTTCCCACTGCTCCACCTGGGTGTCTCAGGTGTGATGGGTCAAAAGCAGAGAACTGATCTGACCAGGACGAAGCTGGACAACGAGGACTCATCACAGAAGACAACAAGGACCTAGTTTGGGTTGGTCTTCCTGCAGGAGGGTCCACACGAGTCCGGGACAGGGTGCCAGGTCTTGGGTATCAGGTTTTTGGGACACGGTGGGGAAGGAGCCTGAGCACGTGCGTGAGTTTGAGATCTCGACGTGCTCCGAGCTCTGGACGCGAGACCTCGAGAGGGACTGGAACGTATTCCATACTGTGGAGCTGCTCCACATCCAGAGGAACCAGTTGAGGTGGTTCAGAAGTCTGGTGGGAAAGCTCCCTGGACGCACCCCTAAGCAGGTTTGAATGGGAATGTCCAACTGGGAGGAGACCCTGGAGAAGACTCGGGACAATGGACGGGTCTCCGTTTCATTCAGACTCGTTTTACCAGCACGGGTCACGTACGTGGTCCTTTCATGATCTTCAGGGTCTTCAAGCAGCCGAAGAACCCTAAAGTGACCGACATAAACCTCGAGCCCAAAAAATGAACGTGTGTTTCCGCTCGTTTGTTTGTTTGTTTATGAACCTTAAAAACAACAAAGAACAGACTTCTGGTGTTTTCTTTGCTCAGCTGACGCTTGTTGCGTTTATAAAGAAGCGTGAACTTCCTTCATGACGACATCCATTTCATCGCAGGAGAATTTATCCTGAGGAGGATCAGACTCACAGATGACGATCAACACCATGCAGAAGAGCTGGATCCCAGAGCCCAGCAGAGAGCTGAGGATCATGGGATACTGCGGCGGCCTGAACACGTCGCCGTGGACGTTCTTCCATCCCGACTCCTCCATGGTGTCCTCCTGAAAGAAACATCGTGAGCGGTGAGATGTGCCGTTTGGAAAACGCCGTTATCGTCTTTAATCTTCAGCTTTCTTACGATGTCGTCCTCCCTGTTGTAGTTGGCGATGTCCTTCCTTAAAGTCCTGATGATGATCATACTCAGAATACCTGAGAGAGACGGCGGCACAGGAGAAGCCAAGAAGACCATGCTTTTAAAACATCTGGTTGTTGGGGACGTACAACTACATGACATTAACACACAAAGTTAATTAAATCAATTTCTACATTTTTTTTTTTTTTTTTTTTTAACTTGTTGGCTGTTATTAAAAAAACTAAATTAAACTTTTTAAACAACGTTATGGCGTGTAATTATCTCAGATTGATTTTAAGGTTTTCTTCTCTTGTAAGAGAATTATTAAAATTAGCTTAAAAACGTTCTACAAGTTGGTTTTCGTCAGGTCTGGTGGATGTTTTTAGGCACCACAAACCAAAACGGACGTACAAACGACATAACCAAGCCACTTATTGCACCGCGTGTTCAGCTGACCACTAGGTCACATCTTATCTTTTTGCATAAATTAGCAAGTCCTGCGACTTATAGTCTGAAGCAACTAATACATGTTTTTTCTCCTCATATTTATAACAATTTTTGGCCGAGATCTGATGATTTCATTCATTCTGACATGGAAAATATTGAACACTACCATTTTCAGCCACTAGAGGGCCCTCGACTAATATGGCAAGCCAAGTGTCTCATTAATAGGTGAAAGTGTCTATTAATGAGACACTTGTCTTGCCGTACAGGCCACCTTCGTCTCGCTCCAGAACTCCTGGAACAAACGTCAAATCAGCTGCATTTCACCGCCCCGGAGAAAAGCAGCTGATTTGACCGCTGACGTGCATTTATTAAGGAAAAGTTCAACTGAGACGCACCTTTACTGTAATGTCGAGCAAACAAATAATTGTTTTTAGGTGGTTGTCTTGTTAAATTCTTGTTAAAGTCCTCCCGTGCACGCTCCCGTGGCCGCCATTTGGCAGCCAATCAAAAAGGAGATAAGCACCTACAATAATTATTTGTTCGACATTACAGTAAAGATGCGTCTCAGTTGAACTTTTACTTAATAAATGCACGTCAGTGGTCAAATCAGCTGCATTTCTCTGGGGCGGCGCAGCGAAATGAAGCTGATTTGACGGTTGCTCCAGGCGAGCTGGACGAAGGGGGCAGGCTATGGCAAGTCGATTGCGTCATTAATAGCCACTTTTACCCATTAACGGCATGCCATACTACTCGAGTGCAATCTAGCGGCTGAAAATGTTAGTGTTAATATGAATGAATGAAAACAGTCGTATCTCAGACGAGAACTGGTTTAAAAATATTTGTCACTTCGGCGTGTAAATCACAGGACACGTAACTTATGCAAAACAACACGACTTATAGGGCAAAAAATACGGTACGCTGTTATTTTAGGAGCTTGAAAAGTTAAACACACACTTTTAATCCTGTAGCAGAACATTCAGCGTTTACTCCGACAGGTCTCTGAAAACCTTCGGCTGATAAAAGATGTTACTGGTATAAAACGATGCTGGACGTACCGGACAGGAAGAAGACGACCACCACGGAGTTGACGATGGAGAACCAGTGAATCTGGACGTCACTCATGGTCAGGTAGGTGTCCCAACGAGACGCCCACTTCACCTCGCTCTCCTGCGCACAGCACACGTCACATGACTCGACTCCTTCAGCTTCGCTTTCAAACCATCACGACCCTCAAAATAACCGTTTATCGACCTTCAGCTCTGATAAAAGACGAATTAAAGCCACGCTTCCACAAGGCCTTTTCCTGCACCAACTATAAAATAAAACTTTACATTTCAAACGTTTGTGATTTTCATTGTTTTCTTGATTTATCAGTTTATTTTCCCATTTTTTTGTGTAATTTTTATTTTATACATTCCAAAATATTTACCTTTACAAATATTTTCCCTAAATCCATTTTATCAAATTATATATTTGTCTTTTTATGCTACTTTTGACTTTTAGCTACCCTTGTGCAACTTCTAGCATTTTGATACTTCTAGCTAAAATTTAGCTTTTTTTAGATTCTAGCTATTGCCTTTCTACTTTTAGCTTTAAGCTAGAATTTTTTTTACCTTTATGTTTTAGCTAGTAATTTGCTACATTTGGCTAGCTCTTTACTTTTGACTTTTAGCTAGACTTCTGCTACTTTTAGCTTCAAGCTAGCATTTAGATACATTTAGCTTCTAGCTAGAATTTTGCTATTTTTATATTTTAGCTATGGCTTTGCTACCTTTAACTACTAGCCAGCATTTTGCTACATTTAGCTTTTAGTTAGTAATTTGCTAAATTTGGCTAGCTCTTTGATACTTTTTATTTTTCACTAACCAAAAGCTATTTATCTAAGTAGCTAAACTACTTTAAGCTTCTAGCTAGAATGTGGCTACTTTTAGATTCTAGCTATTGCTTTGCTACTTTTAATTGGCATTTTGCTACTTTCAGCTTTTAGCTAGTAATTTACTACATTTGGATAGTTCTTTGTTACTTTTAGCTAGGCTTTAGCTACTTTTAAATACTAAGTAGCCCTCTGCTACTTTTATATTCTAGCTAGCATTTAGATACATTTAGCTTCAAGCTAAAATTTTGCTACATTTATGTTCTAGTTTGGTCAACTCATTTTAGCTTGAGCATGCATCACGATATCATTTTAGCTTGTAATTAGTAATTTGTCGCATTTTGCTAGTCCTTTGTCACCTTAAAGTTTTAGCTAGTATTTAGCTACTTCTCGCTTCTAGCTAGTGTTTTGTTAATTTTAGCTAGTTTTGTTTTTTTAGTTTCTCACTACAGTTTGTTAGTTCTAGCTTTTATCCGGCTTTTTGATACATTTAGCCTTTTCTTACTTACAGCTTTTAGACTCAGTATTTACAGACCCACCCCGGGGACTCGGTACAGACTACGGACCCACCCCGGGGAC
>NC_056508.1:45691576-45692903 GCF_014905685.2 Nematolebias whitei | reverse complement strand
GGACTCGGTACAGACTATGGACCCACCCCGGGGACTCGGTACAGACTGACTCAAGGGTATCAAGTGATGCTGAGGATCGACTGACCATCCAGTGGACTGAGTAGGTGAAGAGGACCTCGTTCTCTTTCTTCGGGTCGATCTCCAGAGGTGCAGAACCACTGACCTCAGGCAGGGTGCACGTCTTGTCTGTTTCTGCAGCCTTAAGATCTGAGTTCGATAAATAAATACTAAACTTGAAACATGAACCAACACAAAGAGCTCCTCAAGCCCCGTGAACACCAACCTTCCACTCGGACACTTTGGGGAACGACCTCAAATCGCACCACTCTGTAGTTGTGAACCTCCTCTTCCTCGACTTTCTCTCGGTGGAAGTACAAGATGAAGGACAGGTGGTTGTGCAGATAAACCTGTAGAAGAAACAAAAACAGAAGTCGGTACCATTCAACAGTTTGTTGTTGAAGATCTGGTGCGTCCTGCTCTACCACCGAGGAAACCGTTTCCACCAACAGTCTGGTTTACGTTAAAAACCGTGATGACGTGTTTCTACAACCGGAGCAATCGTGGTGAAGCGTGTGGCGCACGTTTGTGTTCGCCCTCCTTTACCGTGACTCCTTTGAAGTCACCTGTTTATACCTGTCCAGCTGTGTGCTTGAATCCGTTTTAAATCAGCTGTCCACTGAAGGCCTCGGAGGTTTGTTACAGAACATTGGTGATCATCAGCACCATGAAGACCAAGGAACACACCAGACGTGTCGGGGATAAAGTTGCTAAGAAGTTCGAAGCAGGTTAGGTGATGAAACAATATCTAAAGCTTTGAACATCCATTCAATCCACCAGAGTTCAGAACAGCTGTAGACCTATGAGACGTGGTCCTCCGTCTTGACAGCAAATATCAGTTTCTAGACGTCCACGCTGGAAAAGACAGACCCCGAAGACCTCGCAGCCGTCCCTGCAGAACAGGTGGCTCAACACAGAATTAGGCGCTTCGGTAAAAAGGCCGCTCAGACGAGTCCGTCTTTATGCTGATCGTTCATGTCACCGGAGGAGCTGTGCACGTCCTGCAAAGACGTGCGCTTTCAGCAATGAAGCGAGCGTCGTAAAACCAACAGAGGCGTGGAGCAGAACTAACCGTGACGGACGTCTTTCTTTAGGTTTTCCCTCTTCAGGGGTCTCACTCTGTCCTCAGTCCATTTACCTCCATGTCCTCTCTAAATGCACCCACACATCTCCTCTGTCTTTGTCCTGGCAGCTGCATTTCTAACATCCTTCTACCAATATACCCACTGTCCCTCCTCTGGACATGTCCAAACCACTGTCCCTCCTCTGG
>NC_056508.1:45677802-45691566 GCF_014905685.2 Nematolebias whitei | reverse complement strand
GACATGTCCAAACCACTGCCCCTCCTCTGGACATGTCCAAACCACTGTCCCTCCTCTGGACATGTCCACACCATCTCAGTGTGTCCTCTCTAACTTTATCTCCCAGTTGTTCAACCTGTGCTGCACCTCTGATGATCTCATTCCTGATCTTCTCCATCCTTGTCTCTCCTAAGGAGAACCTCAACTTCTTCATTTCTGACACTTCCAGTTCTGTCTCCTGTCTTTTTGTCCATGTCTCTGTCTCCAGACCATACAACATAGCTGGTCTCACCACTGTCCTGTAAACCTTGCCTTTGACCTTTGTCCCACTCTTTTCTCCCAAACTCTTCACCTTTTGACCGCTCTCCTCGTTCTCCAGGACAGCTGACTGGAGGTACTTCAGGTCCTACACACATCTATGTATTTATACACACAAACTACGTGGAATCAGGGGTGGTTTGGCTTCAACCGCCCTCACCGCCTCAGCCCAATCAGAATCAGACGGAGGCGTCTCCGTCCTGATAACGCAGGCGTCTCAGATCTCGACTACGATGAGTCGCTTCCTCCACTTCACCACGACGCTCTGCTTCGTGTCGGTTCTTCGCAGTAAAACACTTTCAAGTTGTGGCAGAATGTGGGAAAGTTACACAGAATGAACACGTTTTAAAGAACTGTATATAAAATCAGTTTGTGGCAGAACCAGAACTTCTGACTGAGCCTCGCGGTGTGAAACTCCACCTTGGTGTTTTCCACGAAGCCCAGTCTGTAACCGTGTTCAAACTGGACGTCCGGCTTCTCCTTCAGTTCCTCTTCTCCTCCGGTTTCTTTGTTCGAGTAAAACTCCAACCTGGTGGCAACTGGAAGGTTGTCCGCGATCCTAAAGACACACGACCAAGGGCTCAGTTAGTTCAAGTTTAGACACAGAGCGTCCGTTAGCAAAATATCCCACGAGTTTCACTGAAGCCTGTCCAGTGGTTAATGAGATGTTTTGCTAACGGACGTGGGCACGGCGTTAGCGCCGGGTGACGCGAGCAGAGAGGTGGCGCTCACAGGTGAACGTAATATTCCTCCCGGATGCGCTCGGCCACCAGCTGACTCTCCTGGACGCTGAGCTTCTTCTTGCTGCACATCGTCTCGCACTTCTTGTCTTTGCTCATCTGAACTTCGTACAGAGTGTTCACGATACGGTCCCCTCGCAGAACCTCACCTGAAGAGAAGCCCAGAGCACAAACGGGTCGGAACGTTGACGCAACAAACATTCTCATTCGCTGCGTCGGTTTTTACTCTCTGCGTCCTGTCGGCTGAAAATGTCGTAAATCTGAGACAAAAGATGAAAATAATCCGCGAGTCCTCCATAAAATATGGATTTTTGACACAATGAGATTTGCATAAAAATGACACAATCTAGCCATCCTGGTAAAGAGCAGATAATCTTCCTAATCTACCTTTCAATCCCAAGTTTTCCACAGGTAGGTCTTCAGAAATAATCCTTTAAACCCCTTTAAAACTTTGTTTTTTTCTCTGCCAGCTGCCGATGGGAAATCCCTTCGTATAATGCCAGGTGTTTTTACAGGCTTGCCCTTTGTGCTGTAAAATTTTAAACCTTTAAAGCAGAAATGTCTAACAGTCCAGCTGGACCCCTTAAGATTTCAAGGTCACAGGCTCAAAGATCAAGGTCATAGGTGACCCCTTTGTTAGAACTTTATCTTGTTTCTTCTTTTTCCTTTGTTTCTCATTTTTCTTTCTTTTTCTCTTCCCCCCCTCTTATTTCTCTCCATTTTTTCCTTCTTTTTCTCTCTTTTCTTTCTTTTTTCCCTTAAAAAAAAAAAAAAAACAGGACCTCGTCTCTGCTCCAGCTTTACATCCCTTTAGCTAGCGTGTCTGTACTGCGCACCGCTAGCTTAGCGCTACGTCAATATTGGAAACTGTCGTGGGGGTGGTGGTGGTGGTGGTGGTGGGGGTGGTGGTGGTGGGGGTGTTCGGGAGGCAGGGCACTCGGTTCTGTTGACAGGGCGGGGCGCCCTGCTTGTACAACGGTAGGTGAAACACTGGGTGTATTATGGACTCTTCAGAAAAATATTCCCGACGACGTCACTGCAGACCAATAAAAACAGTTTTTAAACCGACACCCTCGTAAACAAAACAAGTTGATAAATGGTCAAATTTCAAAAAGTTACTTTATATTTTTTTAAATATAAAGTATTAAAAGAATACGATTTAGTCGATGTTAAAATGTTTTTGGACTCGTTCTGTCGGCCTGGGTCACGCTTGTTTAGAAATTAGATGGAGGGGCTTAATGGTCCAGTCCCAGTAAGCTGTTTGTGGTCAAAGAGTCAACAATAATGAAGATGTTTAAATATTTAATCTTTAGCTTAAATTAACCAAGTCCACAGGAAACTTACCCAAGTTTTCTGCTTTATACAGAACAGAGTCCGGCTTACAGAAAGGCAGCGAGTAGTATTCGTATGGAAGCTGCGTACGGGAGCTGGTCAGCTTCACTGCCTGAAACATGAACAACACGTAAACAAACAAACAAACAATGTGGTCTGTAACTTCTGAACACAGACAATTAAACCACGACGTGGAAGGAAGCGTTTAACTTTAAGAGTTTGACCTTTTCACGTCATTCTTGTTTAGTTCTAAGCTCCATTTCCACAACATCATTTTAAAGGTAAACGGTAACATTTCGGCTGTTTGTGAAACTGAAGCCGTTTGACTCCAGGTCTCAGGGTGGAGGTACTTTCAGTTCAGTAACGACGGTGGTAGCAGAGTGCTGTTTGTGCTGATCCCTTTTCAAACGTGTTGGAGCTAAACCAACGATCGTGCACTCACCATTTAATTCAGCTCGTTTCATCATCCAGACTAAAGTGTCTGCACGTTTGGTTTAAATACGTCGTCCGCAGCGCCGGCCAGTGACTCGGCACAGAAACTGCAGTGGATTTAACGAGCACAGCAACATCAGAGAATCACTGTTTCCACTGATCGTTAACAATTTTAGATTAAACTTTAACAAGAACCAAATAATCAGTTTCCTCTTCATCCTGATTAAAGTCACCAGTTAAAGACTGGTTAACCAGTCTGACCAGTACACCGACTGTACGCCAATGTTCCCGATCACTGAGGAGTTTCAATGGTGAATGTGGTTTTCTGGACTGGAACTGAGCAGGGAATGAAGGTAAACAATGTTGTTGGTGTAAAATAATCAAGTTACACTCTGTAGGTTTTTCCAGGTGCAATGGTGGAGCAAGGGGTTGCCAGGTGGTGGCATTGACCAACATAATCCACACGACTCTCGTCTTCTCAGGTGGACGGGATTTTCCACTGCGACTCGTTTCCCCGCTCTGTGGTCGGGATCGTAACTGGTCATCGTGTTCCAGCCACTCCTCCTGCTGTGGTCCTTGATCCGTCTATAGTCGGAGTTTAACTTCTTAGCTCGTCCCGGCATTGCTTACAAGTCCACGCGTAGTGATATCATGTCTGATATCGGTCGTGCTCATTTCTTGTGGCGCCGACACGATGGAGTGGCGGTTCAGACGTAGTTTGCAGTTTTACTGGGTGGGTCATCCTGTGACGTAGCTCTGCTGGCCAATCAACGGCTGCCGTCTGCTTAGAATCACAAACAAGGTGGTCCCATAAACTGGGCTGAGTGGCGGCAGTGGGCCTCTACTGGTGCGACGTGGAACCGATGAGAGTTGAGACACTGGCAACGCAGCAACCGTTTAATCTTCAGCCAATCGTTTTAGGAAACTTTACTTTAAAGCTAAATGAAAACTAGAAAGTAAAGTTTCCTCAAACAAGGGGGGTGGTCGGTTCACGTATATTACGTGTGGCAGTGGCCATCTTGGATTCTGACATGGAAACAATTTTTGATGTACATCTTTTTTACACCTGGATGAGCCACACAACCCAACAGAAGTCATACCTCGTTCATTTTTTTATTTTTCAAGTTATCACGGACGGTTTTTCCAGTTCCCCCCTTATCGCTCCGCCATGGGGACAATAAAAAAAAGAGGATGAATAATAATACGTTCGTCTAAAAGTAGATTTTTTTGTTGCGTTCCTGCATCTCCTCTGCTACAATCCAAATGTTTAAATACCCTAAATGTTTTTATTGTGGATTCATCGGATCATAAAACCTTCTGCTAACGATCTTTAAACAGAAGAACAAACAAAGCTCAGGTCTTACCTTAATTTCTACTTTATGACCTTCGTGGAAGTCCTGAGGAGCGACTCCGGGGACGTAGAAGGTCCGGACTAGCGGCAGCGAGAACAGCAGCATCAAGGCCCACCACGCCTCCTGCAGGGCGCGTCACAAGACACGGAGACGTTTAAACCGCTCGACTCCACAACACAAAGTCAAACAGCAAACAAAGCGTCGCACGTCAAACTTTCCCAACACGTCCAGGAAGTGAAGGGAACCGTGAGCGACACCACACGTTTTCTAAACAAATCTTTGTGACCAAATCTCACCAGAAGAGTTCCAACACCAACAAACCCAAGAGGTGACGACTCACTTTGTTCAGGTCACACGAGGTCAGACGATCAACACTTTAATCAATTTTTCTATTTAAAATGAGAAATGTGCACATTTTAAAGGTTCGTGTTTGTTTTAGGATTAGAACTTGCAGCCAATAAAAACCTTAAGTTTCTCAAAAAATAAAAGCAGGACTTGTCAAATGTTGATAAATTCACAAATAAAGTTGAAAATAATGAGAAAAACTTGAAATCTGCAGCCCAGCGTGTTAAAACCTTTATGATGAGCACAAGTTTCGTTTGATCTCTGCTGTGACGTCGTCCACAACAGAAGATGAGCTCATCTTCATCAGTGATGACAAAATAATCACAGTCCAGTTATCTGACCCTGAAGACTGGACCCAGTCCGTTCATGAAGGACTCTCACTGGTCTCATTTCTCTTCCATGGTTCTCGTCCCGCAGTTTTCAACAAATCATCAAAACGTTCGGCTCTTCCAGGACCATCCTGCTGTGACTTTTGGTATTGGTGCAATTTTAGCTTTTTGAAATATTTTAGCCTTTTCTGCCTTTTTTTCCTCACAGAAAATGAACCGAACTCATTTCACCTCCTTCACATCTTTAGATCTGTTACAACCGTTAACTGCTCCTCTCACTTTTTGTTCTGCTTCAGCTACTTTCAGCTTCCTTCTGCAAATTTAAACTTTTTCAGCTACTTTCAGCTGTTTTGTTCAAGTTATTTCTGCAATTTTGAGCTTTTTTCAGCCATTTAATCCTAATTTTAGCTTTTTCAGCTAATGCCACATTTTTTGCACTCATTTCAATATTTTTCCACCTAATTCAGCAAAAACGTGCTCTCTCCACTTCCTCCTGGTAATTTCAGCTTCTTTCTGCTTTTTCAGCTGTTTTTTTGTTGTTGCTAATTTCAGCTTTATTCAGATAATTTCCACTTTTTGAGCTCATTTCGGCTTCTTTCAGCCTAAATAGGCAAACGTTCATTTTGCTTCCTTCAGCTAATTTAATTAAGCTTGTTCTACCTTTTTAGCCTTTTTAAATCTAATTTCAGCTGTTTTCAGATAAAGACAAGTTTTTTTGTGGTATTTCTGCTACTTTCAGCCTAGTTAACTTTGTTCTGCTAATTTCAGCTTGTTATACTCCTTTCAGCTTTTTCTACTATTTCTGCTACCATTTAGAGGTTTATGCTAATTTTAGCTTTTTCAGCCAACTCCAGAGTTGTTGTTTTTAGCTCATTTCTGCTATTTCTGCCTCCTTCTGGTAGTTTCAGCTTCTTTTCAGCCTTTTTTTTTGTTTGTTTTGCCAATTTCCTAATTTTTGTGCTAATTTCTGCTTATTTACACCCAATTCTTCTGTTACAGCTTATCCTTTCATTTCGGCTACAATTCAGCATGTTTTTAGCTCATTTCGGCTGTTCTTCAGCAGTAAGTGTTCAGGCTGCGTTGTCACAGGAAATGTGATTTCTCTAGTTACCATAAAATGCGTAATAACTGTGGCTGGTCCACGTCGACCCTCTGATCACATGACGCATCGTTTAGTTTCTGAACGTGCACATGCTGCTCGTGGCGGCGCTCCAAACCACCCGGTTCTGTCAGTCGGTCCACAACGTCTGTGGAAAGTTAAACGGTGCAGAACCCAGGACAGAACCTGAGCGGCTGTGTGCTCAGGATTTATCTGCCATGTTTAATCGAGCGGAGGAGTCGGGAACTTTTCTGCAAAAGCTCAAAACAAACAAAATCTTCCTGCAGCAAAAAGAAACACGTGCACGTTTCTCGGACTTTACGGCCGTCGAGTTAAACAAACAGGAAAAATAAAAACAACGACTTAAAACCTGAAGGCCTTTCAAACGGTCATGAATATGTTTTTTTGTGATTTCTCAACTTTACACGTTTGGATCCGTGTGTTTCATCTCGTCCTTGGTTTTGCTTGTCGTGTGTTTTAAGTTATAAATAAAATGTTTTTGCATCTTTGTCTTTTTATCTAGTTTGTCTGCAACCTTCAATGTTTAAGTATTTCATCACAACAAGAAAAAGTCCATAAGTTTTATATATATATATATATAGAGATAGATATTTATCATAGTTAGTCGTTTGCATACCATGAAATAAAACTCGTTCTCTATTTGACAGATTTCTGCTTTAAAATAACTTTTTCATTCAAAGGGATTATAATTCAAAGATTTAAGCTCGTGCAGTAATTTACTTGTTTTTTTCATATTTGAGCATTTATTAAAATACATTTATCACAGTAGAACGTTGAAAGAATGGTTTTAAGAAGTAAAGCTTGGCGCATCGTGATGGTTCAAACTTTAGGCTGCTGTAAAAGTGCAGAACTGAAACTTCCTCAGAACTCTTGAGCTTTAGAAAAATAAAAAGCTACAAGTTGAACTCCTCGGCTGAAATCATCTTTTACTGTTAACATTTGTTTAAAGAAGTGAAAAGGTAAAGAACGGCGAGTCTCACGGAGAGAACGCCGCAGCGCGGCTACGGTAAAGACGGACAACGAACATTTAATACGACGTTCAATTCTTGTTACTGAAGTTCTGAGCAGGTCCAGTTTACTGGGGGAGCGGGTGAGGACGGATCATCTGTGGCGTCGACCCCGGCTGCAGAAACCGCGGGCGCTCCTCACTGAATCAGACTCTCTTGGCCCTTAAACTCTGATCCAGCACCGTCGCGGACCGGGCCGAGCCTGGACCCAGTCAGTACCTGCAGGCTTTGGGAGGGTGGTGCTTTGCCACCGTCTCCACACTCGTGGCTTCTGCACCACATCGCGCCAGCTCAAGGTCCGCCCGCTGCCGGTACCAGACTCAGCCCGGTTTATGGGACCGCCTGTTCGTGGTTCCAAGCGGACCGCTCCGAGGTGACCGACAGCAGCAGCTGATTGGCCAGCAGAGCTACGTCACTGGATGACCCCCACCCCCCCAGCAGATGCGTGTGCAGGTCACTTTAACGTCTCGTGAATTTTCCAGATTCTTCCATGACTGCGGTCGTACAGAGAAAGTCTCGCGGTTTTTCAAAACCTCAGCTTCAAATTTATTTTACGTCACAGAGTAAGGAAATGCTGAGGCCTCCTCCTCCTCACTGCTCCTCCTCACTGCTCCTCCTCCTCACTGCTCCTCCTCACTGCTCCTCCTCACTGCTCCTCCTCACTGCTCCTCCTCACTGCTCCTCCTTTGCATCACGTCAGAGTACAACGGACTTTTTGTGAATCTTGCAGATTTTCGAAGGTCACGCAGGTAAACATCCGAAGGACGTACTTTATATATTTCATCGAACCTTTATTTATCCAGGTAGTGTCATCGAGGCACGAGGACTCGTTTTAAAGAGACACCCGTTGGGAGCAGATGGTGGGGGTTCAGGGCCTTGCTTATTTGTCCAGGGTGAGGCAAATGAGGGTGGAGGCAGGCGTGGATGTTCCACCTTTTCCACCTACATTTTGATGTCGGTCCAAGGAGTCGAACCAGCGATGTTCCCATCACAGGCCCGCCTTCTCTAACCTCTGCACCACCGCTCCCATGTATGCCAGCATCAACTGCAAACTACACCCAAACCTCCATTTCCTGTCCGATCGTTTTAGAGAGTGGATTAGTTTTGTCTAGTTTCTAGTTCAGTGTGGAAGCTCCAAAACCTGACGAGGTCCGGACCTTCCAGTCTTTACAGGTGGATCAGAGGATTCAGCGTGAGCTGCACGGTGCTACACTGTAACGTAGTCCCTGTTGGGGTCAGCCAGGTCTCCAGTTCACGTCTCCAGCTCGTCCAAGCTGCTGCAGCTCAGCTCCTAACTGGAACTCGTAGGTTCGAGCACATTACTCCAGTTTTGTCCTCCCTTCACTGGCTCCCTGAGCGGATCAGGATTGATTTTTAAACGACCCTGTTGACCTTTAAGTGGCCTTGCACCTCCTTATCTCTCCGAGCTCCTGGAACCACGTTCCTTCGGGCCCTGAGATCATCTGACCTGCTGCTTTTGGCCGTTCCAAGAACCAGCGTGAAGCTCAGAGGAGATCAGGCTTCTTCAGTCCTGGGCCCCAAACTTTGGAACAACCTGCCCCCCCATCCTGAAGCACCTTCCCGTTTATAAATCTCTGCTAAAAACTCGTTTTCTCCGGCGTTTCACACAACGAGTTTAGTTTTTGTTCTTCGTTTATTCTTTGAAGCTTTTAAATAATTTTCCAGTTCCATCATTATTTTTATTATTTGCATTAATTCACCCTCAGTGACGTTACTGTCGGGCACTTTGGTAACGGCTGCCGTTTTAAACGTGCTTTATAAATGAAGTTGACACAAAACCGTCCACTCTGCACCGACGGCCTGGCGGAGCGGGGAAGCGAGTCGCCTCCACCCGACAACACGTCTCAGTGGCTGAGAGACACGTGTCACGATCCTCACGGGGAGGGAACAGTTGCACAGATGTTGACTGTAGCTCAACATCTGTGCAACTGAGACTGGCAGCCATTTTGTGTTGGCTAATGCCAATACAGATGAGGTAGATGAGATTATGCGACAGAGAGGACTCCTGCCAATATGTTTTCATTCATTCAGCCTTTATTTAAACAGGTTAGTCTCACCGAGCCTCGAGGACTCGTTTACGAGAGAGACCTGTTTTTAACAATGACAACAGAACGAACGAATGGGATCACTCTCAGCTACTACATTTCACGTCGGTATCTGTAAAATGTGCTGCGTTAGTCACGTACGTGTTCTCCAATGACAGTTGGCTGTGGCGGCCATCTTAAATCGAGATGTTTCCATAAAGTTCATCAGTTGTGGAACATACTTTCTGCAGGTTCAGTTAAAATTCACCCAGCGTCTCATCAGGGGTTTCACTAAACGAACACAAACACCTGAACTTGGATATAATACCGTGATAAACGTTGACTGGAGAGACAGAAGAAGCCGATTTAGATCTGTTTGTGGTCTCAAACACCAAAAACAACTGGTAGAAAACAAACATGACGTCATGGTAACTTTAACACAAACCCTCCGAAGCTCTTTAATTTCTCTACAAATTAATACTAGCTTCCGGTTTGGACTCGGCTTTACAGTAAAACTCCACATGTCGCACAGTTCAAACAGATGAAAGATGAAGTTAGTTGAGGTTTTGTTGCTGTTTTAATCTTTAAAACGTCTCGTCAAGGCTTCCATACGAACTGTTAGCAGAAGCTAACCGACAACGTCGCTTTCTCCGACCTGTACTCCAGTGACAGCTCGTCAGCCACCAGCTGTGAGCTTAGTTACGGCAGTAAACACAAAGTTTTATGTGTCACAGTGAATTGTTGGCTGTGAAGCCCTGACAGCCGAGCCACCGACCGTTAGCCGCATGCTAACGGAGCTAGCATCAGCGTCAACAATCAAACGGCAGCGAGCAGAAAGAAACGCAAGAAACACGTTCAAATGTTTTACACGCCGAGTTCTGCCTCGACAGCTGCTCCGTGTTCACCCGAATTAAAAAGGAGAGACTGAACGAGAAGCGCTTGGAGGGAAAAAGGAGTTCGTTCTCGCCACTCACCATCGCCGCGGCCGCCATTTTGAATACGTGTCCGTAGTGACGCTGCGGAAGTTCCACCGTTAATTTCTCTCTTTTAAAATAATAATAACAATATGTCGGGGGTCTTCAAATAACCCCGAAAAACTCGTTCGTAATATTTATTGCTACAAAAGCTACAAAACATGAACTCAGTTTATTTTTACCCATAGCTGAAAGTTAGTTGTTTTACTAGAGGCGGCCCGACGGGAGGGGAGGTGACCGGGTTGCCAGACAGAAAATGACGAAAAATTGTACTGCTGCTGTAAAACTGTCAACATGGATTATGTGCTTAAGGGTGCGCTTTTTCTCTTTGCAGTGAAATTTTGTTTTTGTTGACCAGTTTAGGAAGGTGAAATTGGGCTCGTACGGATGACGTGTGTCACGATTGTGGAACATACGCTGTGTACACTATCCATCCATCCATTTTCTTTACCCGCTTATTCCATTTTTGGGTCACGGGGGTCGCTGGTGCCCATGTCCAGCAATCTGTGCGAGGGGCGGGGTACACCCTGGACGGGTCGCAAGCCCATCACAGGGCCACATAGAGACAAACGAGACAAACAACCATTCACTCTCTCACTCACACCTAGGGACAATTTAGAGTTACCAATCAGCCTAACATGCATGTTTTTGGTCTGTGGGAGGAAACCGGAGTACCCGGAGAAAACCCACACATGCACGGAGAGAACATGCAAACTCCACCCAGAAAGGCCCCCGGACCGGGGTTTGAACCAGGGACCTGCTCGCTGAGAGGCAGCAGCTCTACCAGTTGCACCACCGTGCTGCGCTGTGTACACTAATAAAAAGTAAAAACTCCAGAATTAGAGACATTAAACTTCAAAACAGGGTGAAACAAATATCCTGATGCATGCTCAATAATCCAGGTGAAACAAAGTTTCACTGTAGCAGCATCCCGCAGTGCAAATTAGGATTAGAACAGTTTACTGAAAGCAGCGCTCTCGCTCTAGCATTGGCAGTACAAACCGCAGAACTGTGCTAGAGTTGCATTCAGGATTAAATAATCCAACCGGCCCAATAAATTAACTGTAATTAAAGACCCAAACCCGAAAAAAACTCAACTTTTTTTTAAAATTACCAGTAAGCTTTTACTGCTTTTGTAAGCAAATCATTTTGACATGATAATTTCAAAAACGTAACAAAAGGAAGATATAAGATTTCTTGTTTATTAACAATTAAGTCACCAAATGGATATTAATTTAGACAAATAGCCTAAAAAAAATCAACTGTAAAGATTGGCTATTATTACAGATTAACTAAAATATTTTAGAGCAAAATTATTTGGAGAAATATAGAACAAGGCTATTTTAATTGAACGCGCTGCTCGCTTCGGCTTCTGTAGATGCTGCTGCTTCCTTCACCGCAGATGAGAGCAGGGTGTGGAGCGGAACGCGGCCGATGATCCGGTGATGCATCTGAAGCTTAACTGAACTTTTTTTTTTACCTCTTTCAACCGGCCGGTCGGACCTGAGCGTGCACCTGACACACGTCAGCAGGTTTCACTGCGCTGCTTTGTGCAGTGAGTTCTCTTGTTTTTAGCTTTTGTTGAATACTTCCAGCTCCATTATGTCGCTTGTTGTGGGTCAACTGCAAATCCTCAGATGTGTGATCAAGCACATCATTTTGGCACGACCCGTCGTGTGGGGGCTCGGGTCAAAAAATCACAGCTCCTCAGTGCAGCTCACTCATCTTCATCGTTCAGTCTTCCTCATTTTCAGCTGCAGGCTGAGCCTTTTCTGCTTTCTCCTCTGTCAACGCGTTCCGGTTCCATTTAAAGGACTGAACGTCAGAAATCGTCCACGATGGCGTTCATGCTGAATGGAGCAACTGTCACTCACCCACAATGCATTGCAGCTTAAACAACTTGGTGACAATTTATATTATTTAAAGTTCCTAAAAAACAATAAACATCCATCCACTATCTTTACCCGCTTCTTAGACCACAATATTTTGACAGTCTCGTTCCTATAGCTCAGGGGTGCACAACATGGATCACAAAGGTATTATAGGTAGATCGCATGGCATTAAAAAAAATAGACGTCAGATGATCATCCATTTATGAAATGTGTCACTTGACTGACATAAAGGGCAGGCAGTCGTGAAACTGCAGCCTTTCTGCTGCTGAGCTGCAGATGAGCCCTGCTCAAGGTTGCCAGATAAACTTAAAATGTCTTATTTACTCCCTCTTTTTCTGTGCATATGTTCAATCACAACACACACCTCATTTTAGAATATATTAACTCAGCATATGTGAAAGTTTAGGTCAAAATACTATCATTTTATAGTTCATCATTTCTTATCTGGCAACCCAACTGACATGGAAACTACAGCGTTTTCATGTAAACCTGCTCATTTTTTGTTAACATTGAAAAAAACACTAACATTTCCAGCGGTTGTTCTCGTATAAACGGGGCCTGATAGTAGATCACTTTGACTTGGTCATTTTAAAAGGAGCTCATGAGAAATGAGAAGTTGGACCTTCGCTGTTTCAAGTAAAAAAAAAAAAAACAACATTCTACATCCTTCAGCACCACTCATAGTTTTATTATTTAAATAAATATGACTGCTGGTAAAAAAAATAAAAAAAAACACTTTTGGGTCATTTTTTAAACAGTTTATTCAACTATTTTTATTATAATTCTGAATTTATTAAAGCACATTACAAACTCGAGAGCATTCCTGTTGGTGAGGAAGAAAGAAGTCTCGACCCGGTACAGTTCTTTTCCTGCAGACCTCTTTGTAAATATAATTTATTACACATTACTGCTCGCAGATCGTCCTGTACAGAAACCGTTTCACGTCAGAGTCCTTCAAACAGATCATGCAGGGGTTTTGTTCTGCAACAATTTTTTTTTACTTCCAACTATCTGAGCAACAAAATCTTGTAACAGCATAAAAAACATCAAATACTCTGCTCCGTGAAGAAAAGACAAAAAAAAGTTTAAAGCTTTTTAAGAGAAAACTGTTCAAGATACATTTTTCAAACCTGCACAAGTGAAAAGGTGCAGAACAGACACGCACTGCTTCTTTATAAGTTAAGTAGTGAACATGAAGCGACACAACAAATCAGAACTCTTTATATCACCGTATGTACAAATCATAAAAAATATACTTGATTGAATTTGGACCGAAGAACCAAAGAAAGAGGCACTTTAAAGGAACAAGCCATAAAATGTTGAAGAAATGCCTCAGAAGAGAATCTTTTATTCTAATGAAGCCTCTTTACCTCCTTAACTCACCCTTTTGCTTCAACAGAAGAAAAGTGAATAATTACAGCTTCTGTTACCGTAATTGCCGGTCTATAGCGCGCACCCGAATATAAGCCATGCACACTAAATAAAAATAATTTGTACATATATAAGCTGCAGGTGTTGCAACATGAGTGGCAGCACAGATACAGATGTGCAGCTCTAGTTGTAAATCAAGATTCAACCCCTAGATGGCAACTTATAGACTTTATTTTTATCTTCAGCACAAACAGAGTGAACCCCACAGATCTTCGGGACAACTACCTCCCTCAATTATGGTTACTACGGTGGCCCTGAAGTTTAAACCGCAACTACAAATTAACAAACACAACTACAAATGGCTACTCTACAGAATGTTCCAACACAAACTAACACATATTAAACACAAACTGACACATAATAAACATAAACTAACACATAATAAACACAAACTAGAACATAATAAACACAAACTAACACTTAATAAACACAAACTAACACATAATAAACACAAACTAACACATAATA
>NC_056508.1:45669692-45677792 GCF_014905685.2 Nematolebias whitei | reverse complement strand
ATAATAAACACAAACTAACACATAATAAACACAAACTAACACATAATGAACACAAACTAACACATGATAAACACAAACTAACACATAATAAACACAAACTAGCACATAATAAACACAAACTAACACATAATAAACACAAACTGACACACAATAAACACAAACTTAACACATGATAAACACAAACTAACACATAATAAACACAAACTAGCACATAATAAACACAAACTAACACATAATAAACACAAACTAACACATGATGAACACAAACTAACACATGATAAACACAAACTAACACATAATAAACACAAACTAACACATAATAAACACAAACTAACACATATTAAACACAAACTGACACACAATAAACACAAACTAACACATAATGAACACAAACTAACACATAATAAACACAAACTAGCACATAATAAACACAAACTAGCACATAATAAACACAAACTAACACATAATAAACACAAACTAACACATAATGAACACAAACTAACACATGATGAACACAAACTAACACATAATAAACACAAACTAACACATAATAAACACAAACTAACACATAATAAACACAAACTAACGTATAATAAACACAAACTAACGTATAATAAACACAAACTAACACATAATAAACACAAACTAACACATGATAAACACAAACTGACATATAATGCTAACATATAAGTCTCCCATCCTCCACTTTGTCTGTGTGTTAAACAGTAAAATAAAATCACGAGGACCCCCCCACCCCCAACACAGTTGCAGTTTTTTTGGGCTTGTTTTGGACGTGAAGTTGTTAATTTGGGCTTGATTTTCTTTCTGAGTGAAACTACTTGATCATCTCCAAGCTCCGCACAATAAAGCAAAAGACAAGTGGTAGTAGGGAGTTTGTCCCTTCCACGCCCTTGTTTCCTGTTTATTGCTCCCGCCCAAGTTGGCGAGGCGACAGGCGCACACCCAAACGCTCATACTGTGACCGATCGCCAGTGGGCTCCACTCACACGCAGATGTCAGGATGTTTTGTTTTTAAAAATATGTAGAAAAATTACATATGCAAAATGTATTTTTTTTAAATCAGAGCTTAAAAGTATGTTTTCAAAGTGTTTAGCAATGCTAAATGCTTCTTACTGCCTGCTGTATGTCCGCAGTTTGACGACTGACTTGACCCAGCAATGCTAAACACTTTGAATTACAAAAAATTATGCTAAATTAGCATAATTTTGCTGTTGTTTATGTGTAATGCCATAATAAATGAATGTATACTGTTTAGAAATGGTCTCTGTTTTACACAATGTGGTGGGTTGCCAGTTGGGCTTGTTTTCATAGAGCTGGTTGCTTGTTTCTATCGCGAGCTCTGGCAACACTGCCCCCCCAAGAGAGATGTGCACATGTGAGCTCCCCAGTGTGATGAAGTTAAATGTTTTTGGCAACAGGAAACTCATTAGCTCGTTAAAAAAAAAAAGTCTGTAAATTAGCCACGGCGTTGTATAAGCTGCGGGGTTATAGACTGGAAAGTACGGTATTTATATGTTTTATTTTGAGCGCTGAAAATGTTTCTTTGTAACATATATTTTATATTTAATATTTTACGTGCCTTTATATTGGTAATATGTTAGGGACTGTCCATAAATTACATCGAGTGAAAAAAAAAAAAGTGACAAATGTATTTTCTGTTCAAAACAAAACAAAATATTTTCACTTTTATTATTATTATTATTATTATTATTATTATTATTATTATTATTTTACAAATATTAAAATCAGTTCAGCTGGTTTCTGCAACTCATCGTATTTGTCTCCAAAGTTGAATAATATTATAGCTGCAGCTATCTCTGTTCAGATAAAACATTCCTCGGAGGAGCACGCGCTCCTGCGCTCAGAGTATGTGCTGAGGATGACTCTCAGCTACTACCACACCAAATTTCAGCTCGAAATCTATAAAACTGAGTTACATTTACTTATGTGTTTGCTAAGGTTGGCCAGCTGTGGCAGCCATCTTGGTTCATTTTCAGACACTTATTAAAATTCATCCAATAGTTGGATGAGATATTTTGCTAACAGACAGATAAAGTTGACTCTAAACAGGTTGGGTAATTTGTTTCCAGTCAGAATGCTTTGGAGATCAGTCTCAGCTACTACCAAGCCAAATCTTAGGCTAATATCTGAACTGACTTGGTTGGAGCCACTTTCAGTGGTTTTTCAGGTTTTTTTTGGGCTGTGGCAGCCATTTTGAATTGGGTTGAATTTCTGGTTGTTTCCTGTAGAAACTGAATTTTTTGTTCCGGTATGATTCTGACGGCGCCGTGACAAACATCTCACGGCTGCTGCTGATACTGGCTCTCTGTGGCCGTGTAGAAATCCTCCAGGACGCTCTGCAGGTAGTCGAAGGTGGGCCGGTCCTCGGGCTTGTTCTTCCAGCACACCAGCATGATTTCGTAGAGTTCAGTGGGACAGGAGTCCAGGCGCTGCATGCGGTAACCCTTCTCTAGGGAACGGATCACCTCTGGGTTGGTCATCCCTGAAAACAAGTGAAGTGGTGTGAAACTCTGTACAGCTGAGTGGATGAACCAGTCAGAGTTCAGCAGTTTATTAAAATCACTCAAATCTGACTGGATTATCAGCTGGTTTATCAGCACTTCTGTTTAGTGGCAGTAATTGTAAAGCCGAGACAAAATTAGCAAGAAACTGTTAAACCTTCCCCGTTGACATCGATGGGATTTTTGTAAAACTGCTTCGAACCCTCAGTCGTCTTTGGAGCTCCAGAACTCAGACGGACTTCACAGCAGAACCGTCGTTCAAGGTTTAAACGGGTCACAGAAAGTTGGACTCCTCACGTCTGAAATGTTGTTTTGATATCTTAAACAGTTTTCAAACAATTGTAGCTTATGTTTTTATAATTTTAGGAACTTTACCAACGAATGTTCAACTTAAGAGTGCGATGATGTCACTAACTTTTAATACAGCTACAAAAAAAAAAAAGTTTGCTAACAAGCTCTTTTTCTTCCTGCAACTCTTTTTGGCAATTACACAAATTATACATAAAGACAACAAAGTCCATGCTCAATAATCCAGGTATACAATCCAACATTTTTCAGTCAGGTCATCTGGACAGTTTCTTTTTTTTGTGCTGAAACGTTTCGCCTTCGATCCAGAAGGCTTCATCAGTCAAGGAAACACACAACACAAAACTGATTCTTCCCCCAACAGCTTACTCCAAAGTGGAACAAACCAGTTATGTTGGTGCTAAGATGGTCTCTTTGGCACGCCCCCTCCTGCTCAATGATCCGAAGGCAAAATGTTTCAGCACAAAAAAAAAACTGTCCAGATGACCTGACTGAAAAAATGTTGGATTGTATACCTGGATTATTGAGCATGGACTTTGTTGTTTTCAACTAGTTTGACAACACTGTCAACAAGGAAGAGGGCCGGCAATGGAGGAGGGAGCGTGCCAAAGACACCATCTTAGCACCAACATAACTGGTTTGTTCCACTTTGGAGTAAGCTGTTGTGGGAAAAATCAGTTTTGTGTTGTGCGTTTCCTTGACTGATGAAGCCTTCTGGATGGAAGTTGAAACGTTTAGCACAAAAAATGAAACGGTCCAGATGACCTGACTGAAAAATGTTGGCTATACATAAAGACGTTTTTGTTTTCTTTCACTTATTGTTTCTTTTACCGCTGTAGGATTTACAGTTTTCTGTCAAATCCCCTGAGAATACACAGAGCACACACTCGAGCTTCAGAATCAGAATAATCTTTATTATTTATTTATTATTTTATTAAAAAAAAAAAAAAGATAAAACATGAAATCCAACACACTGCCCCGAAGTACAGTGAGATTATGTTCGTACAGTCGTCCGAAAGATGGGCGGAGTGCACGTTGCTGTTGCTCCTAAGAGCACGGCCCCTTATTCTTTTACATAGAAAAAGGGAAAAGGCCATGAGAGGACAGTGGCATTACAAAAAAGATCTCTTCACACCTTGTCCTTATCAGGACACGATTTAAGACATCAAAAAACTCTACCAGCAGCACATTTATACAAACATTACTTATGCGTTTGCATTTGATGACAAGACGGTGATTTGTCCATGAAGAACTTCCAGATAGTCCATAGTCCTGTTAAGATGTTGGTGTCAGCCGGTACAGCTAAAATAAGCCTTCACAGAGGTTCTCAGGGATGGGGGTGGGGGTTGTGATAGAACAGAGCCTTCTTAGTTTACACATGTCCCAGGAAAAATTTGATGTCGACCAGTTCCAGGCCGAACGGAAGAGTCAGATTCAGATAAGCCACAGTTGTTAAATTTTTCAGGCAGACTGTTGTTTCTCGTCAGTCTTGAGTTCTGCTGGTACTTTCAATGATCCAAAATGGCCAGATCTGTGGGCATTCCACTGGTCCGTGCTTATTAGCTCCCTCCGAGGTCGTCCCCAACATGCTGGCGAGTCCCAGAAGCCGCAGGTGGCCTGCGATTCTCACAAATCACTTCCATCTTATGGTTGAGCTCCTGCTCAAAGCACAAATCAAACCTTCACATCTTCGGTGTCCTCCTGAGACAGTACGGAGAGGCACATCAACCCCCCCCCCCCCCCCCACGGATTCACGACGTACCCTGCCACGTGCGTTTCAGCGGGACATGAGGGTTCTCCTGGACCCTGTCGCTTGGTTGAAAAAATTATATAGATTGCGTTGAAAGTCCAGCTGACCAGATCCATGATGGTAGTTTATGGTTCGGAAGATGTGCTCTGGAAAGAGAGCAAAGAAGCGGGAGGGAGACGGGAAAGGGAAGAGAAGCATCCGTCTTGCTCGTGAGCGAGTCAGGAAAAAGAGCTTCCACAGATTTCAGTTAGAAGTTAGGTCTAAATAGTCTCTTGGAACTTGGAAGTGAGGGGTCTTTTAATCTCATCACATCTCCTCCACAAAACACGGTAGGAACATAAAAGTTCTCGTGTTGGACCACGAGAGTCTTCTGCTGCTCACGGTTTAAGAATCTTTAAGCTCTAAACTTGTAGTTTTTGCTCAGCGACTGTTTGTTTGAGGCTTACTTTTCAGTTTGTTTCTTCCTGCCTCTTAGTAAGTTTGTCGTCAAGGAGTGAGAGAGACAGGTGCGTGGTTACCATGGTGACCATAATGAACCACTGGCGGCAGATTTAACATTTTTTTGTTGATCTCGGGGGGGGGGGGGGGGGGGTGTTAAACACACGAAAATGTCATCGTCAGAGATTTACAAAACAAAGGCCCAGAATACTTTCGGACTTTGGAGAGAAAGTTTATTTATTTATGTTTCCAGATTCAATGACCTTTCTCTATCCTGTACTTCAATACATCTGGACTCTTTAGAAAAGGACAAAGGAAATAAAGGAGAACTCTACATGTACTCACCTGGGTAAGGTGTGCGTCCATAGCTGATAATCTCGGTCAACAAAATACCAAATGACCAGACGTCGGATTTTATTGTGAAAGACCCGTAGTTGATGGCCTCGGGAGCCGTCCATTTGATGGGGAATTTAGCCCCTGGTCATGAAGGAAGATAAAACTCGAGTCAAAATAAACATGTTTTATTAATTAACTCTGCTGAGAAGTTCTCTACTGAAAGTCTTCTGGTATTTCTATCACTCCAAAACTACAAAAATGAATTATTTTTTGGGACAAAAACGATGACACAAGTTTGGTAAGTTGAATGAATGAAGAATGGATCAACCATAAATAAACTTTATGAGTGAAAACACAAGAAGTCATTTTTCTTGACCAAATACTCAACGAGGACGCTCCGTTTGACTCGTACGTCTGATATTTTTAACCAATCCGGAGCTGTGGGGAAGAAACTTCAGTCATAATCTCCACGGTTTGTAGACTTACACACGGAGCTCAGGTAAAAATAAAACAAATAAACAAAACAAACAAACTTACAAAAACTCAAGAAGAACACAAAGGAGACCGGGACTTGGCGTGAGCACACACAATGCTCAACTAGTGAGAGAGGTGAAGCTGAGGGACTAAAAGGACTGGGAATGATGGTGGAGTGGGGACACCTGGGCAAAATGACAACAGCGAACAGGTGAGAGTTGAACCAAAGAATCGTCTAATCAACTAGTCGATTCTACGTTGTCTCGCAAGTTTTTATATTTCAAGTCAACTAGTTACCCCCCCACTGTCCCCAACCCTACTCCGCCCCATCCACGTGGTGGATTAAATAAAATAAAACTAAAAACAGCAGCATTTTTGCAGCTTGATAATAGTTTTGCTTTTCAGTTGACTTATTAGCAGCATGATAAATGGCAGGAGCATAAATATACGACCGATGTTTTGTTGTTCTTTTTTAAAAAATAATAAATTACTTTTTTCTAAATTATTTTTTGCAAATATGATATAGCGTCTTGAGTTCGTCACCGACTAGTCGAAGTCAGCTCGACTTTTATCATGTTAAAGTCGACTTTTAAAACTGTGTAGTTGTTTCACCCCTAATTGAGAGGATATTTAATCCTTCGAGTCAGTCCCAACATCTAACCTCGGACCACCAGGCTTGGATATAAAGCCGTGCACAAGGGAGAATCAGTCTCGTGAGCAGAAAAGTCCTCCGGGATGAATTACAAATTGAGGGAGGCCAGGTCTCCAGTGTTTTTCGAGGAGCGACGGACTCGCTCTATCGTGGTTTTTCAAAACAAGATTGGACATGACACACACACTTGGCTGATTGATGGATGAGTCAGCATGAAATGTGCATTTAAAATAAATTATTTTAAATTATTTTTCACCTCCTGTAGCTTTGTGCAGCCCATACTGCAGGATAAACTTCCTGCTGCAGCTGATCAGCTGTTCGTGCAGAGAGAAGATGTGGGCGTGGCCAAGAGCACTTGCAGGTGGCAAAGAGCAGAGGAGGCAGGGAGCTGAAATCATGACATGCTGTACTACAATTCCTACTTCGTGGTTTTTCACTTATCGCTGGTCTTCAGGGTAGGGATCCCCCGCGATAAACGAGGGACTACTTTATTTTATTTTTGGTGGATCTGGGATCTTAGCATCGTTTGATTTTATTGAACACGTTGTGTGGGGGTGTCATGAAGGGACTTCCATATCTGTGTGAGTCAAGGGGCTTCGTTAGGCAGGTAGCCAGGGGCTATCATTTTATAAAAATAGAGTTCGAGGAACTCTGCTGTAGTTGTCGGGGGCATACAGTGTGAATAAAGGTTCAGGGAACCTTGCAGGATCGGGGATCTTGAATTGGGCAGGTGATCATTTGCCAATAAAAGTCACGTGGTGACTTACCAGTTGACCAAACTTGTGTCATTGTCTTAATTCCACAGAAAGCGTCAGTGTTGGTTTGTTCAGTGGATTCATTTCACCCTTCAGAACAAACGACGACACGTTACCTTCCCTCGCTGTGTACTCGTTGTCCTCAATGATACGAGCGAGCCCAAAGTCAGCGATTTTGCAGACTAAAGCTTTATTAACCAGGATGTTGGCGGCTCTCAAGTCTCTGTGGATGTAGTTCTTCTGTTCAATGTAGGCCATACCTTCTGCGATCTAAACAGGAGGAAACAATGACAGTCCTGGATTCAGTCCTGCGTGTCGCCTTTATGTTCCAGCTGAAGAAAATCAGCGGAGAGTGGTTGGATTGATCTCACCTGAGCCGAGAAGTCGATGAGCTTCGGGAGCTGGACTCGATTGCCCTCGTCGCTCTTTAAGAAGTCTAATAAACTTCCTGCAGGACAACATCGGTACACGTGTAAATAACTAGACACCACCACAAACAAACACATCTTACCATCTTTACAAGAGGCAGCTTTGGTAAGACAGAGTCAGAGCACCATGTCCACCTCCAGTTGCCACTCAAAGCCCTTTGCTCCTCCTGCAGGCTGTGGGCCCACAGGGAGGACAACCCCTGCAACTCATCTGGGCTGAGCCCAACTGGGCCCCATAGGTGGAGACCTGGTCACCAGATGCTTGTGGGGTTCTGGTGACCCACATCCTGGAGAGGGACATCGAGCTCAGTGTTGTCTTCTGACAATACGAGTATCATGAAGAGGGAGCTGAGCGACAAGGTGAACAGGATCCATCCATCCATCCATCCATCCATCCATCCATCCATCCATCCATCCA
>NC_056508.1:45669295-45669592 GCF_014905685.2 Nematolebias whitei | reverse complement strand
TCCATGCATCCATCCATGAATTAAGCAATCCATCCATCCATCCATCCATCCATGAATCAAGTAATCTATCCATGCATCCATACATCCATCATTCATCCATGAATCAATCAATCCATCCATGAATCAAGTAATCTATCCATGCATCCATACATCCATCATTCATCCATCCATCCATCCATCCATCCATCCATCCATCCATCCATCCATCCATGAATCAATCAATCCATCCATCCATCCGTCCGTCCGTCCGTCCGTCCGTCTGTCCATCCATCCATCCTTCCATCCATCCATCCATCC
>NC_056508.1:45659131-45669195 GCF_014905685.2 Nematolebias whitei | reverse complement strand
CATCCATCCATCCATCCATCCATCCATCCATGAATCAAGTAATCTATCCATGCATCCATACATCCATCATTCATCCATGAATCAATCAATCCATCCATCCATCCATCCGTCCGTCCGTCCGTCCGTCCGTCCGTCTGTCCGTCCATCCATCCATCCATCCATCCATCCATCCATCCATCCGCTCTTGTTCCAGAGTCAGGTCTTGGGGGCAGCATCTTGAGCAGGGAGGTCCAGACATCTCTTTCCACAGCCACCTCTTCCAGCTCTTCTGGGAGGACTACAAGGTGTTCCCAGGACAACTGAGAGACATAGACTCTTCAACATGTCCTGGTCTTCACCAGGGTCTCCTTCCAGTTGGACATGCCTGGAACACTTCCTTAGGGAGGCATCCAGGGGACATCTTTACCAGAAGCTTTAACCATCTCAACCAGCTCAGAGTCTCTCCTGATAACTGAACTTCTCACCCTATCTCTAAGGGAGAGTCCAGCTACCCTGCAGAGGAAACTCATTTTGTCTGCCTGTATCCACAGTCTCAATCTTTTGGTCTCTACCCAGAGTTTATGATTGTAGGTGAAGAAAACAGAGACTTCTTCTTGCAACATTTAGCATTTTGCACACTTGTGTAAGAGCTTTTAATTATGACTCTGATGTTAAAACTGCATAGTGGGTGAGAATGATCTTCAGATCAACAATTTAAACCCTGTTATTAGAACCAAACTGTGCAGGGTAAACGTGGTCCAAATTAAGCTGAAGATATCAAAGTCTCCAGGGAAGCTTTGTCTAGACTCAACGTTAAAATGAGTTACTGGATTTTGAATCTGAACAACAATAATTTGTATAAACTAATAAAAGTGGTGTCCGACTTATAGACAACCCTTAAAACCTGAAGGTTTCAGGACTTTGGTCCCTGCAACGTTGTCCAACCAGACAAGAACAATGGCTCGTAGCTTTCAGAGTCCACAAATCTTCTCAAATCGAGGCTCACCCTTTTCCATATACTCAGTAATGATGTAAATGGGCTCCTCCTTGGTGACCACAGCGTTGAGTCGAACCAGTTTGTCGTGCTGCAGGCTCTTCATCAGGTTGGCCTCCATCATGAACGCTTCCACTGACATGCTGCCCTCCTTCATGGTCTTCACCGCCACCTTGGTGTGCTTGTTGTAGGTGGCTTAAAACAAACGAATAAACAAAATTACAATCAGCGGATCGATTTAAGGGTTTGTCATCTGGTCGTTAACTGTATTCAGCAGTGATATGACGCCGTCTCACCCATCCAGACTTCTCCAAACTGGCCGGCACCGAGCCTCTTCTCCAGTTTGAGGGAAGACCTTGGGATTTCCCAGGCGTCTTTCTCCCACGGTTTTTCAGGTTTGGGGCTCAAACAAGGAGTAGTCAGCGACTGGCAAAGGCCATCTCCCTGCTCTGAATATACCAGGTAAATTGTTTTATTTTGTGATTTAAAAACGAGACAAATGCAATCTGTTACTTGGACGATGCTGATGCTTTACAAAGTTGAGATATTAAAGTTGTCCATCAGAGGGTGGCACAAAACAATTTAATGATTGAGCAGAAGTGACAAAATTACAGAGACTTCCTTAAAATGACGGCTCATCGGCAGATTTAGTGTTTTATTTAAACAGACGATAACTCAACAAGAAAGCTACAACACAACCCAGAACAACGGGACCTCCTCAGAATAAACCCTTGTAACTCACTCTTGTAATGGCTGACCAGCTCTTGCAGGGTGCTGAAGGTGATTCGAGGGGAGATGTAGAAACCTCCGTTGTCCAGGGTCCGAATCTTATAATGTTTAACTGTGTCCCCGGCCTGAGGGTCCAGGTCCCTGACGGACAGGGAGTAGCTGCCTGTGGAGGAAGAGGAACAAAACAGTTATTCTATTCAATGGGGGACTTTTGTTGGCAACAGGTCCAGGAGAGAAACCCGGACATCTCCAGATACTGCAAGTTCTTGGTCTCCACATGGAGGCGTGACAGGCAAAATGAAGCATCAGTGGTGGCTTTGACCCCCACACACATCCCCTTGCTGCCTTATCTATGCATAAGTCACACCAAAGTGGACAGAAAGTGTCAAAGTCCCAGAATGAGGTGTCTCGTGAAAGAGCCTTTAATCTGTCCAGCAAGTTCTGGGTCTGCCATGGGGTCTCCTCCTGTATCCAGAGAACCTCAAAAGGGGGGCGTCCAGGATGGAATCCGAATCAGATGAACCAACTCAACGGACTCCTTTAGCTGCAGAGGAGCAGTGGCTCTACTCTGAGCTCCCCATGGATAATGGAGCTCCTCACTTCATCTCTAAGGCAAAGCCCGACCAGCCTGGAGTTCATTTCAGCAGCTTGGATCCAGGATCTGGTTTTTTCAGTCATGATCCAAACCTCCTGACTACAGGTGAGGGCTGAAACATAGACAGACCAGCACTTTTACATGCAAGTGCTATCATTTTCATAGCTAAAGTAACTAAACGTTCCTAAAGATGCTTATTTTTGCAAGGGTTGACCAACGTTAACCAATAAAGATGAGTCACTTTTCTTAGTCCAAACATTAGAAAAAAGGTTCCTACATTCATTTTGGGCAGATACGTAAACACAAGTAACAGGACATAGAATCAAAACTGGGTTAAAGGACACTAGAAAAGCTACTACAGCTAGAATGAATGGGTTAAAATTGTTAGAATGAGTTAAAATGGGTCAATATATAACCAATATATTATAATATAGGTCAAACCATTACAACTATCGTATTCCATTTGTGTCACAATGTTTGTTTTCGCACTTTACGCAATGACGTCTGACGGCAGTACGCTGTAGCACTCGCACAAGATTCACAAAAAACTTCCCCATTAACATCAGTGGGAGTTTGGAGGAACAGGTGACCCAGCCACTTAGACGTGCTTCGCTGTAGAAACATAATTTAAAGTTTAAACCAGACACAGAAAGTTGGACTTCACATGTTGGAACTGGCATTGTGGTACCTTTAATGGTTTTCAAACAATCGCAGTTTAAGGTTTATGATATTTAGAGAGTTTACCACATTGTTCAGCTTAGAGTGTGATGATGTCATACCCTAACTTTTGTTATTGAATCAAGTGTTTACGTATGTAGGTAAACGTAGATGTTTAACAGCCCGTTAAAATACACCTGAATGCAGGAAATAGAATCTACTTGTTAAAAATTTTGAACTCCCAGACCCCCCCACATCACCACCACCACACGCACACACCAGTGTCCCCCACCCACACATTACAAATGCTTCTGATGCCAATGGAATACACATAACACACTCTCGAGCTTCTAGAAATTTCCATTAGTTTCCGGAAGTGAGGACTCATTTGAACTCATCATTTTTACTACATACAACACTGCAGGGACATAAGAGTTCCCACGTGTCACCGTCAGAGTCTTCAGCCGCTCACGTTTCAAGAATTTTTAAGATCCATCTTATAGGTCATGCAGTTTGAGGCTTACTTTTTAGTCTGTTTCTGCCTGCCTCTTTAAGGTTGCAGTCAGATCATGAGGGACTCAGGTGCGTTGTTACCACGGTGACCATAATGAGCCACTCGTAGCAGCTTTGACGTTTCTCTTTCCAACAGTTTTTTGCAGCGGTAGTTATTTTTTGCATTTGTTTTACACACCCTTTGAGGTCTCGCTGTCTCGGATCATGAAGGACCCGACTCGGTTCCCAGGGGCCAGTAGCTGCCTCTCGGCATCTTTCCTGCTCACCCCCTTGAAGAACCACCTAAACAAGAAACATGCGAGTTAGTTGAGAAACTGTTTGCTTTGTTTTGTCGTTTGTAACTCTAAGATTTTAAATGGTGTCAACTCCAAACAAAGACGTAGGATGCATGAGAGAAGCGGAGCGTGCTCTATTCACACAAGGAGAGCTGTTGGTCAGAATACTTCTTGTGCCGAGCTCTCTAAAATAGTTATTGAATCAAGTGTTTACGTATGTAGTATTGTTTAGTGTTTACGTATGTGTGTATGTGCTCGGTTTGTTTTACCAACAAACCGAGCGTTTCATATTTGAGTTCGGATACTTACTCCTCTGCTTCCAGAGTATCTTTAGCTACGTAATTGCTCGGGATGAAGCCTTCCTGACCTGAGCTGATTAACATGGCTTTCCACCACTCGCCTGATCTGAAGTGGAAAAAAAAGTGTAATTAAAAACACAAACATTAAATAGAATTATGACAATGTTTAGCTACACACACCAATCAGCTATAAGCACGTAGTTAAAATTGTTTTGCCGTAAAGTCAAAGCTTTTGCATAGATGCTGTTCTGACCCTTGTCACCCATGCCAACATTTTTTTTGGGGGGAAATGGCTCAAAGAAACCAAGAAAACATTCATGTATATTCTGTATATTTGTACTTTTCAAGTGATCATTTATACTAAAGTCATAGTAGGGTGATCGTAATGTTATGGCTGAGTGGCGTAAGTCCCAGAACCACTTACTCTTCTAAGATTTTGAGCTTATCTCCCTTCTTGAAGCCGAGGTCTCCTTCGTGGATAGCCTCGTAGTCATACAGTGCCATGGCAACACTGTCGCCTATGATGGTAAAACAAAAACAAACAAACAAACAAACAGCTGAAGGAATCTGTTTACTCTGTAGAGTCAAAATACAACTTTTTCTACTTAGAGGACTGAAACTGCCAAAACAAGACCCCAACCGCAAAAAACTCCCAAAACATTTAAAAACAAACAATTACCAAAAAAAAACATTCTGTCGAACCAATTTTTGTCTTTAAACATATTTAATTTATTGTCATTTGACTGTACTTTTATTATAAACTATGTAAATTTTACTTACTGACATTTTCCCTTTAATTTTATTTGCATATCCACTGAGTTATTTAAATAAGTTAAAAAAGACAAGATAAAATAAATAATAATTAAAGAAGGATAAGAACTTATCAACAGAGAACTGGCGAGCTGTTAGCACTCTTTAGCATTAGCAGCTAATATAGCTTGCAGTAGTAACAAGTGGGCTAAAGTAATGGGTACCACCTTCCATATTTGAAAACATAATAGCATTTAATGCCTGAAAAAAGTAGTTTAATTAGTGAAACACAGTCTTTTTTAAGTTTCTGTCTGCTTAAAGAATCGAATAAGAGAAGCAACAGGTCGCCAGCGACAAAGTCATTAGCACATTTAGCTTTAGCGCCTAGGTTAGCTTGTTTTTAGAAGTAAAGCCTAAAGGAGTCTACTGTAAACAGCTTTTTTTTCTTAAGTCCATTAAAACAGTTGTGATTGAGATTATGTGTTTGTTGATTAAAAATATTTTTGTGTTATAGTTTGGAAACAAAAGTTATTGAAAATAGCAATAGCAATCACGCTAGCTGCTAGCACTGCTAGCACTGCTAGCAGTAGTAAATTACTTAACTAGCAGCAATAAAAAAGTTATACTGTGTAACTTTTACTTTTATTTTTTAATAACTCTTCCTCAAAAGCTCTACTGCATGTAGTTTAGATAACAGCTAAACACTGTTTTTCAAAGCTAAAGTTAAAGTTTAAACGAACGCTTAACTTTAGCTACAAGCTAAATTTACTGACTCAAAGGTTGGAGAAACCAAACAAGGCAAGTGAATGCAGTAACAAAGTAATACAGAATTCGATGAATCTATACATAAAACTGTAAATATGTGAATTATATGTTTACTTTTGTTGCGTTCCTTTTTCAAAAACTAGCTTCGCAAATCAGAAGTTATAAAAAAAGAAAATTCCTGCTGTGCAGCTACATAAAGAGCTCATCAGGCTGCTTTTGACACGGGTTTAATTAAAAAATACACAGTAAAAAATATGCGCAAGTGAATAAATTAAAATAGATAAAGTGGGAATGAACAAATACAGCTACAGGAATAAAAAAATAAAATTTTATTTGCATTTGTTGGAATTTTAAGGCGTTCAGTTTTGATTTTGGCATCTTCAGTGTTCCGTACTTTTGCACTTTGCTCTGAAAAAGCAGAATAAACATTTTAAAAACTCATTGCTGCTATCAGGTTATCAGACCGTGTCGATTCTGGGAACGCCACGTGTTTGTTTACCGACATCGGGTTCCCCTTCTTTCGACTTGGGCTGACTTCCTCACACGTTTGACATTGATAGCAGCCGGGCTGAACTATTTTAATAATTCTTTTTGTATATGAGGTCTGTGTGTTTCGCTCTGCACCGACTCTCCTTCCTCTTTTACACTTGAAGACAAAGTGTGACTGCGTTTAAAAAGCACTGTCCTGAAAAAAGAGGCTCTTGTTGACAGATTTTGTGGTGAAGCCGTATAAAAGCTTAAATTAGATAAAAGTAAAAATAACACTGGGTTGCAGTAAATAAACTCACCTTCTGAAGAAGCTGCGTTGGATTGCATTTTGGCCTGTAGAGAGATAAAATAGTTTATTTTAAGTGGATGCATATTCCCATTGAGGTGAAAAAAACTATATTTGTTATAACTCCTAACAACAAAATCATGTTGCTTTATTTTAACATTCACATATGAGCTCATCTTTTTGACCACATCATATTTAAACTTTTTATTATTTACTTAGCTTTCCTGTCACCAGCTAAAAATATTTACTTCTTCACGAGTTTAACTTTATTTAGTTGCTAACTTTGATTTTTAGCAGTTTCGCTAAAAAAAAAGAAGTAAAAGTAGGAAATTTTCTGCTCGTCTGACTCAAACTACAACAAATTAAACATTAAATTACAAAATACAGCATTGTGACAGGATCTCATGTTGCTTTTGTTTTTCTATGAACGGAAATTATATAAATTTGTGAATAGCTGTGATCAATCAAAAGTGACTGAAAACAGCTAGACAACCGTGATGTTTGCGAAAAAAACATTTAGGATAAAAAAATGTCAGATCGTTTTGGCGTATTGGCACTAACGCTGGGATTTTAACACATTAATTGCAATAAACCATTACAGAAAAAAATAGCTTTTTAAAAACTAAATTAATCACATTAATGCTGCTGCTCACACTCCAGCCCAGTAGGTGGCGCTAAAGCTCCTAAAGTTAATTTGTTTTGCACAAAGAGCTGAAGACTTTGGGTCGGTTTACCTTTTCAGTTATTCATGCGAGCGCAAAGTCAGTATTTTGCGACGCGTTGTGGTTTAGATAGATTCATGCCTACTTACATTTTTTTAACATATAATCTATTTTTATTTATTTGTGTAAATTTGTGAAAAAAATATTAGCAATTATAAGGAGGCTTAATGTTTCGTCTTTGTGTTCAGTATATTTTTATAGTGTTTCCCTTACAATTATACAAGGAGGGCGCCCCGCCCTGTCAACAGAACCGAGCGCCCTGCCTACTGAACTTGCCCCCCCCCCCCACATCGACAACTGCATGCACTGATGTAGCGCTAAGCTAGCGGTGCGCAATACAGCGTCTCCCGCCCCCCACCCCCTCAACAACTGTCGGCACAAACAGCACACAAAACAGAGGTGCCCCCGCCCCCCCCCCAAGATATGAGCGCCCTGCCAAGGCAAGTAACCGGGGAAAATATTCTACCGTAGATACCGGAAGTAGCTAGGAATGTTTTTGGTCACAGGAAGCCTGACTTTACAAATACGCATTCATATCCATAAAAAACAAACAAACAAACAAAAACAACAACAATGGAGGAAGAAAACACTTTGCTTTGTTGGGCGGGACACCAAATAATAAACAAAAAAACGATGGCAGCGTGAAAAGGAATAAAAGTTGTTTGTAAATTGTGCTGGAAGGAATTATTGTGTCCCTGCAGCTTAAAGTATTTAAATGCAAAACGCGTATACGCTAGCACTAACACAGAAGCTAATGCTAATGCTAGCTACAAGTGGACGGTCCAACCAGGTCCAACTGGGTCCAACTGGGTCCAACAAGGTCCAACCGGGTCCAACCGGGTCCAACTGGTCCACAGGAAACAAAATGGTGAAGTTCAGAGCTGAACCAAGTCAGTCCACGTCTGAGAAAAGACCCGACTCTCTGGTGAAGTGGATTGTTGTGGACTGTGGCTTTATAATAACATTAATGGAACTTTTTAAATTAATTATCATCATTATTATAAATATACAATAATTCCATTTGCACCGTGAGCTTGAGCTTCTCTGTAGATGACGTCCTAAAATATTTGGGGTTATAGGATTAATTTTTTGTTGTTGTTCAGCTACGCCTAATCGTTGATTTAGCCATTAACAGTAATTTATAAGAATTATAAATCTTTGCTTATTGTTTTAAATATTACTATGTGATAAAAATGCAATTAAAAAGTCAATTAACTGTTTTAATTGTGTCCCAGCTGTAATTAGTTTGTATTTACAGTCAGATTTGTTGAGTAAATTATGCAGATTGTTTACATTGAGCGCGTACCTGCATTTCAGAATCACGTGTTTAGAAAACTACAGGAGCAAACTTTTCAAACTTCACTGACTTATAACGTTCAGGATCAACTTTTTTATGTTTAACTTTATCGTTTGTGATGAGCACCTTTAATATTACCATTAATGTGTTTTAATTTTTTATTTTAAAAGACTAAACCAGGGCTATTCAACTAAACTGCTCAGGGGGCCACAGTTACTGGAAGCCAAGAGCTCAGGGGCCGGACATCCAGCAGTTATCATCATTAAGTAAGTTTGTTTTATTGTATAAAATCTAGTTTTATTAAAAAATGAACCCAATGGTGGACCGAACTGAGTTCATCTGTTGGCCTGATTTGGCCCCCGGGCCACCAGTTGGACTCAACTGAAGAACATTAACCCTCCTGCTGCCTTTGGGCCAAAAAGACCCTTTAAAATCGATTTAAAAAACAACATTTTAAATGAATTAAAGGAGGAGGTTAAGGTGTTGGATCAAATTTTACCAGCTGCACCTGTTGTGATGTTTTTTTATGTTTTGAACGTTTATTTGGTCTTAAAATAGAAAACAGTTTAGAAGCGGCGCTGTCAGAAAGGGCAACGTGTGCCTGAAGTGCTGTTTGACATCCTGTTCTGCTTCTCTCACTTCCTCTTTCTTCTCTCAGGGTTAGCGAGATGTTACAGGCAACGCACAGGAAGCAGTAGCCGAAGGAACCGCAGAACTGCAGCTACTTTAGCTCGACCACAGGTCAAAGTCTGGCCTGTGTGCAGTCACACAGAGCTGCTCGGTTCAGAGCGCAGAAAAACTGTTGATCACTCCTGGCTCAAAGTGGGGGCGGTAAATGAGTGGGTTTTTTTTTTAATCTTTTGTTTCACAGTTTCTGCATTTGAAGCTAAAACCCTTCCTCATTTCTCAAACAAAAGGCTGTGAACTTCTGCAGCGGCTTTACCAAAGCACAGAAAGAACTCCTGTTACAAAATGATCTGATGCGTTTGAAGCTTTTAACTCTTTCATGTCAGGTTCTTTGGATTTTTTTGTTTTGTTATAAATTAAATATTTTTTTATATTATATTTTAAAAACACTGAACGTGACAAAAATAAATAAACTTCTGCCCCAACAGGACATTAATAAATAAATAAACACAAAAATCTAAATTTTTTAAAAACCAAGATAAAAAAAACAAAACTGGAGAAAATATTTTCTGTGGAAACAGATTAAAGCACGAAAGCCAAAATTTATTAAAGAAGCTGATATTAAGAGTTTAGTCCAAACAGTAGCTGAATGAAAGAAAATGGCAACTCATAGCTAAAACTAGCTAACATTAGCTAAAGGCTATCTAAAGCTTACATCTAGCAAAAGACAATTTAAAGGCTAAAAGTAGCAAAAGGGTGTAAAAGGGTAGGTAAGAGCTAAAAGTGGGGAAGGGCTAGCTGAACAATAAAAGTAGCAAAATATTAAAAAAATAGATATGGACAATGTAAACATATGTGTAAACTGGCTAAAAGCTAATGTAGCCAGCTAAAAAATAACTAACTTACTTCCTGACTAGGTTAAAAGTGGCAAACGGGCAGCTGAAGGCTAAAAGTGGCAAAAGGCTATCTAATGGCTAAAGGTGGCAAAAGGGTAGCTAAAGGCTAAAAGTGGCAAGAGGCTATCTAATGGCTAAAAATGGCAAAAGTCTATCTAATGGCTAAATGTGGCAAAAGGGTAGCTAATGGC
>NC_056508.1:45645336-45659121 GCF_014905685.2 Nematolebias whitei | reverse complement strand
TTGCTAAAGGTGGCAAAAAAGTAGCTCAAGGCTAAAGGTGACAAAAGGCTATCTAATGGCTAAAAGTGTCAAAAGTGTAGCTGAAAGCTAAAAGTGGTGAAATCTTTGCTAAACACTAAAGGCTGTGAAAAACTAACCAAATGCTCAAAGTAGCTAAGGTTAGCTATATGTTAAGACTAGCTTAAGAAGACTTCAGATTAAAAACAGAACATTTTGATGAAGTAGACCTCAGTGTATTTCTATGGGGAACTTTTATTTAATAAACTATAAAAACTAAAATTATGAACAGCTAAAATAACTCAATAGGTGCCTGCCATGCAAATGCATGGCAGGCACCTATTATTCTACACCCTGGAAGTGTGTCTACATTTCTATCTCCGTTAATGCGGTCCAAACCACAATGTCTACCCCCACAAAAGTTATATCAAGACGACTGGCTCGACCCCATGATGTGTGCAATTACTTTTATTGGTATTTCAAGTTACCATGGCGAAGTAATTTGCAAACAAAGACGCAATATTTCACCAGCTCCAGGAACTAGTTGGTGACTGCCCACTTATTATTCTACACCTGAAAAACGTATCTTTTTCAACTTTAATGCGACCCAAACCGCAAAGTGGACCCCCACAAAAGTTATATCCAAACGACCGGCCCGGCCCCGAGATGTGTGCTATTAATTTTATTGGCAATTGGCGTTACCATGGCAACATATTTTGCTAACTACAATGACAAATTTCCCATAGGAAATGAAAAGGAGAAAACTTTTCAAAGAAACTGAGTAATGTCGGGAGCCATTTTGGTTCAACATGCATGGAAGGCACCTATTATCACCTATTATTATTATTATTAATTAGTTAAAAAAAACATAAATGATTAATGATTCATTTTAATAATTACAAATAATAACACTAATAATTATTAATATTAAAAATTTATATTTAATATTACCTATGAATATCAATATTATTACCAAATATATTAATAGTTTATATAATTAATAAATCAATGATATATTAATTATTAATATTATTAATAATATTTATTATTAATTCTACTTTAATAATAAATAGGCAGTCCCAGTCAAAGTTTCTCCAGGAACTTTCTAGTTTCCTTGTGCTCTCTTACAGATTTGGATCCAGATGTGGGGTCTTTGACGTAATGCGCCGTCTGCGTTTTGCTCTGCTGCTCGCCGTTTTCCACCGCCTTGCCGACAGCCTCCTGCTCCTTCTTGGAGCCGACGCAGCCCATGGTGCCGTCTGCAGGACAGAACAGCAGAAACACCTCGGTGACTTTACATCACATGCCTGGTTAGGGTCACAACAAAAACAAATCTGGAAACATTTTCATCTTAAAGGCCAATGTTTGAAACGATCTCCTGTTGGTGCTCAGAGTATGTGTTCAGGATGACGCTCAGCTACTACCACACCAATATTCAGAGAATGAACAAACACACAATAATATACTTTTGCTCACTTTTCATGGTGCAAGGAGCTAAATATGCAGCGTAAGCAGAATGTGTTTCTGTGTAAAATTTGGGAAACCTTTGCCAGATGAGCCTAAAGTTAAAAGTTAGGAAACATCTCCATCTTCTACCACTTGTCAGTGGTCGGCAACAAAAAATTAGAAAATGCTTTTCATGAGGGTCAATGACTCAAAAAATTCTCTATTCAATAAAACTTATATTTTATATTATTTAGTTGTAAAGTTCAGTTGTTAGAGGATTAATCATAAAGGATGAACTGAAATACATTTTCTCCTCTTGGAAACATAAAACAGCTCCAAACCAGATGTTATGAATGATTAACTTAGAAAAAAGGAAATTGGCTTAAATGTGGGTCAGAAAGTTAATATGTAGGTTTCAGAACACGGTTTGATTTTTAATGTCTCGCATAAGTCCTTCTTGTAAAAAAAGAAAATAAATAAAGAAAGGGAGCTGTGATAGTTGTAAAATCCCAAACCACCAAGAAAAAAAACATTTTTTTTTTAAATAAAAGATTTAATACTAATGATTCTGTTTGAGCTAACAGTAGGATGTTTCCTCTGTAAAGGCTCAGATCCCCAACCTCTAATCCAAGGACTGGTACCGGTCCACGAATGAATTGGTACTGGACCACACAAAAATAAAATAAATAATAAAAAATTAAAAAAATCCGCATAAATGTTTTTATATACACAGAATTATTTTTATTTTGAAAATTGACCACTTCTGTTTGAGCATCTTTTGTAATCTTGAGTCAGTGGTAGTAAATTTTCACATACAGGCAAACCTACAAGCTAACATTAGCACACCTACAAGCTAACATTAGCAAATCAACAAGCTAATATTAGCACACCTGCAAGCTAATATTAGCAAATCAACAAGCTAACATTAGCACACCTGCAAGCTAATATTAGCAAATCAACAAGCTAACATTAGCACACCTGCAAGCTAATATTAGCAAATCAACAAGCTAACATTAGCAAATCAACAAGCTAACATTAGCAAATCAACAAGCTAATATTAGCAAATCAACAAGCTAATATTAGCAAATCAACAAGCTAACATTAGCAAATCAACAAGCTAACATTAGCAAATCAACACGCTAACATTAGCACACCTGCAAGCTAACATTAGCAAATCAACACGCTAACATTAGCACACCTGCAAGCTAATATTAGCAAATCAACAAGCTAACATTAGCGAATCAACAAGCTAACATTAGCACATCTGCAAGCTAATATTAGCAAATCAACAAGCTAACATTAGCAAATCAACAAGCTAACATTAGCAAATCAACACGCTAACATTAGCACACCTGCAAGCTAATATTAGCAAATCAACAAGCTAACATTAACAAATCAACAAGCTAACATTAGCACACCTGCAAGCTAATATTAGCAAATCAACAAGCTAACATTAGCAAATCAACAAGCTAACATTAGCAAATCAACACGCTAACATTAGCACACCTGCAAGCTAACATTAGCAAATCAACAAGCTAATATTAGCACACCTGCAAGCTAACATTAGCAAATCTACAAGCTAACATTAGCACACATGCAAGCTAAAATTAGCAAATCAACAAGCTAACATTAGCACACCTGCAAGCTAACATTAGCAAATCTACAAGCTAACATTAGCACACCTGCAAACTAATATTAGAAAACCTGCAAGCTAACATTAGCAAATCTACAAGGTAACATTTGCAAATCTACAAGCTAACATTAGAAAATCTACAAGCTAACATTAGAAAATCTACAAGCTAACATTAGCACACCTGCAAGCTAACATTAGCACACCTGCAAGCTTTAGCAAATCTACAAGCTAACATTAGCAAACTAGAAAGTTCCTGGAGAAACTTTGATGGGGACTGCCTATTTATTATTAAAGTAGAATTAATAATAAATATTATTAATAATTACTAATAATTAATTATTATTATATCATTGATTTATTAATTATATAAACTACTAAGATATTTGATAATAATATTGATATTAATAAGTAATATTAAATATAAATTATTAATATTAATTATTAGTGTTATTATTTGTAATTATTAAAATGAATCATTAATCAGTTATGTTATTTTTTTAACTAATTAATAATAGTAATAATAGGTGATAATAGGTGCCTTCCATGCATGTTGAACTAAAATGGCTCCTGACATTACTCAGTTATTTAAAAAAGTTTTCTCCTCTTCATTTCCTATGGGAAATTTGTCATTTTCGTTAGCAAAATATGTTGCCATGGTAACGCCAATTGCCAATAAAATTAATAGTACACATCTCGGGGCCGGGCCGGTCGTTTGGATATAACTTTTGTAGGGGTCCACTCTGCGGTTTGGGTTGCATTAAAGTTGAAAAAGATATGTTTTTCAGGCGTAGAATAATAAGTGGGCAGTCACCAACTAGTTCCTGGAGTTGGCGAAATATTGCATCTTTGTTTGCAAATTACTTCGCCATGGTAACTTGAAATGCCAATAAAAGTAATAGCACACATCATGGGGTCGAGCCAGTCGTCTTGATATAACTTTTGTGGGGGTAGACATTGTGGTTCGGGCCGCATTAACGGAGATAAAAATGTAGACTCACTTCCAAGGTGTAGAATAATAGGTGCTGTAGAATAATAGGTGCCTGCCATGCATTTGCACGGCAGTCCCCAATCAACAAGCTAACATTAGCCCACCTGCAAGCTAACATTCGCAAACCTACAAACTAAAACCTACCAGCTAATACTAGCGAACCTACAAGCTAACATTAGCAAACATAAAAGCTAACATTAGCAAACCTACAAGCATTTACAAGTGTTACATTTACAAGCATTTACATTTGTTATCAATGGACCCAACATGGATGCAGAAAACAAAGTAAAACTAAAAAACTTTTCATTTAGAGGAAAGCAAAAAATTACCAACACTGTGTTAAGTGGTGGGGTGCTGTTAATGTCAAACATTGATGTCCTTAAGTGGCGGAAGAAATACTTTGAGAACTTTTCAAATCCCATGGTTTATATATGGGGGAAGCTGAGTTGGGGGCTTTGGAGTTGGAATGTCCAAAACTGGGATTGAGGTTGCTGAGGTAGTTAAAAAGCTCCGCAGCGTCAGGGCCCTGAGAGTGCACGAGACATGCCATAAGTCCCTCAAGGCTCCGGCTGTTTCTGGGCTATCTTGATAAACACACCTTTGCAACATTGCTGGATATCTGGACTCTCTCGTAGAGATAGACGGAGGACTTCAGTAGTCTGGGAGAGACTTAGCGTAGGGCCGCTGCTCCACCACATTGAGAGGAACCAGTTGAGGCGGTTCAGGCATCTGGTACCTGAACACCTCTCTAGGAAGGTTTTCTGGGCAATTCACATTGAGGGGAGACCCTGGGGAACACCCACCCTGGAGAGATTCTATTTCTTGGCTGATCTGGGAATGCCTTGAAATTCTCCCACAAGAGGTGGCTGAAGGAAATGTCTGGGTCTCCCTGCTCAAGCTGCTGCCTTCCTTGACCCAACTCCATCACAAATGGAAGTTAATGGATTGATGGATGATTACCTTAAGGGAAATAATACTAATGCAATACAAATCCCATTGCGAAGTGCTGGATGCTGTTACTGATCAAATAATGACTTTGCGATGTCCTTGCTGGGTGTATCGAGTATATCCAGTTACAACGAGACTGTTTTGTCTTACCTATAAGCTTCGTTCAAACGAGTGCTCTCTGACGATTTGAGCTCAGATGGATTCTACCGCTCAGATCTGTCTCATCTCTGGGATGTTCTGCTTGACCTTTCTTGAAGGTGAAAAAACTCATTCATCCCTGGAGTGATCAGGATTCTCAATGAACATTGATGTCTTCCGTATTATTTTAATGCCGTAATGTTTTGCGTGGTATGCATGTTTTAAATCTGTACTGACTGTGAAACTAATTGTCCCTCAGGGATAATAAAGATACTTGAACTTGGAACTTTTGCAATAAATGATTAAAAGTCAACAAGCTGGGTCTTTTTGCCACAACACTGGAAAGTTAAAGCAGTGGAGGGAAAGGTGTCTGGAGATCCCTATGACTGCTTTCAGGTGTAGCATCTGTAGCCTTTGCACCAACAGATCTGATTACAGCACAGTCTAAAAACAGGCTCAAACTTTTAAGATTGGAAAATTGTAAGTACCATAAAATGTTACGCAGCCTGCTAAACTGCAGAAGGACTATAAATGACAATTTAAGTGTATTAAAATAAACAGTTAAGTGACAGAAGCCTAGTTGGAAAATCCTAATATTTTCTGTTTTTTAGAAGTGTATTGTCACAGTTGGCTCCTGATTTGCATACATAAATACATGAAAATAGATTCCATGTTGGAACAAAGAACACGCTCAAGGCAACTTTAATGCTCTTTTATTTATACCGGGGATTTGAAAGACAAATCAATGTGCACGTGTTTACTTCTACACTTATTTTGCTCCTTTCTCTTTTCTTTCTTTTAATCTCTTCAAATCAATCTTTTCAACTTTCTGAAATAAGTTCCAGCTAGCAGTTGGTTAGCTTAGCTTGTGTACGAAGCACAAAAGAACAAGTCCATTTAAGATGACTTGCCTTTATGACAGCTGCAGCCTCTGTCACCTGTCTACCTGGATGGCTGTACTGAAATGTAATTTCATTGTTTCTTGTGCAATGACAATAAAAGCATTCTGATTCTAATATACCTACACAAAGTCACGCTAACCAATTACAAGAGATTATTAGCCTATATTAACCAAAACTGCACAAATATTAAGACTTTATTGAATTAGCTGCTTCAAAACAATTTAAGTGTTCTTGTGCTTAACAAGTAAAAAAGAGGAATAAGTTCAAACTCAAATTCAAAAATACTTCATTAATCCCAAAAGAAATTAATTGTTGTTGTAGCTCATCCTGGTTTCATTAGAGTTGTTCTAGATGCTGATAGTTTTGGGCAGGAAGGATCTCTTGTAGCAGTCCGTCCCATAACAGATCTGAAGAAACTGGCTGCAGATGCCAATCCATCCACCCAAACCCAGCAGACCTCTCGTCCTCTTGTGCAGCAGGACTGCCTGAATGCCGGGCAGAACTCCTCCCCAAGCGATGGCCATTTCTCCCAGCAGCCTGCCTCGTTATTGCGGACTTAACTGCAGGTGCTAGGGGATGATCTCAGTCCTCCTGCTGTCATGAGCTGTGTTTCCCACTACTTCCAAGATCTCAGTGATCAGGCAATCGAGCACAGCCTCCAGGTAGACGGTAATGCATCTGCGGCACCTCCTTTTCAACTCATTTGGGATTTGGGGCTGTAGCTGAGGTCTTATTTGACCATTTGAGATGTTAATCAGCCACTCCCAGTTGTAGAAAACCACCTTGTTGCCATGGTTACGCATCATAACAAATGTCCAAAAGTAAAAAAGGTTTCAGTAAAAATTCATCCAGCGGCACAGCATCTGATACCAGAGGAAGTAATCATTAAAAAAAAAAAGTAATTTAAATCCAGAAACATTAGTAATTAAAGTTTTCAAAAGCTCAATGACTATAACAGAGCTACTTCAACATGCAGCCACCTTGAACGGCACAATTCTGGAACACCAAAAGTGTTATAAAAGTGGCAAAGAAATTAGCATTATGCACTGTTAGCTTTAGCCGCCCAAGCTTAAAGCTATACCAGAAAAAACCAAGTGTTACAGGTATAAAACAACAACAACTGGGTATTTGATGTTTGCTTTTCCCAAGATTTTCTTTTTAAAATAGACATATTTCCACTTTTACAAGTAAACTTAGCTACTTTTGAAAATAAGTAAAAGTCTAAGTTAGCATTCTATTTAGCTAGCTTTAGCTGTTACAACAGCCTTAACAAAAAAGAAGCAGTGGCAATAAAATGAAATAGTTTTATTTATTTTTTTGTGTAAGTCTTTCATAGAACTAAAATAATGAGTTATTACCACTTTTAAATGTTAACTTCCTCACTTTTGAAAGAAATTAAAAATCTTAGTGTTAGCATTCCTCGCAGCTAGCCAAAAAAAAACAACAACAAAAAACAAAGCTAAATAGAAAAAAATCAACCTTAAAATGGATATTTTTTGTTGTCTTTGTAAAAATAGCTATTCTTTATTTCCATTTTCATACGCTAACACAGATGCATTAAAAACTATTAAGTGTTTCTAATATATTTTAGCATTTTCCGCAGCTAACTTTAGCCATCACAAGCCTATACGTCACAACGGACAAACCAAGACTGATGTTACAAAAAATACAAAAAAAGTGTGTTTTCTTTTTGCTTATGAATACATTTTTTAGGAGGAAGAATATTTTACTTTCCCTTTAACAAGTCATCATATCCACTTCCTAAAAATGCTCATTAGCAGTCAGCGCTAACTTTAGCCACCACGAGTCTGTAGCCAAGCACAAGTGAATTTTCATTTTTCTTAAACATTTTAAAGGTGTAACATTAAAAATCACACTTCAGGTAAGTCTGAAGTTTCCTAATTACCTGTCCAATTAGATGATACGCTCAGTTTTTACATACTAACTGAACTGGGGCTTGATCATTGAGCTGGTTGCAGAAAGGCTAAAGAACACGTAAATGGAGAGCTCAGGATTTAACAGTGGCAAATAAAAACTGGGATGCTCTGAGAGGGAAAAGCTGAAAAGTTGTAACTCCTTCCTTGTTGACGAGTCACTAAATGAAATAAAGCAGCTTTGTTCCTTTCCTCCTTTCCCTCCCCACCTGGCGGCCGGTGATGTTGTTGTGGCTTGAGGCAAACAGCCGGCAGCAGCTCGCAGCCGAAAACATCTCCATCTGGGGCCAAAAGCAGCCGTCATCATGGAGCACACCATGAATTATTCCTGCGTTGTGTCCCAAGGGAGTCGTCGCCTAAATGTTCTGCAGAAGTTTGGAGTTTGGATGAATCAACTAAAGCTGAGACGTGATCTGTCGTCGGATTCAGGCTCCAAACTCAACATGGACTCATTCTTTACATTCTGCAGACCTGAGCTGAACGTGTCCGAGTAGATCTAACCTGAGACTGATTTGCATTGCGCGGAGATGTTTTGGCTGGAACTAAACTGGGCCTGGTAGCACGGTGGCGCAACTGGTAGAGCTGCTGCCTCTCAGCGAGCAGGTCCCTGGTTCAAGCCTCGGTCCGGGGGCCTTTCTGAGTGGAGTTTGCATGTTCTCTCCGTGCATGCGTGGGTTTTCTCCGGGAACTCCAGTTTCCTCCCACAGACCAAAAACATGCATGTTAGTCTGATTGGTAACTCTAAATTGTCCCTAGGTGTGAGTGAGAGAGTGAATGGTTGTTTGTCTCTATGTGTCCCTGTGATGGACTGGAGACCTGTCCAGGGTGTACCCCGCCCCTCGCACAGTGATTGCTGGACATGGGCACCAGTGACCCCCGTGACCCAAAATGGAATAAACGGGTAAAGAAAATGGATGGATAAACTGGGCCTTCATGGAAATTCAGTCCTCGGAGTAAAAAGCTCGTTCAGGTGCAAATGAGTTGCTGAAGTTGTGAAAGGCTTAAACATTTGGTTTAAACTTCCCAAATTTAAAGTTGTGATGAAAAGTGAGCAGCTGTTTGCAAAAAGGATCACACGGCGGTTCAGCTTCAGCAGAAATACCTGAAATCTGTCATTTGAAAATAGTTTTCTAATCTGACGCGTTTGTGACGACTCTGTTCTGATACGAGTTCACTGAGGACAAATAAACGTCAACATCGTCTGCATAAATGATGATTATAGCAAAACGTTCAGTTTCCTAAAGGTTCATTCAGATAAGTTGGAGCAGAGCTTCAAGGCAAAAATAACAAATTAAATTATATTTCAGCTGATGGAAATATTTAATGCTTTTTCTTTACATTAGTCATTAGTTCATGAGTGTGTAAAAATAATGTAAAGCGAGCCTTCCTGGACAGAATGCATATCGCCCGCCTCATTATTCAACAGCGTTTCAAACAAAGATCGTGTGCAACCTATTGCTGCTCAGAGTATGTGTTGAGGATGACTTTCAGCTACTACCACACCATGTTTTATCTCAATATCTGTAAAACTGACAGAGTTATAACCGTGTTCATGTTGGCTACGATTAATCAGCTGTGGCAGCCATCTTGAGTGAAGCTAGCTCCAAATGCTAACCAGTTATAGCCGTACACTCAATGATTGCTCTCTGAGAGTTTCACTAAAATTTGTGAAATTGTTCCAGAGATATTTTGCTAACAGACAGGGTTGACATCAACGATTGATGCCTAAGTTTTAAACAAACATCTTGCTTCTCTGTTGGTGATTGGTGTACGTGTTGAGGAAGACGTTTAGCTACTACCACGCCGAATTTGACTTCAACATCTGTAAAATTACTGAGTTATAGGTGTGTTTGTGTTAGCAAACTCTGATTAGCTGTGGCGGCCATTTTGAATCAAGCTTACTTCAAATGTTAATGAGCTGAAGTGGTACATCCAGTGGTTATTTCCTGAGAGTTTCATTAAAATCAGTACACTCGTTCATGAGATATTTTGCTAACAGACAGACAATAAAACCCGTTGGCACACATGGGTAATTACATGATCGCCCACAGCCGTAGAAGCAATAAGTGTGTTGTTTCCTTACAAATATATTTTATAAATCTGTCTCACGTCTACCTGCATTAGTTCCAGCGGATTATTCTAATAAAAGTTTCACCGCCTGGACTTTGAAGCTGTTTGGGACCTTTAGGTTCAGGCGTCGGCGCCGCGCTTTAGTCGTGATGTAATTCTGGTCATTTCTGCGTGACGCCTCCTCAGGATCACTAAAATAACAATAAAAAAATAATTCACACCTCCGACGCTTTTACAGGATTTCATTTGTGGCGTTACGATGTTGTTGGAGCTCATTAAAAATGAGAAAGAAAATAAGTTTTATGTACCCACGAGAAGGCAGAACGGAAACTGGAGCGGCTTCTGGTTTTACCGGTACTGGCAGACTAAAAATAACCGGACCAGAAAATGGAGTCAAATGTAAAATTTTCATTTTATTTTGAAGGGTCACCTCAGAGACCTTTGAGGTCCTCTTCTCTGGAACTCATCCTCCTCCATAAAACACTCATTTCTTGCAGGTCAAACCCAACTTTCCCCTTCGCTGCACTTCCTGTCTTATTTTTACCTCCCGGCAGTTTGGCCTCCTCTCATCCGGACAGAACACGACACTTACCGGCCTTGAATCCGTCACGGGGTCGCAGGTCGTTTTCGTGGTTCTGAATGATCTTCTGGGCTCAGGTGACGTGGAGGAGTGCTCCTCATTTCTCGGTGGCGGCGTCCATCCCTTCCTAACCCTTCAGGTTCGGGCTGCAGATGCTGACGGGGCGGTGGAGCAGCGAGGTTCTGGACCCAGAGGAGGAAGTTTGATGTGAGGCGGCGTAAAGAGGAACTAGAACACGTCAGCTCTTGGTTTCACTGGCTGACGGCCCCACAGCTGTTCCCGTCTTTGTTTCTTTCTCTCAGCAGCGCTTCTTGAGGTTCAGCAGTACAGAAGCAACAATAAGAGGCTTTTACAAAGCCCGGTCCAGACCCAGGTTCAGGTCGAGGTGAAGAGGACCGGATGAATGGGTCCACAGACGAGAGAGGCACATTTGCATGGCGTGCAGCGCAGCTCCTACAGGTATTCAAATGAAAGTTTGACAGCTATCTGCAGCTCTCAGGCAAGGGGGGAGTGGAGGGACGCGTGGGCGGTTCCTTCTCCCCCCTCTGGGGTTCTAACGCAGAGACGCAAAGGTCTCAGATTATATAATCCTTAATCAAGAATCAGGATTAGACACAAAGTTCCCTCGGAGAGCAGCAGTGGAGACTGACAGGAAGGATTAAAAACACGACGGGAGGTTTATAGAAAATCCCCACAAGGAGAGGTTTAATGAACGAGCAGGGCGGCACGGTGGCGCAGTGGTTAGAGTTGTCGCCTCTCAGCAAGACGATCTCTGGTTCGCCTCCCAGTTCAGGGTCCCTTTGTGTTTCTCTGGTACTCCAGTTTCTTTCCAGTGTCCAAAAACATCACAATGGGTTTATTGATAACTAACGTGTCTCTGTTGGGGAATGTTTGTCTCTACGTGTCCCTGTGATGGACAGGAGACATGTCCAGAGTGTCCCTCACTGGCAGGCGGCCCAGAAAGGGTCCGGTTAGATTCACTCCTCTTACAGTTTCGTTTTTGACGCGTTGCAGGAAGTTCTTTTGGTTTCGAACCAGCTCACTTTCCCATCAGTGTGGCCTTCGTGGTCCGCAGCTCAGAAGTGCAAAGTCTGCAGTTTCCACATCAACTTTTAGACCAAAGGATGAGAAGTTGTTAAAAAAAGTTCAGCTCGTTGTAAAAAAACTAAAACGACAGGACTTCAGTTTCTGCTAAAACACAGAGTGAACGCTTAATGTCAGCTAAATGTCAGCTAAATGTCAGCTGAAGTTTTCTGAAACTGTTGGAACTGAGTCATTATAGCTAAAGATGGAACTAAGCGCTAGCTAAAAGCATAGGTCAAGTAAAACACTTTGGACAAAAGTAGCAAAAAGCTAGCTAGCTAAATATAACAAATACTAACTGAAATGTAAAAGCAACAAAAGGCTAGCTCAAAAGCTAAAAGTAGTAAAACATAAAATAAACCCAGCAAAAGGCTAACTAGAAGTCAAAAGCAGCAAAGGGCTGATAAAAAGCTGAAAGTAGCTAAATACTTGCTAAAATAGCAAGCTTACTGAAAGCTGGAAGTAACAAAATGGTAGCTAAAAGCTGAAAATACCAAAACAGTAGCTAAAAATAGAAAAAGCTAATAAAAAGCAGACAAATGTAAAAAACTAGCTAAAAATACAAGTAGCAAAAGACCAACAAGAAGCTAAAAATAGCAAAAGACTGGCTAGATGCCAGAAGCAGTAGAAGGCTAGTGCAAAGCTAAAAGTAGTAAAACACAAAATAAAAGCAGCAAAAGGCTAACTAGAAGCCAAAAGTAGCAAAGGGCTGATAAAAAGCTAAATGTAGCAAAACACTTGTTAAATCTAGCAAGCTTGCTGAAAGCTGGAAGTAGCAGAATAGTAGGTAAAAGCTGAAAATACCAAAACAGTAGCTAAAAGTAGAACCCGCTAACAAAAAGCAGCCAAATGTTAAAAACGAGCTAAAATCTAAAGTAGCAAAAGACTGGCTAAAAGCCAGAAGCAGCAAAAGACTAGCACAAAGCTAAAGGTAGTAAAACGCTAACAAGAAGCTAAAAATAGCAAAAGACCGACTAAAAGTAAGAAATTACTTTTGATGCTGAAAAAAAGAGTTTGTGTGTTAAAGTGATGAAGACTGATGAAAGAGGGAAAAGAGCCTCGGGTCAATTTTAAATGGGGGTTGTCATAAAAGAGGAAAAGGAAGTAAAATAATTTCACACCAAAATGTTTAAAGTTTCCATCCGTCACTTCCTGTTGTGGAAATGTGACCAAGCAACCCAGAGCTGAAACAGCAAAGCTGTATTTCAAATATTTAATGTTGTAACTACTTGTTAACCTGGAAACATGAAGGTTTGACAACATGGTGACCACACTGCAGTGTTGCTAATCACTCTCAGCTACTACCACACTAATTTTGAACATTTTGCTAACAGGCAAACATGGTTGTTCTCAACAGTTAATGCTCAGAGTGTGTTAGCTCAATATTTATAAAACTTTTAGTTTCTCCATTTTTTTGTTTTTACAGTTAAATAGGTGTTTTGACCTTCTTCAACAGTTTAGTTTACTGATTATTTGTCATGTGCAGGTCAACACAAGGTCAACAATGCAATGAATCTCTTGACTCGCAAAAACAACAACAAAAAACAAGCAACCAAGAAATACCAAGCATGCAACAAAAGTACAAAACAAAGCATCAAAAAGTGAAAAAGAAATACATCTACAAGTTCCAAAATAAAAAAATAAACAACACGGTAGAATACAACAGTGCAAGTAGAGTGAATCAGCACAAACAAGTACCTGTTTTAGACATACAACTTATAGTATAGACAATATACAGCAATAAAAAGCAATTACAATAAAAAATAGTGTTATAAAAACAATTTTACTGTTAGCAACATGGTCCCGTTAGCAGCACGGTACTGTTGGCAGTGTTGTTCTGCTAGTAACATGGTTCTGTTAGCAGCATAGTCCTATTAGCAGAGTGGTTCTGTTAGCAGTGAGGTTCTCTTAGCAACATGGTCCCATTTAGCAGTGCGGTTCTGTTAGCAATGTGGTTCTGTTAGCGGCATAGTCCTATTATCAGAGTGGTTCTGTTAGCAGTGAGGTTCCCTTAGCAATGGTCCTGTTAGCAGTGCAGTTCTGTTAGCAGCATAGTCCTATTAGCA
>NC_056508.1:45640186-45645326 GCF_014905685.2 Nematolebias whitei | reverse complement strand
GGTCCTGTTAGCAGTGCAGTTCTGTTAGCAGCATAGTCCTATTAGCATGACTGGTTCTGCTAACAGCATGGTACCATGAATATTGTTCTGCTAGTAATGTGATTCTGTTAGCAGCATAGTCCTATTAGCAGACTGGTTCTGTTAGCAGTGAGGTTCCCTTAGCAATGGTCCTGTTAGCAGTGCAGTTCTATTAGCAGCATAGTCCTATTAGCAGTGAGGTTCTCTTAGCAACATGGTCCCATTTAGCAGTGCGTTTCTGTTAGCAATGTGGTTCTGTTAGCGGCATAGTCCTATTAGCAACGTGGTACTGTTAGCAGCATGGTACTGTTAGCAGCATGGTACTGTTAGCAGCATGGTACTGTTAGCAGCATGGTACTGTTAGCAGCATGGTATTTTTAGCAGCATGGTATTTTTAGCAGCATGGTACGGTTAGCAGTGTGGTCTTATTAGCAGCGTGGTCCCGTTAGCAGCATAATGGTAATAACGACCATGGCAACGGACAATGGCTGCCCTTCAGATCCGGGTCCGGCAAACATAGAACATCCAAAGTGCCCCGCGGAACCAAACTGTTCTGTAGAGTCCAGTCCGTGCAGGCAGATGGAGGATCATGGAGTCGGCAGCCTTGAAAGGCCAGAACCTGAGCCCGACGCAGGAAGGGGGCCGGGAACCGAACCACTATGGCAGGATGGCAAGGCAGTGACCCACAAAACTCCAAAAGTGTGTTGCGGTCATACACGTAGCGTGGGTGTACAGCGTTGGCACAAAAAGTCAAAACAAAAACAACAGGAACAAAAGAGCGAGTCGAAGCGGAGCTCTCATCAGTGCTGCCATACTGCGGAGCACGAGTGCACGAATACGAGAATTTCAGAACAACTGTCTTCTGAACTTAAATAGTTCTTTGGATAGCCTCAATTTGGAGAATTATTATTAATTTAATTTAATTCTGTCCAGATTGAGAAACTAAGTTGATCTGAGTGAGGCTTGTCCCAAATCTAATTTCTACTACCTTAATTAAAAAAATACAAATAAAAGTTCATACAAACCCCATTTATTAAACCTTCACATAACATGGTTATTTTGACAGAAATTATATTTTAGCTGGAAGTATGCTGGGCTGTACTGGCTATGACTAGCTAGCTGCTAAAATTGATTTTAAATAACTATAAAACAAATATGATTACAATAATTATTTAAATCCTGAGTAGGCAAGCTGACAACGAACAGACCAGAACACCAAGGATAATAACGAAGTTCTTTTATTTACAAAGTGTGGGTATTCCCCTGAGGTTCTGGGAATTGATTGATTTCCATCTCTGAAGGTTTATTTTAACTTACACATATAACGTACAAAATTCACTACAGCACTGGGTCATCCCGTTACCGCCATGCGGTTACATTAATGGTGTCGAGCATCGGTTAAACACACCTTTCTTCAGAACTGGCCACACCTCCCTGAAGTAGTCGCAACCGCTGACCTATGGGAAGGCCCTATACTAGATCATGTGACCAGTTTTCAACCAATGACACCTCGTCATCTTGTATTCAAAACGGAAGGTGCGTGTCTGTTGGGAATTGTAGGCGTGTCTATAAAACTACATTTTCTATCAGAAACAAAACCCCAAATCAAAAGATCTGCCTTGCAAATAAGATGATATAAAACATAAAGAAATACAAATAACCACACATTTCTGTAAGATTACATATCATTCTGATACAAATATACATCAGCCTTTAAGTACAGGGGTTATCAGCCGAGAATAGAAAACAGATGGAGGTTGTTAGCATCACATTGCCACTCAGAAGGCTGAAAAGTGTGGTAACGCACACGGCAGAGATCCATTTAAATAATCATGTAATGCAAATTAACAACTTTCACACAAACTATTTATTTGTGTTGTTTTAGGACGGCAGGCACGAGCTTTGTTTGCGGCATTGCTAATGGATTAGCCGTTAGCTTGTTAGTTGAGGTTGTTTATGAGTTATCAACAACAGATAATAGGATTAATTCCCCATAAGCTTTTTACAAAACCCCAATTTAAACAAAATTAACTTTATTTTACTGAACTGTTTGTAAAAAAAAAGGAAAATGACAGAAATGTTAGATATGAGTTATAACACTAACAGCCTACAGTCTGCACACAAAGCTGTTCAACACAGAAAATCTGGACTTTTGACAAGAAAATGCTAAAAAAACAAGTTATTATATAAATAGATGCCTCTTCGTATCTCATGGAGCATAAACATTTTGTTCGTTAAACACCTACTATGGTGCAGTAAATTAGTGCCCTGGGCTGTCCACAAACTGCTACAACTAGCTAGCTGCTAAAGCTGTTGCTGTTTAAAAATAACAAAAAAACTATTTTCAAATAATCATGTAATGCAGATTTGACATTTGTCTAAAGATATATTAAACAACTGTCACACAAACTTTTTTCATTGAAGCTGTTTTTAACGGCAGAAAACAACTTTGATCGCAGCTTTGCTAACGGGATAGCGGTTAGCGCTTCGCTAACGGAATAGCGGTTAGCTTGTTAGTTTGGTGAGAATTAAACTTTATTTCACCAAATTTAAGTTATTTAAAAAGTTATTTACAACAGATAATTAAATTATTGTTAATAAGCTTTTGACAAAACCCTACTTCAAATAATTTGAATGATATATTACCAAATTAATCATTAAAAAATGACATGCAGCAGCCTTCAGACTGCACATTAAGCTGTTTAACACAGAAAATCTGGACTTTTGGTAAAAAACAAAACCAAACAGAAAAACAACACATAGTGTTTCTAATAACTGGAGTTTTTTTTTTTACTCAGGTAAAGTATTTAGAAGTATTTAGTATTTTGAGTATTTAGAAAAGCGCTATACAAATAAAATGTATAACTATTATTATTATTATTATTAGTATAAACATTCTTACGCTCAGAAAACACACTACCATAGTGCAGTGCAACAGATATTATTTTTAAATGGCCACTTTTACACTGTATTCTATCATCTTAACACAAGTCATCACATCTGCGGGTGGAAATTTAATTATTGCAAAACATGTACATTCTGAAAATGAAAAAGAGGAAGAGGAACATGTGTTTTCCTCTCTTGTCTTTCTTGCTCATTACAAAAAAAGACATTTGTCGGGGTGGGGGTCTTTAAGGTAAAAAATAGCCAAAGAGTGATAGCTCTGCCAAAAAAGAGACACTAATATTTTAAATATTAGCAGGCGACGCCTAAAGACTTTTAACTTTGCTTTGCTTGTTTTACAAGAACAAAGGGGTTGTTTTTGACCAGAAATGTGAAAGTAGAAGGTAAAAGTTGAACATATTCCAATTTTTTGCAGCAGAAGGTAAAGTGAACGGAGCTATTGTTTAAATATGTCACGTATTTATTAACATTTAAAGGAAGACGGTGTTCGGTGCAGTCAAGGGTCATTGAGTCTTTGAAACTGTTGGCATCCGCTGCAAAATGTGTGACTTTCGAAGCGTGACTTTGTGCAAGAAACAAAAAGTTTTCACAGTTGAAACTCCAAACTCAAACATTTTAAACAGTTTTGATCAATGTTTTTATTTTTGATTACAGATCATTTATAATGCAACATGAAAGTCAGTTTACAACCATGTTTATTTGATGGCGGCTTTATCCACAATATAAAAAAAGAGCCCCTTTATAAAGAGATCGGTCACATCACAAAAATAATCTACCGTAAACACCCACCCCGCTAACTAACGGCTGTCGTTCATTAAAAGAACCGGACTCTGCGGTTCTTCTGTTTTTAACTCCACTCGTATTTGTTCCATAACTTTTGTATCGGTTTCATTAATTCACTGTAAAAAGACGCCGCCTGAACTACGCAGAGGTCAAACACGGCGCCTCGCAGGAACCTTCAGCTCTAAAAGAGTCAGCCGCTTCCTGAAGTTCTGTCTGAGAGCAAAGAGGAGGTAAAAATAGTGACAGCTGGACGTGGACGGTTCAGATGGACGCAAACAAAACGCTGACGAGTGTTTCCTGTCTACCGACTGTGGAAGCCTTCGGCTGGGTTGCAGTTTGTTGTGCTGCCTCCGAGCGGGAAGCGTCCCATCTGTTTGGTGAAATATCTGTTATATGGAGGTATTTTTGTCCTTTTTTGTTTTTAGCTCGGACTCCTCTCCTCAGTTCTCACTGTGATCTTGATTCTCCGCTCCTGGTGAACGTCTGTTCAATAAAAAAATAAATAAAAACAATATTTTTTTAAATAAATAATTGGTTATCGGAGAGAAGACAGATGCTACACTTGGGCAAATATTTCCTGCTACTAAATTGCAAATTAGGTTTTAGCCACAGTTTGAATAAAAATAATAAATTTTAACCTGAGGTTGTTCCTTTAAGCCACTGTGTTTAGCTAATTTTAAGTTAGGTATGTTTTTATTTCTTCTCCAAATCTTAGCTCCTTGCTATATTTTGTTCAGTTTTGCCTTTTGGCTATCGTTTTGCTAATTTTTTTCTTTTTGCTACTATTTGTTGATTTTAGTTTTTAGCAACAGTTTGATTTTTTTTGTTTTTGTTTTTATGTACAGTTTGTTTTTAGCTATTAGCTACTGTATTTCTCATTTTAGTTTTTTTTACTACATTTTAGTATAATTTAGCTTTCTTTAAAGTGTTGTTAATTTTAGCTTTTAGCCAGATTAGCCAGATCAAGTTTTTGATGATTTTTAACAATGAATTAGGTTGTAGCTAATTTTAGTTAAGGTTTTGCAAATCTTTGCTTTTAGCTATAATGTTGCGATTTTTCATTTTCATTTTTTGCTTAAGACCTTATTTAGAAAATATGAGATTTTTGCTACAATTTTTAAATTTTAAACTTTTAACTACAGTTTTGTTATGTAAGCTTATAGCAACAGATTTTTTTAAAAATATTTAGTAGAGTTTATTGTAAACTTTTATAGTTTGTTATGTTATTGTAGCTTTTAGCTACAGGTTGATAAATATTATTATTTTTTAATTATTTTAGGTTTTGCTACAGTGTTTGTAATGTTAACTTTCAAACATTGTTTAACTAATTGTAGCTTTTTGCTTCTGTTTTGTTAATTTCAACATTTAGGTATGATTTTGCCCATCCATCCATCCATCCATCCATCCATCCATCCATCCATCCATCCATCCATAG
>NC_056508.1:45618839-45635186 GCF_014905685.2 Nematolebias whitei | reverse complement strand
CATCCATCCATCCATCCATCCATCCATCCATCCATCCATCCATCGTCTTTTGCTTGTTCCAAAGTTGGCTCTCGGGGGCAGCAGCTTGAGCAGGGAGGTCCAGACATCTCTTTCCACAGCCACCTCTTCCAGCTCTTCTGAGAGGACTCCAACGTGTTCCCAAGCCAAACAAGAGTCAAAATCTTTCCAGCGTGTCCTAGGTCTTCCCCAGTGTCTTCTCCCAGTCGTATGTCCCCGAAGGGACCATCCTTACCAGATGCCCAAACCACCTCAATTGGCTCCTGTCAATATCTTCCTACTCCAAGTCACTCCCAGATATCTGAACTTCTCACCCCATATCTAAGGGAGAGTCCAGCTACCATGCAGTGGAAACTCATTTCATCTGCTTGTATCCACAATCTTGTTCTTTTTGTTACTACCCAGAGTTTGTGGCCATGGGTGAAGGTAGGAATGTAAATCAACAGGCAAACAGAGCTTCTCCTTACAGCTCATCTCCATCTTTACTACAATGGACTAGTATAGAGTCTGCAGCACTGCAGACATTGCACCAATCCATCTGTCAATCTCATCCTCCATTCTTCTATTACTTGTGAACAAAACCCCAAGATAATTGAACTCCTTGAGGCAAAATCTCAACATTGACCTGAAGAAAGCAATCCACCCTTCTCTGACTGAGGACAATGGCCTTAGATTTGGAGGTGCTGATCCTCATCCCAGCTGCTTCACACTCAGCTGCAAACATCTCCAGTGAAAGCTGAAGATCATGGCACAATGATGCCAACAGGACCATGAGCTATGAGTAGACCCACACCAGCTCGGTGCTTCTCACCATGGGCAACATCAGAGTGGAATAAGGTCCAGTCCCTCTCAAGGAGATTGGTTCCAGAGCCCATGCTGTGTGCTGAGGTGAGCCCAATTAAATCTAGTTGGTATCTTTCAACCTCGTAAAAGCTCAGGCTCCTTCTCCACCAGAGAGGTTACTTTCCATGTTGCAAGAGACAGCTTTGGTAAGCCAGGGTCAGAGTGCCAATCAGTCAGATTGGTCAGTGGCCTTTGGCCACAGCTCATGGCATCATGCACCCAACTCGTATGGCCCCTCCTGCAGGTGGTGGGCTCACAAGAGGGCAAACACATATTGCTCATTTGGGCTAAGCCCAACTGGGCCCCATGGGTAGAGACCCAGTCACCCGGCACTCGCTAACAAGCCCCTCCCCAGGCCTGGCTCCAGGGTGGGGCCAGTGACCTACGCCCAGGCAAGGGACACTGAGCTCCTTGCTGTTTTCTGTCCATTTGAGTCTTTGGAATCACTCTTTGTCTGGCCTGTCACCTAGAACCTATCTGCCTTGGAAGACCCTACCAGGGGCAAATAAATTTCCCCTGACATTATAGCTCCTAGGATCATTCAAGCACACAAACTCTGCCATGGTTCAAGGATTCAAGGTAAAGATTCAACGAAGATTTTGTTACAGTTTTGCTTATTGTAGCTTTTAGGTACAAGTTGGTTGATTTTAGCTATTAATTATTAGGCAACTTATTTTAGTTTTTTGCTTTAGTTTAGCTAATTTTAGCTTTTAGTTAGTTTAGCTAATTTTAGAGTCCATCCATCATTTAGATTATTTTCAGCTTATTTTCAACACACCCTTGTTTGGCAGTTTTTTTATTAGTCATTTAGCTGATAACCACATGGCGGATTTATCTGTTTTGTGGTAATTTTGGGAAAAGTAGCAGTTTTTTTTTCTCTATTTACATGTCCACTTCTGAGGTTGGAGTTATTCAGCCCCAAGGAGTCAGAAAACTCAAACCAATTTCTGTCTTACTGCTTGTGTCAGAGTCTCTGTCGGTTTCTGTCTCGACAGATGCTCTCTTCCTCTTGCTGCCATCCTGTCCCACTCGGTTCTCATCTTCCTGCTCATCCAAGCTGCTCTCAGCCTCGGTCGCCGAAGACGCCGACTTTGACAATGCAAAAAGCACACAAGCTCACTTCAATCACACAGTTCTGCCACTAGCAAAAATATAGAGACAGCTAACATTTTTTTATTTGTCTGTTTTAGCTTGCCTAATTACCTTGCCATTTGAAGATATTAATTCCGGCTTTTGTAGAACAGGGTCCAGAGTCTCCAGCCTCACAACTGCTACAGAAACATGACAGAAACTAAAAATGACTTCTTTGTCAAAAAGTGACAAAACTCAAAACACAAACATAATTTGACACAAGAAATTTAAGTTTGCTTAATAAAGCTAGTAGTCACCAACAAAAGGAGACATCACAACTCCATTGATGAGCCTCCACCCTTACTTCCCATAAATCTGTAAACATTTTAAAGGTTGTAATACATAAACATTTTTTTACCTGGACGTAGTGACAGAGTTAGGACAGGAACCTTTTTCTCATTGCTTTGGTCCGTTTCATTGTTTGCCTCTTCGTTCTGCTCCTGCTCTTTGACCTGCAATGACAGACCCATCATCAAACCATCAGAATGTCATTTTGTTCAGTGCAGCTTTAATAAAAATGTTGACATTACCTCGTTGTTCTGATCGTCGGTCAGCTCTTGCTCTCGTCTTTTGACTGGAGCTGTATAAGAAGATGATGGAATGACAACTAGTGAAGGTGATGAAGCAGATGGATTCACACTGTGGTCAGGGCTCCTCTGTGGTCCTGCCTCACTTACTAGGGCTATGGGGGAGTAATCATTTGGAGCTTGGTTGGATGTAGACTTTCCTCGATCTGAAAGGTCCAAAGGCCTGTCGCAAGAGTCTCTAAACCATTCTCCAGAGACTTTCTCACACTTGGGAGGTGGGCTTTCCTTTTTCTCTGGGGTCTTAGAGTCACTCTCTGGGTAATCTGGCACCCTCCTTAGCTTGAACACCACCATTGGCTCTTTTGCAGGGGGCTGATGGGAGTTTGGCTTTTGCCATGGAGAGACAAAACCGTGCCTTCTGGTGCTGGTCTGCAAGATGGGTGGGATCAGGTTGGGGTACCGTGGCAGATGCATTCTGGGAGAAGTTTGCATTGTGGGGCTGGATCCACCAGCAGCCACAGAGACCCAGTCTGAGGATTCGGACAGGGGCCAGGGGAGGGAGATAGAGCTGCTCTTGATTGGCTGAGGATGGCAGGGGATTGGTGCATGGACTACATGTCTGCTCTGTTTCACCTCTGGAGAGGACGAGCGGTTCTTCCGAGGAGGTTGGGCAGGAATGGAGGAGTGCTGCTCAAATACTTCAACACTTTGAAGACACGAGAGGCAGAAAGTTCAGACAGATCAGTAAAAATCAAATGATGCGTATTTTATGACAAACATAATGCAGTGAAACATCCATCCATTTTCTTCTGCTTATCCGAGGTCAGTTGTCGGGGGTAGAAGCCTAAGTAGGGAGGCCCAGACTTCCCTCTCCCCAGCAACTTGGGCCAGCTCCTCTGGGGGGATTCTCAAGGCATTTCCAGGCCAGCCAAAAAGTCCCTCCAGCATGTCCTGGGTCTTCATCTGGGTCTCCTTCCAGTGGGATGTGTCTGGAACAACTCACCAGGGAGGCGTCCAGGAGGCACCATATGCCCGAGCCACCTCAATTGACTCCTCTTGATGTGGAGAAGCAGCAGTGAAACAATGTTTTGGAAAAGATAAATCAAGGGATACTTTAATTTTTGGTGGTGTGTGATAAAGAGTGAACAAATGCTCAAACCCATTTTTTGACGAGAGTTAAGGTACAAGTTAGAAATGATTTTGTGTCCCAAAAAAGCTCAAAAACCAATTTCATCAACTTGGAGTGAGGCGTTGATGAGTGAGGGAAGAATGGAGTGTGAGGTTGACAGATGGATTGGTGCAGCTTCCACAGTGTTGTGTATGTGCCCATCCATTTTGGTTAAGAGGGAGCTGAACTTCAAGGAGAGGCTCAGCAAAAGAATAAGATAAAAGTGGTCAAAATGAGTTTTCTCTACAAGGTAGCTGGACTGTAGAGATATGGTGAGAAGTTCAGTTATTCAGGAGAGACTCAAAGCCAGTTGAGGTGGTTCAATCATCTGATGAGGATACCCCCTGAATGCCTCCATAGGGAGGTTTTCCAGACATGTCCAACAGGGAGGAGACCCTGGGGAAGACCCAAGGTACGGTGGAGACACTATGTCTCTTGACTGGTCTGAAAACACCTTGTAGTCCTCCCAGAAGAGCTGGACAGAGATTTCTGAACCTCCTTGTTCAAGTTGCTGTCCCAGAGACCTGACTCTGGAACAAGAGGATGGATAAACGAACGAACGGATGATGGATAGATGATGATGGATGGATGGATGGATGGACAGATGCATGCTTTTATGATTTGTTTTAGTCTTACATCCTGTCTCCAGGACGGGGGACACTGTGCTCCATTCTCCAGGATGGCACAGCTGGTGTTGGCTGAGGCTTGTATACTTCCTGTTTAAAAAAGATGAAGAACATAAAGAAAAAAAACGTACTTGAGGATCACAATAAAATTTATCCATTAAAGGAACAAAGAAAACATTGTTTTTTTTCTCACTAAAATGTGACTCTTATCTTTAAAATAATGTAAAGCTAGTTTGGCAAATACAAAAATGACTTTAACATAGTAATTTTATCAGACATAGGGACAGACTTTAGAGTGGTAGTAGCTGAGACTCATCCAACAAAAACTCTGTGTAAAACGTTTGCTCACAAGATGGTGGGGATATGCACTTCTTCAAGAAATCCTATTTTTAATATCAACAAAGTCCATGCTCAATAATCCAGATATACAAGCCAACAATTTTCAGTCAGGTCAACTGGACAGTTTCTTTTTTTGTGCTGAAACATTTCACCTTCCATCCAGAAGGCTTCATCAGTCAAGGAAACACACAACACAAAACTGATTCTTCCCACAACAGCTTACTCCAAAGTGGAACAAACCAGTTACATTGGTGCTAAGATGGTGTCTTCGGCACACCCCCTCCTCCGGTGCTGGCCCTCTTCGTCGTCGACAGTCATGTCAAACTGGTTCAAAACCAACAAAGTCCATGCTCAATAATCCAGGTATACAATCCAACAATTTTCAGTCTGGTCATCTGGACAGTTTCTTTTTTTGTGCTGAAACGTTTCACCTTCCATCCAGAAGGCTTCATCAGTCACGGAAACAATTTTTAATATATTTTTGATGTTGCTTTAATCTAGTTGTGGTCAAAAAACATTTTTCTATCTGAAAACAACAACAACAAAAAAAGCCTACAAAAAAAGCAAAATTTTCTTTTTTGTAAATAAGGAATATTTTGCCATGTCTTTTTTTCAGATGGTTTTAAATTTACATGAATTCAAATGGAAAATCTAAAAGCTTAAGCTTTTCTCTGGGCCTTGATGTAAGAAGACGCAGCAGAAATAATATGATTGATTATTTACATAGAAAAAAAACACATTTAATTTAAGAAACATTGGAGTTGATTAAAAACTTACGAAGCTGCTGCGGTTCATGCCTCTCGAGCGTCTGCTGCGTTCAGCTTCTGTTCAAACAAACAAACAAAAACATACAGTTTGTGTTCATTTGATACCAAACATCATCCAGCTCTTCTTCAGGCCCACGTTCACCTCTGCGGTCCACCTCAGTCTTCATCACCATGTCGCCATCTGCTGGCTGTGAGTCGATCCTGCCGGGTGTCGGGCTGAGGAGGGCCACGACCCCGGGGGAGGGGGACAGGTCGGGGGAGGCGTTCGGTTTGACGTCCACAAAGCTGCCGTTATTGGAGGAGGCTTCACTGTGGCCTTTGCTGCGCACGCACACACACACACACACAGGTTTGTTTTGCTATCTTTATGGGGCCTTTGCATTGACTTCCATTCATTTTTCATTCATTTCTATAGCCTAACCATGACCTTTATCCTTAACCTAACCATTACCAGTACATACCTAACCCTAAACCTAACACATCCTCAATTCACACCTTAGTACTAAACCTAGCCCCTAACCCACCAACGGGACTTCTTCTTATGGGGCCTGGGCTTTGGGCCCCATAAGGAGCAGTTGGTCCTCACAATGCAGTATAAGTTTGAAAAATGGGCCTCACAAAGTAGCATAAACAAGGACACACACACACACGTTTGTCTTTTTATGGGGACTTTGTGTTGACTTCCATTCATATTTTATTAATTTCTATAGCCTAACCCTGACCTTTATCCCAAACCTAACCCCTAACCCACCAACGGCACTTGAACCTTATGCGACCGAGCTTTGGTCCCCACAAAGAACAGTTGTGGTATGTGTTGAAAAATGGGCCTCATAAGGTGACATAAACAAGGACACACACACACACACACACACACACACACAGTAAATGTTTTTTCTTTAGTCCTAAACTGTAAAAATATTTATACATGTTAAAATTCATTATATATTTTTGTTTTATAAAGTCACACCCAATGGCTGGAAAGAAAAAAAAACTTACAAATTTTGAAGTGCCCATGAGCCACCCATTGATAATCACTGTTGCAGTGGGTGTTGTGGCTCTAGACACATTTTGTTGAGTAAGTGAAAAATGGCTGTTTCGATCTAAAAGGTTGCAGACACCTGATCTAGTTTAAAGCATAGCCTGAACTGGATTTGATTTGTAATCATTTGATTTTTATTGTTTTAATTGAAGGGCAGCACGGTGGCGCAACTGGTAGAGCTGCTGCCTCTCAGCGAGCAGGTCCCTGGTTCAAACCCCGGTCCAGGGGCCTTTCTGGGTGGAGTTTGCATGTTCTCTCCGTGCATGCGTGGGTTTTCTCCGGGTGCTCCGGTTTCCTCCCACAGACCAAAAACATGCATGTTAGGCTGATTGGTAACTCTAAATTGTCCCTAGGTGAGAGTGGGAGAGTGAATGGTTGTTTGTCTCGTTTGTCTCCATGTGTCCTTGTGATGGACTGGAGACCCGTCCAGGGTGTACCCCGCCCCTCGCACAGTGATTGCTGGACATGGGCACCAGCGACCCCCGTGACCCAAAATGGAATAAGCGGGTAAAGAAAATGGATGGATGGATGTTTTAATTGAAAAATAAATTAGATTATAAACTGATTTAACTGCAGTGGTTTTATTTGGACTTTTATTGTGAAAAACACAACTAAAAACATCATAAACAGATTGTTTTTAACTGGAGGTAATTGGACTCATCCTTTTCAGTTGGATATGTTAACTTTTATTTTATCTGTTTTCTGTCTTGTATTGATTTTCTTGAACTAAACTGATTTTATAAGGATTATGCTGGACTTTAAAAAGTATCCTTTGCTGTAAATAAATTATATATTAAAGCTATTTTTGCTGTTTTTACAGCAATAATTTTTACAAAACAAAATAATTATTAAAAGGAATTTGAATTCAGTTGGATTAAATTGGAATGTATTTTTACGTGGATTTTTACATGATGAGCTTGGAATATAATTTTTTTTTCAGGTCAAATTACGTTTTTAAAATTAAACAAAAGTAAATTGTTGCTGTTTTTATCATCTATATTGATAAGGACTGCACTGGATATAAAACTACTGACGCGGAAATAAAATAAAATCTTGAATTAATTATTTTTTGTTTAAACATATTTTAAAGAATTACTGCTTTATCTTCTACTGCTTATCTGAGGTGGGTTCATGGAGGCAACAGGTCGAACAGAGAAAAACAGACGTCCCTCTCCAGCTCCTGAGGTGCTGAGGTGTTCCCAGACCAGGGAGGATTTATAATCCCTCCAGAGAGTCCTGGGTCTGTCCCAGGGTCTCTTCCTAGATGGACATCCCTGGAACACCTCACTAAGAAACAGTTCTCAGGGCTGTGTCCTCAGTCCACTCCCGTACTCACTATTTACACGGCTGTACCTCCAAGCACAGCCTCAAGTATGTTGATGACACCACCGTCCTGGGCCTCATCACCAACAATGATGAGAGTGCCTACAGAGATGAAGTGAAGTCAATGACCAGCTGGTGTCAAGAAAATAACCTCTCTCTAAATGGCAGCAAAACAAAAGACGTGATAGTGGACTTCAGGAAACGGCGTGGAGGCCAGCACCCCACCATCTACATAAACAACGCTCATGTGGGGCAGGTCAGCAGCTTCAAGTTCCTCGGCATTCACATCACTGAGGATCTGTCCTGGACTTTACATACAGACACTGTGGTCAAGGAAGCTTGACAAAGACTCTACTTCCTAAGAAGAATAAAGAAGTTTGGTATGAACACCAGCATCCTCACCAACTTCTATAGGTGCACCATCGAGAGCCTGCCGACAGGCTGCATCACAGGGTGGTATGGGAACTGCACCAGTCAGAGCCAGAAAGCTCTACAGAGGGTGGTGCAAACAACAGAGGACATCACTGGTAGCAGTCCAGGACATCTACGACAGCCGATGTCTGCGTCAAGCAGCATCATTAAGGACCACACCCACCCAGCACAAGGACTCTTCTATCTACTACCCTCAGGCAGACGATGCAGGAGTCTGCCATCGCGTATAAAAAGACTAAAGGACAGTTATTATCCACAAGCTGTCAGACTCAACAAATAACACTGAACAACTGATAATAGTTTTGCACCAAGCCACATCTGTGACAACTTATATGTTTATTATTTAGGGGTTTTTAGGGGGATGGGTGACGCAGAGGTTAGAGAGGTGGGCCTGTGATCCAAAGACCGCCGGTTCACGCCCCAGCCCTGACAACATCAAAATTGTGGGTGGGGTAGGTGAAGCACCCACACTTGCCCCCATCCTCATTTGCCCCACTCTGGGCCCATGATCAAGGCCCTTAACCCCCCATCTGCTCCCTAAACAGGTCTCTCTTGAAAATGAGTTCTCGTGGCTCAAGGAGACTACCTGGATAAATAAAGGGTAAATGAAAAATGAAAAAAATAAAAATAATTTATTGCTGCTGCACTATGGGGCTGTATCATGTATGCTGCTACAGTATCTATGTATCTACTTTACCATCATAATTCATGTTACTCACTATAGTGCGTAACATGAATTATGATGGTAAGGTTATTGCACAGGTATACCTGTGCAATAACCTGTTACACAACCTGTGTAGTATATGTTAGTTATGTGCGATATTCATTCAACCTTTATTTAGACAAGTAAATCCCATTGAGTCCCAAGGACTCATTTACAAGAGAGACCTGATTTCAACAAAGAAAGATGACAACAATGGACAACAGCGACAACACTAGACAGTTATCAAAAGGCATACAGATTTTTTTTTACAACTAAGATTGCAAAAACAGTAACAAAAACAGCTAGATTCTAAGGCGAATGTAGAAAACTAAAAACAGGAACATGTCTGCATTGGTCCCTGCCAGGAGTCCAACAGATTCTTAAAGCCACTTAGAGAGGTCAAAGGTCGAGAGTTTCTGATCTTTTTGTAAGATATTCCAGGAAACAAGAGCGGAGTAGGAGAAGGCCCTTTTGTCTAGTTCAGTCCTCACTGAGGGAACACTGCAGGTAATAATGTCCTGAGAGCGCACGCTGTAGCTGCACTCACGCAGAGACATGTAGGAGGAGATGTATGAAGGCAGCAGACCAAGAAGTGATTTAAAGATGAAAATGTACCAGTGAGAGAGTCTGCGTGAAGTTAATGGTTACCAGTTAACTAGTGAATACTGGGTGCAGTGGTGGGTACGGTAGTTACAGCCAGTTATGGATCTTAGCGCACCATGATAGACAACATCCAACATCTGCAGGGTTCTTGTAGGAGCGTTCATGTAAATAATGTCACCGTAATCAATGGAGGGAAGGAAAATCACAGATACAAGGTGTTTCCTAACATTCAGAGTTGGACAGGATCTGTTTCTGAATCTCAATAATAATGAATATCACGTGCATTTTAGCTAAATATTACAACCTTGAAATACTCATTCAAATTCATCCTGCTTGCACTGTTATATTCTACCATGTTGTTCACAGTTTTTCTTTAGGACCTTGTAAATATTGTAATTTTTCACTTTTTGGTACTTTATTTTGTACTCTTATTGCGTGCTTTAGTATTTTCTTGTTTATTTGTTCTTTGTTTTAGCGAGTCATATCGGTTCTTCTCATCCTGAACATTTCATTGTACCATTAACCTTGTGTTAACTTGAATATGACTAATAAACATAACTTGAACTTCAGGGTCATTCTTACCCGAGGTGAGGGTAGGAACACAGACCGGTAAACAGAGCTTCTCTCAGAGCTCTTCACCACAATGGACTGGCTTAGAGTCCACGATAGTGCAGAAGCTGCACGATTCATTGGTCGATCTCACTCATGAACAAAACCCAGACGTACTTGAAAACCTTGAAGCAGCACCTCACTCTTAACCTGGAGAGGAGAGTCTACCCTTTTCTGACTGAGGACCACGGTCTCAGATTTGGAGGTGTTGCTCCTCATCAAACTGCAAACTGATCCAGTGAGGGTTGGAGATCACAGCGTGATGACGCCATCAGGACCACATCATCCACAAACAGAATTAGCAGAAACCTGAGTTCAAAGAACCGGTCCCCTTTTCCCTCCTGGCTGCACCAAAGACTTGTGTCCATAAAAGCTATGAAGAGAACCAATCACAACAGGCCTGGCTCTGGTTCTCATTGCCAACACTTCAGGGAAGGACTCTGATAAGTTGTTGTTTATTACCAAAATATTTTACCTGAATTTGATTAATTGGGTTTGATTTTGCTTCTAATTAACCGGACTATAACTAGATTGATGTAAACTGCTGTTAATTGGACTATACTGTAGTTTTAATTAGACTTTTTCTGACTAAATTGGTTATAATAAATGTATTTGTGCGGGAATCTGTGTTTTTAATCCTACCTGTTCTTTAATCCTTGTGTTTTTTGCATTCCCCAGTGTTTCCCCTCCTTGTTGTGCGCTCCTGTCTCACCAGTCACAAATTCTAATCACCCCAGGTGTTTGTCATTATGTCTCGTTAGTGTTCCCTATATATTCAGCGTCTCTTTCTTCCCTTGTCTGTTGATTGTGCGTTGTGTTCTGTGCCTCTCAGCGTTTCCTCCCTTCATGTAAGGTTTTACTGCCCTGACAGGTTTTGCTTTTGTTTGTCTTGTTAATAAATTAGTTCCTTGTTTTACCTCGGAGTCTCCTGTGTCTGCCTGCACGTGGGTTCTACAATAATACTCGGATTATGATAATTTGGGGTGAATTGTTCCTCCAGTTGTTCTGGTTTGAGTTGATTTATTTGCCCTCAATCTTCTGTTTGTTTTATTTAGCATTTTATTCATCACAAGTATGTACACTGTAAGAAAGGTTTTTAAACTTAAATGTGATCCCAGTCTAACCTTCCTGCTACTCTCATGTCAAAATGACCCACAAAGCCTCAGTTTTGGGAAGCAGGATTATTAAAGAAGATTAAGTAGTCGACCACTTACACAAATCAGAGAGAAATAAACCTTCAAGGTCTTTTACTCACTCCAGTGCCGCTCGTAGTTTTCTGAGTTCATCTTTGAGTCTCAGGTTTTCTTTTTTCAGGTTTGTCATCTCTCCAGCTTTGACGCACAACAGAAGTTACAACCACAAATCAATTTATTTTTCCTACAAATCAGATTAGGAACGGACGGCCGTGGGATGAATACCTAGTAGAGAGATGTGCTGGAGGCTCTGGATCTGCGAGGCTTCGAATTCTTGTTGTTTCCTCTTCGCCACCTCCTGTGTTACCGTACACCGGTCACACAGTCCGGCCCTCAGCCTGAACAACAACAACAATCAACAAAAAACAACAACACTAACAGATAAGGACAAAAACTGCCTTCTGGCAGTGAGAATATTCACATAAACGGGCCTCTGCGTCTTCGCAAAGCTGATTTTGGTACAAATGTTTTTAAATTTAATTAACTTATTTTAGTATTTTTCGTCATCCATTCATTTTAAGTGATTTACAATGTAAGACCGGTCAGAATGTGGTATTTTTACCTGTTTTCCAGAGTTTTGATGTTCTCGGTGAGTAGTCTCTGCTGCTCTTTCATCTGCTGGTTCCTGCTGAACAACTCCTCCATTCGCTTCGAATCACTGAGGAAACAATTCAGCACAGATCAGCTTCAGCTCCACAAAAGGGATGCTGTGGTGGTGGGCCTCCTTGTGGACAAGGATGAGACGTGATCCAGGCAGGAGGTGCAACATCTGGTGCTCTTGAACCTCAAAACCGAGGAGGTCATTATTGATTTTAGAAAAACCAGGAGAATCACAGTCGCCTGATGGTGATCATCAAACATCATCAAAGTATGGACGTTAAAAACCTCCAACCTGGTTAAATGAGCCAGGAAGCGAAACAATCACCCGGTGAGTCCATGTTTGGCCCATTGCCACAGGGAAGAGGTATCAACCCATCAGGACAGACTAACAGGCTGAGGAATACAGTTTTTGCCTGGCCCTGTCTCCAAATACACACCAAGGAATGTTCAAAATGTTTTTAAATAGTCTTTAAATGCTCATGGTTGTCATTTTCTGAGAAACCGAAACAACAACGAAGCAGTTTAATATATTTTCCGTGTCCGTCTGATAATGATACAACTCTGATCAAACTCTGAAACGTTTAATAACTGAGAGGAAATTGAAAACCAAATAATGAGTTTTGAGGCAACTTTTATTCAAGTAAACCAAAAATTGGTATGTTTTATTAATATGGCAAATTAATATGGACAGTATCCTGATGCTTGCTCAATAATCCAGGTAGAAAAATCCGAAAAAATTAAATCTGGTCCTCTGGACATTCAAAAAAAACAAAACAAAACAACAAAAATATGGACAATATCACCACCTAGTGGTATATCAGGGATATTACTGTGTTTTTATTAGTTTTAAGGAGCAAATCTCAAAGAAAGAAAAAAAAAGTTCATAAAAATATCCAGAGCAGAGTAAAAAGGACCTAAAGGTTGTTGAGACTTTGCAACTACTTTTCAAACAGCACTTTCAAGGCAGTCTCCAAAATATCTCTGAATGTTTGCATTGTACTCAATTCCCTCACTTGAATCAAAGAGGCTCAAGGTCTTTTTGCTTAAATTTTGAGCACGGTCAAAAAAAATTGTGCCGCAAAATTTCCTCAAAACAGTTGTTGCTGTAGTGGGTGTCTCAAACCGTTCTTAATTTAGTTTCCATAAGTCTTTACAACCAGAACTGTATTCTGACACCCACTTCGTAGTCTTCGACCAAGGCTACAGCCCCTAATCCCCAGATTGGGTAAATCCAATTCACTTTATGGACTCGGGCTAATCTGAGTCAGTCACTTAAGGGATATGGTACACTTGAGCCATATGAGTAGGTCAAGATGCTGTGAAAAAGATGAACAAGCATCCTGACGCATGCTCAATAATCCAGGCAGAAAAATCACATTTGTCTAAACAAACAAACTTTAGCGATGGATGTTAAGGAGCTACATATGCATTATTCAGATATGTTTATTTTACAATTCCACACACCCATAAATGAACCAGCAGTTTACAAATCCATCCATCCATTCTCTTTTACCCGCTTCTTCCATTTTGGGTCACGGGGTCGCCGGTGCCCATGTCCAGCAATCACTGTGCGAGGGGCGGGGTACACCCTGGACAGGTCTCCAGTCCATCACAGGGACACATAGAGACAAACGAGACAAACAACCATTCACTCTCTCACTCACACCTAGAGACGAGTTACCAATCAGTCTAACATGTATGTTTTTTGTCTGTGGGAGGAAACCGGAGTACCCGGAGAAAACCCATGCATGCACGGAGAGAACATGCAAACTCCACCCAGAAAGATCCACAGCCAGGACTTGAACTGGGGCGACCTGCTCGCTGAGAGGCAGCAGCTCTATCAACTGCACCACCGTGCTGCCCATGAAGAAATCATGAGGAGAGAAAATTAAACAGAAAGATTTTCAACTGTCAGACGTTCGAAAAAATTTGGATGTTTCGCGAATGTCACGTCTTTAGTCCTGATTCAGTACCAAGATTTGGATCCTTGACCTGGGAGAGACAGTAACCAACTTGCTCCCCTAATGCCCAGGTCTAACCATATCAATGATAAATAATATTATTTTAATCCAAATCACCATTTAATTTCTAAACGCACTTTGGTAGATTGAGTCATAAACATGATGTTTGCTGCAGAGGTGGGTACAAAGTGGGTCAAGGTCAGTACAATATGTGAAGGTGGACAACGAAACAATGTGCTCGGTCTAAAATCATGGAAAAGAGTTTTCCAAATCCTGTGGGTAAACAATCCGTTGTGATTTTCACGACACAGCTCACAGTTAGCAAACACTCCGAATTTCATGAAACTGCAACTAAAAGTTTATTTTCCAGTGATTTTTATGGCCAACAGTGAGACACTGGTTTAGGTTTTATTAAAATCTGCTGGTTTCTAAAGAACACACCTTCCCAGTGGAGAAGGTCTAAGTGCTAATTAGGTTGTGTCAAGTTTATCTTTGATTTGTTCATTTGTCTGAAAACTAGTTTTTCTTTACTTGAGTGTGTTAAACTGTTCAGAAAGCTACGTTTTCCCATCTCCTCTGCTTTTACTGAGTTCCACGAAGAACCGAATCTGATTTAGTGGCTCCAAACAGGCGTGTCACGACATGAACTTTTTTCCATGCTGTTTATGACGTGAACGAGCTCAGAGCCAGGTGCAGGGCTGGGGTGCCCACCTGTTTACCTGCCTGATCCACAAGGACCTGGTCTTCGCCGGCTAAAACTCAACATGCAATCTAAGTGTTTTTTGTTGTTGTCTAAATAGGGCGATGCATTCACATTAATAAAAGCAATTCACTCACCAGCCTTTCTTGTTGGACAGTTCTTTGACTTTCACCTGCCACCCTGGAGGCAAAACACATTTTATTAGGGCGATTCTGTGGAAGCAAAAACATTTTGGGGTATTTTTCACCCTTTGCACCGACCTTCCACTTCTCGTTCGTGGGTCTCCTGCAGCTTCTGCATCAGGTCTTTGAAGCTCTCCATTCTGAAAGAGGTCACAACAGCGTCTGCACAACACAAAAGACAAAACGTTTTCCTTTACTTTTTAATGGAAGAATGGACTTAAACAGGATTTTCCTTGGTAGATTAGTAAACCACAGCCCTGATATGAAGTTATTAAGAAATGATAAAACCTGTGAAAACACACACAGATTGAACGTTATAGCCCGAGGACTGTGGAGCAGATCTGAGAACCCAAAACACACCACACTCTGCTTTTCTCATGTAGAAGCAACTTTTTTTTATGTAATATCAAGGAAGACTAGTTAGACCGGATCTGCCAGGTCCGGGAGTGAAGTCTGCAGTTTGTGTTTCTATGACATGAAAAACAGCTTTGTTTGTTTGTGTGCGAGTGATATTTCCACACAGAGGAAGTAATTAATTACTCCCAATATTTTCTAACTTACCTTAAACCTTATTAACAAAATATAATGGTACCAGATGGTGAGGAAGAGGAAAACCTGATATCACCTGATGAGGGGGTCCAAGCCAACAGAGCGTGGAACCCTATTGACACAGTTGTTTTTTATTTTGTGAATGCTTATTAACACTTATTCACACTAGTGTGATCCTGTTTATATTTATTATTATTCCATATTCTAGTTACCTTAAACTATTTCATGAGTTATTCGGCATTGTTCTCGTTTCACATTTTTTGTGCTATTTCAACAAATCATATTTATATTTAGCCTTTTCTGCCATTTTTTCTCATAGACAATGAATTGAGCTCATTTTACGTCCTTCAAATCTTTAGATGTGTTTACAACCTTTTACTGCTCCTTTCACATTTTGTTCTGCTTCAGCTTCTTTCAACTTTCTTTTTTAGCTACTTTCAGCTCATTTCAGCTGTTTTTTCAGCTGATTTATGCTACTTTCAGGTTCTTTCCTTTTCTGTGCTTCTAACTTATTTCTGCTAATTTCAGCTCGCTATGCTGCACTCAGCTTATTTCTTCAAGTTTCAGTTTTCGCTAATTCAGTTACTATTTAGCCATTTTATGCTAATTTTAACTCTTTCAGCTCATTCCACTTTTTTTGCACTCATTTCAACTTTTTTCATCCTAATTCAGCAAAAATATGCCCTCTCCACTTCCCTCTGGTAATTTAAGCTTCTTTCTGCTTTTTACTTTTCAGAAGTTTTTTGTTGTTGTTGCTAATTTTAGCTTTTTGTACTAATTTCTGCTTCTTTCAGCCTAATTGGGCAAACAAGTGTTCTTTCCTCTTTCTTGTGCAAATTTATGCTTGTTCTACCATTTCAGCTAGCTTTTTAAAAGCATTTTAGTTATTTTCAGCAGTTTTCAGAAAAATTCAAGTTTTTCGTGGTAATTTCTGCTATTTTCAGCCTAAATAACTCCTTTCTGCTAATTAGGCCCGAGCAGCTAAGCGCTGCGGCGCTGCGAAGGCCTATTGTTATTGTGTCGTTTCTAATTTT
>NC_056508.1:45586803-45613839 GCF_014905685.2 Nematolebias whitei | reverse complement strand
TAGACACATTGGTATTGTTCTTTAACATTTGACTCGCGATGGCGACCAGGCATAGTCGCTGGAGCCCCGTGGTTGCCGTAAGGCCAGAGAGGCGCTTTGCTGCGAGGGCCTTCAATGCTGCTTGCAGCTTTAATTTCAACTTGTTATACTCCTTTCAGCTTTTTTCCTGCTAGTTTCAGCTATTTCAGCTACCATTTAGCTGTTAACTTTTTCATCAGCTTCCACTTTTTTAAGCTCATTTTAAGCTCTTTCTGCTTCCTTCTGGTAGTTTAAGCTTCTTTATGCCTTTTCAGCTACTTTTCAGCTATTTTGTCTAATTTCATTTTTTAGCTCATTTCCTCATTTTTGTGCTAATTTCTACTTATTTAAACCTAATTCTGAAAAATGTGCTCTTTCTGCTTTCTTCTGCTAATTTTGGCTTGTTCTTCATTTTAGCCACATTTCAGCATGTTTTGAAGCTAATTTCAGCTGTTTTTCAGCAAGTTATTCTGCAGTAAGCATTCACAGAGCATTTTCGCAGGAAATGCAATTTCTCTAGTTCTTGTTCTTTTTCTTCTGTAAATAAAAGTCATGCTGCAGCCCAAACCACAATATTAAGATTATATTTACACGGCAGTAACTATGGCCTGCGAGTACGGCAGAGAATAATTTTCTGACAGGAGTAGGAGGAGTTATAATTGGGGACTCTGTATTTGGTTATCTAACTTCTAAACTGTAAATCACAAAGTTTAATGGCTTGCATTTCTACAATCACTGGATGCTACTGAGTCACATGATATAGGACACGTTCATAAATGTCTAAAATAAACTTTTTCTATATTGCAAAATAAAAAAACACACTTTTGACTGGTTTTCTAGGGTTTTGAATTTGATCACTATAAAACTCCCCATCTAAATTTAGATACTGTATGGATTACAAGTTTTCAAAGAAAATAATTGTTTTACACCTGTAAGATATGCCTAGACAAAGTTTTGGCAAGCTAGCTAAACAAAACATTAGTCGTATCTTCTAAACTATAATTTTTATTAAAATGAAATTAAAACTTTGATTAGGGGAGTTCATCCTGCATTTGTTGTAGGAAAACATGTAAAATCTTGATATTTGATTAAAAGAAACAGATGACAGTGAATCTCAACAGCAAGAATCCGGGTTTATTGAGGAGGCGCAGAATGGAGATCAGCCGACCTTCATCAGAATCCAAAAAGAATCCCCCTTCACAGATTTTCACAAAGTGTTTATACTGTCCTCATCCCCTGTGTCATAACAACACTCTCTTGTCACTTATACTCAACCACAAAGGATGTAGCAGGTCAAGGCACCAACCCAGACACAACGTCCTCTTTGTTTATCTATGTAGGTTCACATGTCATCACGTCTTATAACACTGCCTGATAAAAAAAAATCTACTTCAAGTTAACTGGACCAAATTAGTTAAACATTGGCATATAGGGGGCACTATAACATGAAAAACATTTTTTCTCGCAAAAATGGCTAATTGGATCTTTACAAATTCTGGTACAGACCTTTATAACAAGACCCCATGTTTACACCTTAAGGATAATATTTCTCAAATAAAGTGGACATGGTTTAGAGCATCTCAAAGAAAAATATTCCCCAAATCAGTCATAAAGCCTAAACTTTTTAAAGTTTTTAGAAATTTTCTCAAAGGAAAAATAAAGAATGCTAACTTTTATATACAGTAATAATAAAAAAATACCAGCATTGACCCAATAGGTGGCACTACAATTATGGTCAAAACCGTAGAACTGTAACTCCAGAATTCTAAGCTTTATCAAACGGACTAACAGGAATCCTGATGGTTTATGATGTTTGCAGATTACACTGTAATCTGTAGTGAGAACAGAGAAGAAGTGAAAGACAGCTTGGAGAGGGGCAGGTATGCACTTGAAAGAAGAGGAACGAAAGTCAGGTGTTGCAAGACTGAGTACCTGTGTCTGAATGGGAGGGGGCAGGTGGAACAGTGAAGCTACAAGGAGCAGAGGTCACAAAGGTGCAGGACCTCAAGTACTTTGGGTCAACTGTCTAGAAAAACAGGTAGTGTGGTAAAAAAGTGAAGAAGAGAGTCCAGACAGGATGGAGTGGATGGAGAAAGGTTTTATGACAAAAGGGTGGCAGAAATCTTTAAATGAAGAAATTACAAAAGATTAGTATGACAAGTTGAAATGACATTAATTTACAAGACAGTGGTGAGACCAGCTATGTTGTATGGTCTGGAGACAGAGACATGGACAAAAAGACAGGAGACAGAACTGGAAGTGGTTGAGGTTCTCCTTAGGAGTGACAAGGATGGAGAAGATCAGGAATGAGATCATCAGAGGTACAGCACAGGTTGAACAACTGGGAGATAAAGTTAGAGAGGACACACTGAGATTGTTTGGACATGTCCAGAGGACGGACAGTGGTTTGGACATGTCCAGAGGAGGGACATTGGGTATATTGGTAGAAGGGTGTTAGAAATGCAGCTGCCAGGAAAAAGACAAAGAAGAAGGCCAAAGAGGAGATATATGGATGCAGTTAGAGAGGACATGGAGGTAGGTGGAGTGAAGACAGAGGACACAGAGGACAAAATACGATGGAGGAGGATGACTTGCTGTGGAGAACTCTGAAATGAAAAAGCCTAAAGATGAAATATGAGTTAAACTTTGACAGAAAAAGCTGCTGAGACCTTCGGTCCTCATCTATACCTTATATTTTCTTGTCATCATATTACAAGTCTGTAGTACACAAGATTTAAGATGTGCTTGGAATGAAATACCAGGGTGGACATGCAGCAAGTGGCGTGGACTCCAGTAATAACTGCTCGCTGAGCTGTTCTAGTTTCTTTTTGAAGCTGTGCACCAAGGTTAAGGTTTAGTCAGGGATACATAATTCCACTTTCCAGGAATCAGCTTATAATATTCTTTCATTTGTTTTTGAAGTTCTTTCAATGAATACTGGTTACCTACTTGAACTTGTGTTACTTTATAAACTAGGTGTTTTTGAACCAAATCGTTCTAAAGGCTTTCTGAGGGTTATAATCACTGCTGGGCCCTTTCCCACTTGATGATGACCCCAATACAAAATAATACAGCCTTTGCATGGTCTTAGCGAGGTCTTTAGCGACGTATTAGAAACACAGTAGGCTCTGGGTGCGGCACATTGATATGGGTTGGTTGTTGGAAATTTGAAGTGGGACTGCTCAAACCAGCCCATGAACAGCCCAATCAAACTAAGATGTGGCATTACCATAGAGTGATCTTGCATGAAAAGTTGGCAATTCTTTTACAATGGATGTCCTTTCTGGCTCAAACCTGCAGCCTCAGGACTATGAGACTGGGGCATTGAACATCAAGCTATCACGGCCCCAAGTGTGATCTTCTAGCATAGGGGTCCTCAAATGGCAGACCTCTGTCCAGATACAAAGTTGTGTCTGGACTCAAACTGTTTTTTAAAGTTTAAGTGATATTCCAAAACAAGCAATGAGCTAGACCATGTATACAGCTGTCACAGGTAATACACTTGTGTTTCATTTATTTTTATTTAACCTTTATTTTACTGGGCGGGACATTAAAAAACATTTCTTATTTACAGAGTTGGTCTGGCAGTGGCAGTGGTTACCTTGGTATGTTGCATGAAGATCTGTGGTTGAGGGTTTAAACCCAGTGCAGTCAACTTCTGCTGCTTAATGAGTGAAAGATGTAGAAATTATACCACATCATCAAAGTTCATGCTCAATAAACCACATCAAGTTTTGATGAATGCTACATTACAAGCAAGCCTTGAGAAAGGAGCTATATGGTAAAGATGAGAAGATTATGGAAACTTCAAAGCTCAACATCTAGATTGACTCAAAACCAAGTTTGAACCCAACAGTCACATGATGAGTCTGCTATCACACATAGAGTTTGACAATGTACAACAAAGATGCTGCGGTAAAGGGGAGTCACATTAAGAGGTAAGAGGAATTCTATCACCATCCCCATCATTTCATTATGGAGACTAATGTTCCTTGAAAAGCCCTAATGAAATGAATACAGGATGCCTGATTTGAGTCTGAAGATCATGACCAAGTCAGACACCTTCAACCTACACCTCCTTCCTAAGGCTAAAACTGTCTGTTAGATGTTTGTTACAATATGTGAATGCCACACTGCTTAGTACCTCTACTGGTACCATCACAGAAGAAGCTTGAAACCGTGGTGAGTTGCTCAGTTTATGCAAGTTGGACTCGCATGCAAATCACTCTCTTCCATTGTTAAAGGCTTTGTTGACCTAGTCCACATGCAAGATGTCACATGCAGGAACAGCCGATTGGTGTAAAACCGACAACGGGTTAGATTCAACACTGCATTGTGCGTCCTGGAAAGCTGAAACCTGAGAACTCCTTTGTTTAAGGTTGGTCTTTCTTGCTTCACACAGATTGTTCCTTTATGCTTCTCTGGAACCATCTTCTCTGTCAAAGGTATGAACATGACCAGCCTCAAAAGAGTGTACCTTATCTATGTGGTGTAGGTGAACGTCTAAAGAGCTCGGGACTCTGGACTCTCAGTTTAAATTGAGAAAGCTCTCCACATGAATATAAAAAAGACAAATGATTGAGAATCTCCAGCAACAGAGTGGAACATATCCTGATGCATGTTTAATAATCCAGGTAGAAAATTCTAAAAAGTTAAATCTGGTCCTCTGGACATTGGTTAACCAATGTGTTAGAGACTGCTTAGGAAGCAAACGTGAAGTCTCTGTAAGACCTGATAGCAACAAATGTGCAAAATGTCTCAAATTTAGTTGTGCATTCCTTTATTTTCATTAATTAATGTCCTTACGACAACTCAGCAGATTTTTCCATCTTTTCTTCCTTTCTGTGCTGCTCTTTTGTTAGTTTATGCCATCCATGCCTATTTTTTTAAACTGGAGGACAAACAGGACAAAGTTTTAACTTGAATTACCCTTCAAAATAAGAGTACGCTTCTGTTGTAGCTTGGCTGGAACAGATGACACATTGCAAACAGCATTCACAATGAAGTCTCCAAATGTTCAGACTTGTTTAAAATTTTTCACTAGTCACAGGGTTTTGCTTTCATTTCTTTCATATGAGATTTGCAAAATACATTTTGTCTCAAAATAACCAGGGTCATTGTGAACATTTCTCAAACTTGTCTGGAAACCTCAGGTTCCCTTTTGTTGTTTCTTCAAAGCTGTGTCGTGAGACATTCTCTTTATTCCTGGCAAAGTTTGGCCCTTATTGGCCCGGTGTTTGTGCCAATGTGTATTTTCTCACAATTGTGTGTCACCAACAATTACAGCTCTGTGAGATACAACCTTACCAAAGGGACGTTGATATAGGTCAGGTGTTGTGGGAGTAGATGTTAGCGCTGTACAAATTTCAGGATTTTCTCATGTTTGCTTTTAATGGAAGGTGAATCATGCAAAATATATAATTTAAACTATATGGCCTTTTTTTTGTTTGCTCCAATTAGTGTAGCACATCCCAATGTCTGACGTTGAACAAACCTATGCAGATTTTATGACTTGTACCATAAATTCTTGCACCAACTTCCAAATTTCAGCACTTTGATCGGTGCAGATTTAGCTCTTCTGACATGTTAGGATACGTCAGGAAAGAGGCTGTTCAGATCACCTCAGCGGAGCAAGAAAAGACCTGTCTGCCCCAATTTACTGGCTCTACTATCTCTTTATCATTACGCACACACACACACCCTCAAACACACATAAATTTATTACCACTTACCCTGTATTTCCAGTGCGGTAGTGTTTAAACTCATATCACTAACTGCATCAAATTTCTCTCTCTATTGACAGAGACCTCACCACATTGTGTTCACACACACTGCCCAAAATGCCACACACATATAGACTGCTACACAACACACACACTGCTACACACATCTCCCTGCTGTGACTTTCAGGTAAAGTCTTTGCCAAACACCTTCCATCATGACGGGACATTTACCGTTTGAACAAAACCAGTTTTGAGCTGTGTGAGAGGAAGTTCTGTTCAGATGTCAGACCTGGTTTCATCTGATGTAGATAAACGGAGCCACATGTTTTTGTTTTCCAACCAGTAGAAGACAAGAAGTGCTTTTAGAAGATTCTTGTCACATTTTGACATAAAAAGTTCAATCTGTTTCACTGGAGCTGCTCATAATGCAAACAAAAGGTCACGAAATCATATCTGCATTAGTATAGACGTTACTTCTTCTAGATAATTTAATTTTATAGTTTTAACTGTGTAATGCTCCTAAATCATCCCCTCTAAGCAGGACCAATCTAAGAAGGCTGTATTCTGGTTCAGTCCTTGCAACACACCCATCGTTAGGCCGTTCTATCGCGGCCCTTGACCATATCTTGATCAATTTGAGCTCACCTCATAAAGACGGGCACTCGTCTATAGCCGCTCCCGGATCAGGCTTTCTTTCTCTCTTCTGTAGTCTTCTCAAATGTTATGTGACAGCAACAAAAAGCACAGAGAGTGCGATTAAGATGTGAAACAGAAGAGACTGAGGTGGAGAACGCCCAATACCCCCCCCCTCTTTTTTTTCTTGCATCTCTTCCAGAAAACCAGTTAGAGCAGTCCTCCCCTTGAGGAACACAAACACTGAGGCCTGGGCAAGTTCTCCCTTGATATTCCTGTTTTACTGAAATCCCATATAACTGGTTAAACCGGTCCCTTAAACCACCATAGCGATAAAGGGACAGAAGTGAACTGGGAAATAGCAAATGGCCAATGAAGACCTTTGTCATTGTATTTCTGAACAAGTTTGGTACTTTAAATTTTTATCACTTAAGCTGTAAAACAGTGGCATAGATTTCTACAAATCTTTTCTTTAGATTTCAGTAAATAGTTTGTAAGGATGTATAATGCCAAAACTTTTGCACAAGTTAATTTGGAATGCACAATAATTGTAAAGTCTAATGCTAATGTAAAAGAGGGCATGTCTTAAAACCTGTCACGTTTGTGACGGGATAGATCCATGGAGCACGGAGAAGACCATGTCTGGGGCACTGGTATGTAAATTTGAGGGCAAACAGTGGACCATAGCAGAGGATTGTGTAATGTCGTGAAGAGGAGACACGATGGATGCCTTGTGTGATGTGAAAGAAAAAATCTCTTCCTGATTCCAAAACCAGATTCCTCAGAACCTGTTTGACAGGGCTATGCTGGGCATCTTTATCGTCATTGTTCGACTCGCCACTCCTCGCGGCTAAATGAACCGTAAACATCTAAACCTACGTGAAGATTGATGCATGCTTTCTGTTGACAGTGTCGAACGTGTCACACCAGTTAAAGCTACACAGGAGTTGTGCCAATTTTAACAGAAATACCAGTATGGAGTCAGAGTTGGGATTATTCTTATCAATACCAAGACCAGAGACAGCATAAGAATGGCTGAATGATACACAAACCCTGTGACACTGTTGCGCTGTAATTCCACTCATAGCCTTTATTTGCACAGTTTGTCTAAAAGGGCTTTAGACATAGAGGAAAAAAACTCAGCCATTTGACCCAACCCTGCAACCATGATAGTAGACACGTGTGGAGCGTGATTCCAGGAAGAAGTTAAATGAGTTCCAGGTGCTGACAGAAAGGCTGGACCTGAGAAAACTGAACTCAAAACTACTGTGTGCAGACACAAGAGGCGAAACAGGACAAGACAGGATGACGAGACCAGAAGTCTAAAACGTCTGACCCAGTGGTCTTGTCAGAAATGAGCCTCGGCATTCTTCACATTCCACCATTTAAAGCCAGAAGTCGACGAAATCAGACCTGACTGGACCTCTGCTTCAGGATAAGATGTTCAACTCGGTTACCTTTGCTAACTACTTTAACTTGTGCTAAACTGTGAGTTGGGTTTTCTAAAGCAACATTATTTGGCATTAGATAGTTGATGCTAATGATTAGCACTAGCTAGCACTAATCAAATTAACCAGAAAAATGTGAATGTTGAGCGCTGAATGGAATTTGTTGAAGAAGCTGAAACTGGTTTGTCAAAAATAAAATAAGCAGAACAAAAGCTTAAATTAGAAAAAAATGTAGCAAAAAGGTATATCTATGATCAGTAGCTACAACATAAAGTTATCAGTAGCTAAAATCTAAAAACAGTACAATAGTTAAAAAGCTAAAATTAAGAAAACATAAAAAAAAGCTAAATAAATTGGTTAAAACTTAAAAATAATACAACAAATAAAATTAGTAGTAGCTAAAATCAATACTAAAACTATAGCTAAATTACAAATTAGAAAAAGTAGAAGCCAAGACCCTAAAGTAGTACAATAGCTAAAAGCTAGGATTAGCAAAACATTAGCAAAAACTTAGCTAAAACCTAAAATTACCATAAAAGCAAAATTAACTGAAGCTATTGTTAAGTTATAAATAAACCATAAATGGTAGCTATAACATACAAAATACAATACCTAAAACCTAAGATTAGTATAACATTAGCTTTAATTTAATTTGTAAACAATAGTTTAAAGCATAATGTACTAAAACTACAGTTTCATTTTAAGTTAGCAAAATTAGTAATTAAAACCCCAAAATAGTACTACGTCTAAAATCAATTGTTAGCAAAATAACTAAAACCTAAAATGAACAAAATAGTAGCTACAATCTTAAATTTGCACAATAGCTAAAAGTTAAATTTACTTAAAGTCTAGTTAAATTCTAAGTCAGCAAATGAGTAGCTAAAACCTTACAATGGCTAAAACTAACAATAAATAAAAGCTAAAAAATAATAAAACTATTCCTCACATATACTATGTCTACATATGATGAGAATTATATTAAAATTAAAAATGATCAGAATACTAGTTAATACATAAAATTACCATAAAAATTAGCTTAATTTATTCAAATTATAGCTTAGTCACAAATTAGCAAAATGGCCCATAACATATAAAAAATACACTAACTAAAGTTTAAATTAGTAAAACATTAGCTTCAGTTTATAATTAACACATAAGCTAAAAGCTAAATTTACAGTGCTGTAAATAACTAGCCAAATTATGAATTGGCAAAACAGTAGTGCTAAACTAAAATTATAAATCCCTATTATTTGAATAGAACCAAAACCATAAAATAATGTTTAATTTTTAAAGTGTGTAAAAGTTGCAAATGCCAAAAGTTATAGTACTCATCTGTTGAATGATTTGATATCAGGTTGTTCAAATTAGCTAACAGCATACATAAGAGGTAAAATGTTGAATTTTGTATTTAAGTAACTAAAAACAGGACAACAACAGTATGATTGCTGACTCAGCATTTATCTAATGACCCAGATATTGGCTTATTCATTTTAACTCAACCTATTATTTATTTATTTATTTATTTATTTATTTATTTATTTATTTATTTATTTACCTTGGACCAGTCACTGAGATCACAGATCTCATTTGGATGGGAGGCCTGGGCCTGAAGGCGCCCTGACATGCATGTTTTTGGACTGTGGAGGAAACCGGAGTACCCGGAGAAAACCTACAAGAAGAACATGCAAACTCCATACAGAAAGACCCCAGGTCCAACATGCCCAGGACCCAAGACCTCTTGCTACATTATGTTGTGCTTTTTAGACTGATTAGAAGGGATTATTTGATTAGACTGCTCAAGATCAGTAATTTGTTATTATTTTTTCCCATTGAACTGAGCAACATTACTATTATCTTAAAAGTCCATTTTTTTGGTCTGTGTCAACAACATTTACATTAAAACCCTCTTGAACCTAAATGCTAAACATGAACTGACTGTAGTGTTTACTTCCATCCACCAGAGGGCGGTGTTGGACCATCGGGAAGAGGAAGGCTCAATTGATGGGACAAGAAAACATTTTAGATCAAACTTTCTCCTTTTATGATGAGAAATAATAAACAACTGACAATAAAGTGCCATTCAGAAAGATAAAAGCTTATGAGGACAACAATGACTGCAAATGGAGGTCAGGGTCAAAGGTCAAGCCTGTAGTTTATTGCTGTTAGACTTTTTTTTTAACTGCCCTCTCTCCATTGATTCCTTCTTCTTCTTCAAAGTAAACAAGTTTTAAAGGGTGAATCTGCAGAAAGAGCTTCTGGGTGAAAAAACACCAACAAACTACAACTACCAAGTTTCACTAACTGTGTGTGTGTGTGTGTGTGTGTGTGTATGTGTACAGGTTTTTATTGTTTTTGAGGACCTGTGCTGGTATCTGTACCTGCCTTATTGGGACCTGTCATCCTTTTGGGGACCATAGCCCTGTCCTATTATTCTGGAATGCCATTTCAGAGTTTGGGGTTAGGTTTTGGGCTAAATTCCATCCTGAGCCTGGTTCTGGTCCTGCTGGAGGTTTATTCCTCTTAAAAGATTTCTTCCCACTGTCACCAATATGCTGCTCAGGATGGGAGATTAGGATGAAGTGAAGGCTAAACTCAATCTGTTGCCTTCTGTAGATAACTTTTACAAATAGTCATTTCATAATTTATTAGCTTTTTGGTGCTAGATAATTAAAATTAATTGATTTAAAAAATTGTTTCCATTTCAATTAGCGTTTTAAATAGTGGATTTATTTTAGTCATGGTGGTACCACAGTGTCTTTGGTCCTCAAAGTATTTTGAAGATTGCTTTTATTTTTTAAGTGTTTATTTGTATTTTTATTATTTTTATTTGGTTGTTGATATTTTGTTTGCACAGTCCTGTATGGGTGCAATAACCCTCCTGCTGCCTTTGGGTTAAAATGGCCCACAAGACCTCAGTGTTAAAACTGGTCATTTTGACCCAAGGGCAGCAGGAGGGTCCATTTGTAATTGGTCTAAATTAGACATTCTGTTGCTGAATGAATTTTAGAGCAAAATAATCTAGACCACTTAAATGCAGATAACTTTAATCACATTTAAATCTAGTTACTTTCAGTTCAGTCCAACTATAATTTAAATAAACTGAGTACAGGTCAGTGAGAGTTTTTCTTTAATTTAATAGAAAACATTAGTAACTGAGCCCACTGACATCTTTAAGTGAGGTAACTCCAGGTGGACATAGCTTGAAGTGACTTACGACAGGATGAGAGATAATCCTTCATGGCTGCGATGTCTGTTCACACCCCCTCACTTGTTCCCTCCCTCCTTCTCCTCACCTCCTCTCCTTCACCTCTTATTTATGATCATTACCTTGACCTGCACCGGCCGTCACTGAAACACCCACAGGACAGTAAATCACCGGAGTTTCCCTCTCCCAACGTAACGTAAACATAGTTTGACAAACCCGGTGAAGACGGGCTCGGCCTCGGTGCGCATCGATCACGACGTCGCTGTAACTGCCTTGCTGGAGATATTTTAATTTAATCCAAAAAGAAAAATCATTGAATACAATTATTTAAATGGCAGAAGGTCGTTCGAATAGTTTCATATGGTCTAAATGACTAAATCTTGGATTTATCATTTTTTTGGTCAAACCTTGAAATAACTTTCCACACCTAATATGTGATGCTATTTGTTAGCCCTCAAAGCATGTGTTGGTGATGACTCTCAGTGACCACCACACCAGATGTTAGCTCAACATCTGCAGAAATAACTGAGTTAGTCTTTGTTGCTGTCAGCTGTGGTGGACACCTTCATGTGGATTGACTCCAAAAGTTTACTGAAGTACATGCAGTGATTTTTACTGAACTGAACATCAAGAGATTCTGGGAGCAACTGCTTTTATTTCTTCTTTCTTTTGCTCCTTCTTTTCTTTTGTTCATCATTTGATTCACTTCTTTGTAGTTTTATCTTTTCATATTCTTTCCTTCATTCATTTTGATTCTTTCCTTTGTTCTTTTTCATTTGTTCCTTCCATTGTTAGCTTGTTTTTTAATTGTTCCTTCCTTACGTTCTTCTTTAAAAAATTGTTTCATTTCTTCTTCCCTTCATTCTTTTTGGTTCATTACTTGTTCTGTAGTTCTTCATTTGTTCTGTTGTTTGGTTGTTCCTTCGTTCATTCTTTCATTTTATTATTCTCTTTTTTATTGCTTTGTTAATTTGTTTGTTTATCATTCCTTTATAAGAATTTTCTAAATGCATAACAATGAAGTGTTTGACACATTAAAAGATTAGAAATATTTTAGAAATGCATTAAAAACCATTTTAGGCTGAAGAAAGTTCCTGCTGACAACTGATTTATTTCATTTAGACAGGTAAACAAAAGGTGTTTAGTTTCTTGTTTACTGGAATTTCTCCTGATTTTCATTCCACCTTTTCCGCTCATGTTTTGTCCTTTTGACAAATGTTTGATTTAAAATCCCATCTGATGAAGAAATAAATAAATGGACAAGTTAAGTTGTACAGAAAAAATAAGCTCACTATTTCACAAACTTTGGGTCATTTCTGCCTATATTTTAATAAGAACCTCAACTTTTTCCAATTCAGTTCAGTTTATTTATAAAGCACCCAGTCACAACAGAAGTTATCTCAGGACACTGAACAGAACCATTCATATGAAATAATAATTTAACATTATTTATCTGAGGAGTAGACTGCTTTGAATTTAACTCCATCGCAGAACTCTTATTTTGAGCAAACATGAAGGTGACAGTGGAAAGGAAAAACTCCCTCATGAGGAAGAAACCTTTAGCAGAACCAGGGTCAGGACAAGCGACCATCTGCTTTGACCGGCTGGGTTTGAGAGGAACAGATACACAATGGCAGGTCAAGAATCACATGTTAAGATAGAAATAGTATCAAATGATAAAGAATCAATTTTAACAATTCATTTAAGGAAATGAGGTCAGTTTGTCCTCTGTAGTCTAAGCCTATAGCCCCATAACAAGCTAACCCTAACTATAGGATTTATCAAAAAGGAAAGTCTTAAAACTGGACAATGTGTCAGCCTCACGGACAGAGATTGGAAGTTGGTTCCACAAGAGAGGAGCCTGAAAACTGAAAGATCTTCCTCCCATTCTGCTCTTGGAAACTCTAGGAACCACGAGTAAACCTGCAGTCTGAGAGCAAAGTGCTCTGTTAGAAAAATATGGAACAATAAAATCTGTAATATAAGATGGAGCTAGGTTGTTGAGGGCTTTGTAGGTTAGAATTAAGATTTTGAATTCTATTCTGGATTTGACAGGGAGCCAATGGAGAGAAGCTAAAACTGGAGAGATGTGATCTCTCCCAGTAACTCCAGTTAAGACTCTGGCAGCAGCATTTTGGATCAACTAAAGACGTTTTAAAGAAGTTTTGGACATCCAGATAATAAACCATTGCAATAGTCCAGTCTAGACGTGACAAATGCATGGACCAGTTTTTCTGCATCATTTTTAGATAAGATGTTTCTAATTTTAACAATATTACGCAGGTGGAAGAAGGCAGTTCTAGAAATCAAATAGATTAATAACTATTTTTTTCTTTTATGATGCAATGGCATCACACATCACCATGATACAATGGCTTTAATAAAAATTAATTTCACCTTTTAAAAATGTTATTTTTCGCTGACCTCCTTCCTTGTTTGTTTTTCATTTTCAAACTTCAGCATAGTGGACACATATTTAGAGATTTTTTGAGTGTTCTGTGCAAAAATATAAGAATATTTATTCATGTCAATGAACTTTTTATAAACAAATACACACATACAGTTGATAAGGCATCAAAGCAAAGGGCAAATTTACAAGATGCTGCAGAGGGCCTGTAAAAAATACTGCTACATAAATGTTTGTGTAGCTCTTTGCCTGTCAGGCACCGGGGGTGGGCAGTGGGGGGAGCTCGGCCGTGCAGCACAAGACCAAACAAATTTAACGGCAGCCTTTGAATCCTAAAGACCTCCTGTTTCTTTGAGAGGGAGGCAATGTAACAGCTGTAAACGTCTGTCAGTGTAAATCTGTGCTGCTTAGTGAAGCCTGGCAGATCTGACAGGTAGACTGCAAATCTTTGAGTCCACAAGGTGGTACTGTTAGGATTGTACTGTGATAAGCACCTCCAGTCCTCAAGTACTTCTCCTGATTTACTAATTATTGGTTTGAAATATTTCATGCTCTTCACAGACCATAATATCACCCCTCACTCCCCACCCCAAGAACTCCCCTGAAAATCCATAAAAATAACAGGATATTTCTTCCATTAACACTTTTTTAGGTCTATCTAAACAAAAATCTTGTTTTTTATGTTTATTGATAATATTGTTATTAGTTGTGCTATTAATATGTATATTTTAAATGCACCTTTTGTGTCACAGGGTACATGTTATTAATTACTCTTTTTAAAAAACAAAATAAACACAGATGCTATGCCACAATCAAGATGTTCTGCAAAATAAAAAATACTGTTCACAAGACAATTAATAAATTTTACCTATATCTTTCAAACCTTACCAAATAAACTCAAATCAAGCATGCCTGTTAGCCTAAGTTGTAAGTTAACAGGCTAACTTCAGGCTAAAAGACCAAAGACTAACAGGCTAAAAGGATCAATGCAGGTTAATAGAGTAACTGCAGGCTAACTAAAAGCTAAAACATTAACTACACACTAACAGACAAAATGCATGCTAATAGAGTGACAAAGTAACTGATGCTAAAGGCTAGCAGCAGGCTAATAGATTAACAAAAAACTAATTAGAAGTTAACAAGCTAACTGTACATATCAAATATACACAATAATTTATCCATCTCTGTGAAACTGTATCAAGGGTAAGTTCAGCCTCGATAATTGAAAAATCCCAATGTGACAATGCCTCAGGACTGGCAATACTTGGCTGGACTTGGGCATCAATCTTGATTTATTTTTAGCTCGTTAGCTTTTCTGATAATAAAAAAATATCAAACGGCCACACAGGAAGAGCCTTAGACTAGTTTTGGTGATTTTTTTAAAGTGATTCTTAATGGTATCTGGAGAGCAAACCATTTCTGAAGGGGTTCATGGTGTAAAAGATTTGGAGAACAACTTTAGTTTGTAGCTCAACTGCCAAACATCCCAACACCACCTCATCTGCAAAGGTGACCTCATCAAAGAGGAGTGTGAAGCATTAGTGTGAGCTGCTCGACAAGTGTTGATCTTCAGATAACACTGTGTGTGCGTGAGTCTGTTTGTGTGCACGTGTCACTAAACCCCGGTCGTTGGACTCAGGTGGAACATGGTGGACTGTGGATGAGAGGGTGGAGCATCAGAACCATGAAGCTCCTTCAGCGTGTTTGCTGGACTCCAGCCCATGTTTAGAGACACACTGCAGGATCACCTAGGTGACACACACGCACAGGTTGGACGAGTTCACCTTTGAACTCTGCATTTGGACTTCAAAACTGGTCAGGTGCAAAAACATAAATAAGCTTCTGTGGGATTTTCTGCCTTCTGCTCGTTATTATCTTTATTAACTTCTCTGGTAAAAATTATTTGGAAATAGAAATATTTCTTAAAATATCTAAAGAGACTAAATAGCTATATATATATATATATATATATATATATATATATGCACAATAAAACCTGAAAATAGCTTTAATGAAACATTCATTTTAATGAAACCTAAAATGTTAAAATAGTTGAAGAAACTCTGAAAATAGTTGAGCAAAAGCCAAAAAAGGCACAAAATGCTAAAATGACAGAACAAAGGCCAAAAATAGCAGAACATACCTGAAAATAGCCAAACAAAAGCAGAAAAAAGCACAATAAAGTTTGTAATAAGCTGAACAAAAGATGAAAATAACTAAAGGAAATATGAAAATAGACACACAAATGTTGAACAAAAACCCCCCCAGGTGTAATGCCTAAAAAAAGCCACAAAATCTGAAATTAGCTGAACAAATGACAGAGAGTAAAAAAACAAATAAAAATAACACAGGACCTGAAAATAGCTGAAGAAAACTCCAAAAAGGTAAACACAAATTGAAAACAAGTAAAGAAAACCTGAAAATAGTTGAACAAAAGTAAAAATCAAAGGAAATTTATTCATGTGGCGAAAGTGATGCACACAAATGTGACAAATTACAACCACAAATTTAAACAATATAGAACAAAGACTAAAAATAAGAATAACTGAGTCACCTGGGGCATTGAACACTGAAGAAGTGTCACAAAGTTTGTTGCTCAATCTGCACAAACTGAATTTTATGAGCTACCACACAGCAGCAGGTCAGTCTCTAAAACCTCATGTTCCATGTTTTATTGGTGAAAGTTTGCAAAAGGCAGTTAATTTATTTTACATCATAAGAATTTCAACAAATTATAAAGACTTTGCATCCATGCATATCGCCCACCACAGTTTTTATTCACCTGAGTTTTAAACTAAGATCTGCTCATGTTGACAAATTAAATGTTTTGATTAAACTTAAAAAAAAGTGTAAAATGTAATTTAAAAAATCACATTTGATCTATTCACACTCAAGTTTGTGTTGTGAAGGACTCTAAGCTACTACTAAAACATTTAAACTCAATATTTGTAAATGAGTTATAGCTGCTTTTTGGTCTGGCTGGGGTTGATTAGCTGTGGCAGCCATCTTTAATTTATTTGAATTTAAAAGTTTATGATAGATGACGTCCAATAGTTATTTCATGAAAGTTCTAATAAGATAAGATAGAACTTTATTGATCCCGCAGGAAACTGTTGTGGCAGAGTTTCAGTACAAAGGAACATTCACAAGGAACACACAAATAGGAGAAATAAAATAAAGCCAAATAAATAATAAAATAAAATAAATAAATAATAAAATCAGGCCGCTTCAGCAATATTTTGCTAACAACCCACACTAACAAACAAAAACATTGCCGTTCTCCTTTCTGTAGAAAGTGATAAAAATACAAATTTAAAATCAAAGGCAGCTGAATGATACGTTAAGATCAAATCATCAATTGATCTCTAGTTTTAAAAACGGATGTGTAGACCCAATGAATGACGTTTTTCATAGATCTCAGGCAAGAGAAGAACAAAATGTCCTAACCTGAAATCCTATGACTAACTGCTGAATGAGAAATTTTGCGAACAAGCAAAAAAAAAAAACCCATACACACAGACAAACCTGCAGGCCTGTGTTGATGTGTAACGTAGAAATCTAAATAATAAGTAAAATTACTGCTTGGTCAGTTTTTAAGTTTATCCTGATTTTCATCTATGTCTCAAGATAAACTGGTGTTTTTCTAATGGTTTATTTCACCGGATGTGTTTGTGACTGCTCAGATGGACGGGTGACCCTTCGACGGTGCATCACCTTGCTTATTTTTTCAGAACACCAAACAAGAGTTGACCTCAGTCCTCTTCTGTTGCTTTCTAGGCTAAAAAAGTTTTGGCATATACGTTGGCGTAGTCACTGTGAATGATGCCATGAGCCGACAAGCGTTTTTTTGGGGTGGGTGGGGTGGTGTACAGGCCACCCAGAGCGATGAATAAACCTGGGCCGTCAAACAAGAAGAAGGAGCTGGTCCTACAGGACTGAAGTAGAGACAAAACAGGCTACGTGGAGAGAGCAAAGTTCGGTGATAAGAAAAGGGAAAAATAGATGTGAAAGTTGGGAAGAAAGTGTGTTTGAACTGAGTCTACACAGTTTGTGTGTGTTTCAGGCTAAATTTGTCTCCAGGGTTTAATTGCACACACACCTTGATTTATCTTTGTTTGTGTGTGTCCCATTTTTGTTTCCATCGAACTTTCCAATTGGTCAGTGGACGGTAAAAACACAGGAAAGAACCTATGAGTTTCAGGACCTCAAGTAGTCCAATGGTTTTATCAAAGAACATAATGTCCAACAACATTTCTCAACCCCTGATCAAGACCAGTTTTTTTTTAAATCAATTTGAAGCAGAGGTTTGGTCAAGTGGTCCAAAATTGTTATAATTTGCTTCCACACTATGTTAGCAGCAGAGAATCATGCAGGACAAGGGCTAGCAAGTTGTTCTGACCCAGCTCAGTTGGCCATGGCAGATTTGGAAACTGCGGCAGAGGATGGTGTTTGATTTGTGACATTATTTAACTTATTTACCTACACTCACCTATGGTCATGAAATCGTAGATCATTACTGCGAGAACAAGATCCTGGATGCAAGCAACTGAAAGGAGTTCCCTGTAGGGTGACCAGTCTCAGGTGAGGAGCTCGGAGTTTAACCAGTGATCCTTCACATCAAAAGGAGTTAGCTGAGGTGACTCAGGCATCTGGATGGGTTGTCTCCTGGGCACCTGGAGACATCTGGCCTGGAAACACCTTCAGATTCTCCACAAGGAGCTTAGGAGTTCAAACGTTAGGTCTTCTGCAACCCTAACCTCAAATAAGTGACATAAAATGGGTGAATGTATGTATGTATGTATGTATGTATGGGGATTGACTGATACTCATTGTAAATTCTGGTGTACCTGATCAAGAAACTTGTTTGTAGAACTTGTCATTTGTCACTTGTCAAAACAGCTTAGTCCCCTAAAACACTGCTAACTTAGATGAACTGGTCTCTGAATCTGGTTAAAAACACTGTGGACTCAGATGAGTCAGACCCGTAATTCAGGTGAAAGACTCATTGAAAACACGTTGGACTCAGATGTGTTGGATCAATGATTTGGGTTAAAGACTTACCAGAATTGCTGAGGACTCAAATAAGTATGGTCCCTGATTCAGATTAAAGTCATTGTAAACATTGTGGACTCAGATAAGCTGGGTCACTGATTTGGGTTAAAGACTCACTGGAAATTCTGTGGACTCACATGAGTTGAGTCCCTGATTCAGGTTAAAGACATTAGAAACACTGCTGACTCACATGAGTCGAGTTGGTGATTTGAGTTAAGAACTCACTGGAAACTTTGCACACTCAGATAAGTTGGTTCACTGATATTCGATAAAGACTCTTTGGAAAAACAGCAGACTCAGATGAGTTGTTAACATGGTTTACATAAAACAAATCCATCCATCCATCCATTTTCTTTACCCGCTTCTTCCATTTTGGGTCACGGGGGTCGCTGGTGCCCATGTCCAGCAATCACTGTGCGAGGGGCGGGGTACACCCTGGACGGGTCTCCAGTCCATCACAGGGACACATAGAGACAAACGAGACAAACAACCATTCACTCTCTCACTCACACCTAGGGACAATTTAGAGTTACCAATCAGCCTAACATGCATGTTTTTGGACTGTGAGAGGAAACCGGAGTACCCGGAGAAAACCCACGCATGCACGGAGAGAACATGCAAACTCCACCCAGAAAGGCCCCTGGACCGGGGTTTGAACCAGGGACCTGCTCGCTGAGAGGCAGCAGCTCTACCAGTTGTGCCACCGTGCTGCCCACATAAAACAAATGCATAACATAAATTAATTTTTAATTAATTATTTTTTTTTATTTGCACATTCTATGTTTTTGACCAGTTTCTTTAATTCTATCATTTGTAAATTGTTTGGATCACTTTATGGACTCAGATTATCCTGAGTCCATAAAGTGAGCAGAGCTTACCACCTCTACTTGTTTGCGTTCCTGCATGAAGATTTTCTGAACTAAACAGTTCAATATTTCTTTGTACTTTCAGATTAATAAAGGTAAAATTAAGAAAAATCCTATCCTGTCTGGACTGAAGAGTTTTAAAGAGCTATTGGAGCCATCGGACACTTCTGACCATATCATTAGTGGACAAACACACTTCATTCCTGGAAAAAAGAAACTTCAGAATTTGCTGAATAAATTTATTCCAGGTCCAGATGTGTTCAGGCGTGACCCGTCTACTGTTTGTGCCTCAGCGGTGTTTGATTAAGCAGCTGTTGTTGCAGGACTGTGTGAACCTTGTTGTTGCGTTGCCAGTGACTTCCTGTCTCTGCCAGTCTGTTTCCTGCGTGAGTCCATGACAGGACGCCTTCATGCTTCCTCTCCTGGATCAGTGTGTGGCTCCACTGATAAAAACGCGCTTAGAATTTTTTTGTTCTCCGAGTCTATTTTCTGTTTTTACCTGACCATTTTTAGTCCTCCGCGCTTGCAATAGAGCGGCCCAAAATTTATGACTGTGGAAACTATGCAACGTCTACATCTGTCTTCATTTGAGCAAATAGAGATGCAGAGAGGACAGAGGGTCTGAGAGGCACGGAGAGCATCGATCACATCCGATGTGTGGACTGAGACGAGGGAAGGGCTAAAGGATGGATTTGACATCAGACATGCTGTTGCTGAATGTTTCTTCCACTTGACAGATGGAGGTCTTTTTTAAGGTAACACAAAGATTGCTCAGCCTTGGATGGAGTGAGTGTGCTGGAGTAGAGGAGGAGCTGAGACTGATTTATCTAGTTTCTAGGCCACGGCCTTCATCCAACACCCTGCAATTTCCAGTCTCTCTGTCCGCTGTTAACTTCAGGGAGTAAACATGACTCATATTGTCCCAAACTAAAATATCCAAGAGATCCAGACGTATAACGGTGATTCCGTCAAAGACCAAACAAGCAGGACACACATTTTTACGATTGTGATCCTTGGAAGCCAATCTGGAAACATTACTCAGACCTCTGGACAGAAAGTCCCTCCATGTACCCGACTTCGAACAATGCCGTTTTCTCCCTACTCATTTTGCTTTGCTTCTACTGGCCATTCATCCCAGGAGCCAATAAGCGATGGACCCTGGCTTGGAGTTAAACCAATCAAACTGCACAAGTGGTGACACAGAGGGTGATGCTGGGAAAAGTTATGGGCTCCTGCCTGGCGGACAGAAAGCAGAACCCTTGAATGGGAAAGAAAAGCAATTAGGCAATTACACCATCCCGTACTATAAGGATCTCACATCACTCTGTTTTCTTAGCCTCTTGGCAGGCTGATAAGGGAGAGCTACCGCCCAGGCAAAGAGGATGGCAGGGACAAAGAGCGAGAGGAGAAAAAAAGGATTATTAGGAGGGGAATGAATGATCGGGTTCTGAAAGAGGCCAAGAGGACACAAGAGAATTACACTTTCTGTGACAACACCGTGTGAGTGCTGAGTTCTGAATGACTTTGCTGAAAGATGCTGAAGCTGATACTGAACTGCAACAAAATGCTAACTAAAAGTAGTGAAATGCTACCTAAAAGCTAAAAGTAGCAAAGCGCTAGGTACTTAATTGAAGCAACAAGGTAGATATGTGCTAAAATTTACAAAAGCCGATCTTAAAGAAGGCAAACTAATTTTAGCACAACATTATCTTTTAACTAAAATTGACATAGAAAAAAACAAACAATAGCAGAATTAGCTTTAACTGTAGTTGGATTAGCAATTAATTAGAGGAATTAGATGGAATGGTAACCTTAATGTAAGTAGAATTAACAACCTGGTGGTGGAATAGTGAAGTGCAGGACACTATTCAAAGAAAAAGGTTAGACAAAAAGAAATATGACAGTGAGAAGACTGAAGAGAGGAGACGGGAACATAAGGAAATGCAACAGAGCATGGAGAGAGGTAGCAAAGGCAAAGCAGAAGGTATATGATGAGCTGTATGGGAGGCTGGACACTAAAGTGGGTGAGAAGGACTTGTACCGATAAGCAAGCCAGAGTGATCAGGCTGGAAAGGATGTGCAGCCGGTTAGGTTTGTTAAAGATAGGAATGGTAATGTTCTAACAAGTGAGAAGAATGTGATGGGAAGATGGAAGGAGGTCTGAAAAAATGAAGAAGGGGAAGGCAAAGTGCTGCATTTAACCCATCACACCTGAGATACACCCAGGTGGAGCCAGTGGCGGTTCCTCATATGGGCGACATGGGCGGCCGCCCAGGGCGGCCTCCAGCAGGGGGCAGCATAACATGCTCTAAAGAAGCTGGAGGTGATGTTTTTTAATGTTTTTGTTGATGCTGCACTGTCTGAAATTCAGGAAAGATTTGCCACATTGGAAAAAGTGGGAGATTATTTTGGGGTGATCACAAACTTTCCAAATCTTTCAGACAAAGACCTCACTGAACAATGCAATGCCCTCAGTACAACGCTGCAGGTTGCTCGCCCAGGGTGCCAAATAGGCTAGGACCGCCACTGGGTGGAGCAGTGGGCAGCTAAGCACCCAGGGAACAAATGGAGATTAGGTGTCTTGCTCAGGGACACCACAACATGTAGGCATGGCGGGGAGTTGGCTGGGAGTGGTCCCAAGTCAGCTGCCCTATCTCTACACCATCGTCTCAAGTGGAGGAGTTCAAGTATCTCGGGGTTTTGCTCACGAGTGAGTGAAAAATGGAGCGTGAGATTGACAGACGGATTGGTGGAGAGTCTGCAGTCTTGCGGACTCTGTGCTGGTCCGTTGTGGTGAAGAGGGAGCTGAGCTGTAAGGAGAAGCTCTGTTTACCGGTCAGTCTACGTTTCTACCCTCACCTATGGTCATGAACTCTAGGTACTGATCGGAAGAATGAGATTGTGGATACAGGTGGTTGAAATGAGTTTCCTCTGCAGGGTAGCTGGACTCTCCCTTAGAGGTAGGTTGAGAAGTTCAGTTATTCGGGAGAGACTCGGAGTAGAACCGCTGCTCCTCCACATCGAAAGGAGCCAGCTGAGGTGATTTGGGCATCTGGTAAGGATGCTTCCTGGGCACCTCCCTAGGGAGATGCTTCGGGCATGTCCCGACTGGGAGGAGACCCCAGGGAAGACCCAGGACACACTAAAGAGACTACATCGCTCAGATGGCCTGGGAATTCTTAGTAGAGCTGGAAGAGATGTCTGGACCTCCTTGTTCAAGTTGCTGCCCAGAGACCTGACTTCAGAACAAGAGGAAGATGATGGATGAAATATTGTCTCATTTATCCTGATGCATGCTCAATTGTCTCATTTACACTCAGCCTTATGAGTCTTTGTTGTAAAAATGTGTTAAAAATGAAAGTTAATTAAAAATGTTCGACTGCTTGAATACCCAAAGACGTTACTGTCCACACCAGCAGGAGACAAACCGTCTCACCTGTCTAAACAGATGGTTCAGAGGACAGAGTTTGAATTCAAGTGGACTTCTTTAAACTCATGTTAGATCTTGCTGAGTCATGTTTCTGTGGACGCAGAGTCACAGGATCAAACCTGAAGTCGGTATTAAACCATTTATCAGCCGGGTGGTCTGCAGGTGTCTCTTCTTCACTCTTAAATTTCTCTTCTCGTGCTTTTAATCGTTCCTTTAAGAGAAACACCAGAACAACCTCAACCCAGATAAAAGCCTTAAACAGATTCATTCTTTTTTTTGCCTCCTCAGCACATCCTCTCGTTGGATTTTCTTTGTTTTGCAGCCAGCTATGCAGTTCTTCCCTCTTACTACGAATAGACACATCGGGTCCTGGACGATCATTGCAGGATTAATAAATAATTGTCAAACGAGAAGGAAAGCAGAGCGAGATGTTTAAAAGCACTTCAAAGACTGGAGGACGTAGGAGGAGGTGGACAGGAGAAAGAAAGAATCAACATGGACTGGAGATTATGTGGAGGCGCGTAAAGGCTGTCAGAAAATGATTTGGAACGTCTGTTTGGTTCTGTTCAAAACCAAAAAGGGAAACAATTTTGTTGTGTTAGGATCTAAAAACTAAGATTCCCCCCATATATGAGACCCTTAACATTTTTTTAACGACAGTCTGAATGGGACAAGGTTTTTTGTTTTTTTCAAATCTGAGGTCTTTTTGCTCCCTGTCAGAGCGAAGAGGGGAACTGGAAATACCCTCCATCCGTCTGTGTTGGAAGCTGAATAACTAGAAAAATAAGTGACGTACCAGCTTCCATTTTGATGTGCGGCTACATCAGGTGTAAGAAAGATCATATTCAAAACTGGGTTGCCACATAAAAAGCCAAGATGGCTACATATAGTTCCTGCAAATGGTCCATTGCACCAGGTGTTGGAAAAAAATGCTCCCTCTGCTCACCAGGATCCGTCGCTCCGCACTCAGTCAATAAATCAATCAATCAATTTTTTTTGGCTGCTCCCTTCAGGGGTTGCCACAGCAAACTTAACTCAAACAAAGACTTGGCGATTGATTTTACCCCAGATGTCCGTCCTGACACAACCACAGACCACCGAGCTACCACAGCCCTCTGTGTGGAGCAGAGAGCTGGTGGGGGTTCAGGGCCTTGCTCAAGGGCCCAGAGTGGGTCAAATGAGGGTGGAGGCAGGTGTGGGTGTTTCATCTTTCTCACTCACATTTTGATGTTGGTTTGGGGAGTTGAGCCGGTGACCTTCTGATCACATGCCTACCTTTTCTAACCTCTGAGCCACCGCTCCCTCAAATAAATAAATAAATAAATAAATTTTTATTCTTATGTGTAACTTGCACCCACGTAAAGCTTAGGGTTTCCCTGCTTTTTCTGTTCAGTTCCAGTTCAGAAAAAAAAAATAATCTCCAAAACTACGAACCTTCTTATTCCAATCCTTCAGTGACGGGGGACATCAGCATACCATTTGTTTAGTAGAGCTGTTGCCTCTCAGTGAGAAGGTTGCCAGTTCAAATCCTGTCCCGGGGGCTTACTGGGTGGAGTTTGCATGCTCTCTCTGTGCATGTGTGGGTTTTCTCCAGTTTCCTCCCACAGATTAAAAGCATGCATGTTAGGCTGATTGGTAACTCTAAATTGTCCCTGTGAGAGAGTGAATGCTTGTTTGTCTTGTTTGTCTCTATGTGTCCCTGTGATGGACTGGAGACCTGTCCACAGTGTCCCCCGCCTCTCGCATCTTTTATGCCTGTTCCAGTTGATTAGCAATGGTGGCCATCTTAAAAACATTTATCCTACGTTGATTCAGTTCATCCAGTGGTTATTTCCTCAAAGTTTAATTAAACTCCATCCAGTGGCTCATGATATTTTTTGCTAACAGACAAAGATAGACACATTGGTTGAATTGTGATCATCTGCCTTCGCCTTTCTGTGGCGGGGGATCATGAAAAAGCGAAGCGTGGGTTTCTGAGCAGGTGGATACCTTCACACATCTTCTCCTGAGGAGCCGGGCCGGCTGAGACCTGGAGAGCTGAGCAGAGTGAGATAAGTGGACTTCACAGCCCATGACATAAATCAGATCAGGACGTGACAGCAGGATGCTGAGCAGGAGCGCTGATAAAACCCAGCAGGGAGGGAGAACCGAGGAGACGCAGACAGAGAGGAGAGGCCCTTTCAGGTTCTTCTACTAACTCCTACTCTCCAGTGGCCTAACGATGGGTCTGCTGAAGCTCTTCGGTGAGTGGGTGGCATTATCTGGTTCTGATAGGGCCGGTTCTGTTATTGTAATGAAATGGAAAAAACCCAAACCATTCAGAATAATTAAAGATGGTGGGTCTGATAGGGGGCAGCACGGTGGCGCGACTGGTAGAGTTGCTGCCTCTCAGCGAGCAGGTCCTTGGTTCAAACCCCGGTCCAGGGGCCTTTCTGGGTGGAGTTTGCATGTTCTCTCCGTGCATGCGTGGGTTTTCTCCGGGTACTCCGGTTTCCTCCCACAGACCAAAAACATGCATGTTTGGCTGATTGGTAACTCTAAATTGTCCCTAGGTGAGAGTGAGAGAGTGAATTGTTTGTGTCGTTTGTCTCTATGTGTCCCTGTGATGGACTTGCGACCCGTCCAGGGTGTACCCCGCCCCTCACACAGTGATTGCTGGACATGGGCACCAGCGACCCCCGTGACCCAAAATGGAAGAAGCGGGTAAAGATAATGGATGGATTGTCACGAATCACGTCCCATAGATTATATTTTCTGTCACGATTGGGTTTAGGATTCAGAGTAAGCCAGACACAGGAGTGCAAAAACAAGAACAGTTTTTATTATTGGCTGTGGGTGAGAAGTCAGGATCAGCTGTGTGAACAGGTCCTCACAAGTTGTAGGGAGAGAGTCACCTGTCAGCAATGATGTCACTGGCAGAGCAGCTGCAGTTGTTTGTGGTTTGTGGGGTGGCAAGTCCAACAGCAGGGTCCATATGACAACGCAGGGGTCATACACGGGGAAACGGAGCAGAAACCAGAGCCAAGTTGTAATCCATAATCGTCGTGAAGGGAAAGCAGAGTCGTTTACCGTGGTCAGAGCAAATAGTCCAAATCCAAAGAGGGGCAGGCAAAACAAGGAATCCGTGGTACAGGCGAGGGGTCAAGGCAAGGATGCAAGGAATGAAACGATACTATGACAAAAAGGCTTCAGAATCAGGGACCATGGACGGTGTAATAATTCAGCCCGGTGGAGAGGGAGAATGGAGTTTATAAAGGGTGCAGAGCAGGTGAACTAGATGAGCTAAACAGGTGAGTGTAATCAGGGCTGATGAGCTGAAAGTGCAGAGGGGGGTGTGGCTAATGACAGAAGAAAAACAGCATGATGACAAAGAGGAGCAGAAACATGACATGATGGGGCTGTGAGTGTGAGACAGGGGCTGATGGGGGTCAGCGGGGGCCGCTGATCATGTCATGGATGGATGGATGGGTCTGATGGGACAAGTGATCACTTTTTGTGCACGCTGAAAACTGATGCATGTCTACAACAGATCAGGTTTAGGATTCAACCCCGTCCAAGATGGCCGCCACAGCTATGCACCTTACATAACACATACATGACTAAAACTCAGTCAGTTTAACAGATATTGGACTAAAATGTGGCGTGGTAGTAGCTGAGAGTCATCACAAAACACACACTGTTAAGGATTAGTTGTGAGAACAAGAGGAAGTCGACTTTCTGTCTGTTAGCAAAATATCTCATGAACTACAAGACAGATTTGAGTGAAACTGTCAGAAAGTATGAAACAGTTTGTTATGCAAACCTTTTTAAATGTGTAAATGTTTTTTAAAGCGCTCACAACATTGAGATTAATTTTTCTTCCGTATGGTTTTCAGCATGTAACTCGTTCAGCAATTTTTGTGCAATTTCAACAATTCATATATCAAAATGTTCGGCTGATTCAGGAAATTCCTGCTACGGTGTTTATATTTGAACAATTTTTACTTTTTGAAATATTTATCCTTTTTGTCCATCATGCTTTTCTCATTGAAAATGAATGGAGCTCTTCACATCCTTCAAACTAAAACATTTTACTGCTCATTTTGGCTTCTATTCTGGTTCAGCTATTTTCAGCTTCTTTCTGCTCATTTCAGCTTCTGTTCTGGTTCAGCTGATTTCAGCACCTTTCTCCTCATTTCAGCTTCTGTTCTGGTTCAGCTGTTTTTGACTACTTTCTGTTCCGGTTCAGCTGTTTTCAACTACTTTCTGCTCATT
>NC_056508.1:45563085-45571803 GCF_014905685.2 Nematolebias whitei | reverse complement strand
CCATCCATCCATCCATCCATCCATCCATCCATCCATCCATCCATCCATCCTCTTGTTCTAGAGTCAGTTCTTGGGGGCAGCAGATTTAGCAGTGAGATCCAGACATCTCTCTCCACAGCCACCTCTTCCATCTCTTCTGGGTGGACTTCAAATCGTTCCCAGGCCAACCAAGAGACGTAGACTCTCCAGCGGGTCCTGGGTCTTCCCCCGGGATCTCTTCTTTGTTAGATATGCCCAGAACCCCTTCACCAGCCATACCAGATGCCTGAACCACCTCTTCTGATTCCTCTCGACATGGAGGACCAACAGCGTAACTCTGAGTGTTGGCTGGATAGTTGAACTTCTCTCCTCATCTCTAAGGGAAAGTCCAGCTAGTAAGACTAATGCAGAACTTTGCCTCGCAGCTCATCTCCCTTTTCACCACAACAAACCAGCTCAGTGTACACAATACAACGGAAGCTGCACTGATTCATCTGTAGATCTCACGCTCCATATATCCCTCACTTATGAACACATTAGTGTAATTTGTGTTTATGCATCATTGTTTTCACCTGTTCACAAACTGTTTTTATGTAGTTTATGGGACCCTCGTTGCATTACACCCTCTGCCCTTCTCTTCTGAATAATTTCAATCCATTGATGACGCACATCTACACGTTTTAGCTCTTATTGAGATTTATACACCAAGCTGACTCAGCTCAGAGTTATACTTGTCTGAATGTTTACAGTGATTATTAAATAGTCATTGGTTACTTGAAACAGATGTGCCTCTCGAAGGAGCTCATCAGTGAGCAGAACAATAAATCACAGCTGAGTGGGAGGTTCTGAGGTGAAACAAATCAAACCACTGATGTGCCTCCCCCACAGCTCTGCCCCCGTCCCGTAGTGACAGCCTGATGTGTGCGTTCTGTGGGATTTTAATGTGAAGCTAAGCCAAAATGGCCACTGAGAGCAATATAACTTAAAAATACAATATGAGTAGAGATTGTGTCGCAGTTAACAAAGACATGACAGGAACAGGAAGGTCCAGGTAAAATATAACTTTTATTAAATAACCAAATAAACTAAGAATTGTGATTTACATAAAGTTTTGCTGTGTAGAGATAAAAACAAGATAGTACTACTTGGTGACATCACTTTTCTCCTTCCTCGGTGCACTAAGATTCATAACTGGCTGTGATTATCGCACCCACCACTGCACCCAGTATTCACTGGTTAACTGGACATCATTAACTTCACACAGACTCTCTCACTGGTACATTTTCATCTTTAAATCACTTCTTGGTCTGCTGCCTTCATACATCTCCTCCTACATGTCTCTGCGTGAGTGCAGCTACAGCGTGCGCTCTCAGGACATTATTACCTGCAGTGTTCCCTCAGTGAGGACTGAACTCGGCTAAAGGACCTTCTCCTACGTGCAACATTTCTCTTGTTTTGCTGATTTAGTCTGCATCAATAAGACGATATAAGAAACGAACAACTGTAAATAATGAAGCCCATCACGTCACACAGTGACTAAAGTAAAAAAAAAAAACAACCCTGACCATCCCTGAAGGAAAGCTTCAGAGTTTATGGAGGGAAAAGTTCTTTAAAACACAGAATACACAAGTTACTGTTGTTCCGGTCACTTTGAGTGAGAAATAGATCCTCTGGGCGTGCGAAGTTTTGATTTAAGAGCTGCAAAGAGAGCTGCTTTTTATCTCAATATTTCACACTTTGTTGGCGGCAGTAACTGAAGCTCGGGAATAACTTGTCTGCAGGCAGCTGGAGATAAAGTATTTAAATAGATTCCTCGGATTTGGAGTCGGCCTCTTCAGGTCTGTCTGAGAACAGAGGTGCAGCGCTGCACACACAGACTAACGCACGTGTTTTACTGCTGTCCAGAAGACTGCAGAGAAACTGTCTGTTGCTCCGGGGCGCTTTGACACACTAAACTTAAAAACAAGCTGCTGTCATCGTGGCCTTGACCCGAGCCCGACCTCGGCCTCGATGCAGGCAGGTCTAAATCAAATCCAAGGTTTCCCTGTCGGTGCCGACTGTCAGAGGGAATAAATGCATTAGCTTATTTAACCTAACAATAGTAAATTAGAGCGGGGGTGGGGGTGGGGGGCTGCTGCAGAGGCTCCAGAAAGCTGCAGCATTCTCTGAAGAACTGCGGATCACCCGCCACGTTATATTAGATTAATCTGATGTGAAGAAATCAATTTGTTCTGGTCAGAACTTTAAAACAACTCGATGTACAATGTTACTTCCAGAGCACGAGTTGCAGCTGACTATCAGCTACTACCACACCAAATTGTACCTCAAAAGCTGTAAAACTGCTCGTGATGCCTTTTTTGTGTTTACGAAGGCTGATTAGCTGTGGCGGCCATCTTGAATTGGGCTGATTCCAACAGTCGTTTAGGTGGCGATAAACGTCCAGTAATTACTCCTGAGAGTTTCGTTACAATTAGACAGCTGATTGATGAGATAACCCCCCGGCCTGCAATTTCTCTTCTTGGAACGGGTGATAAACTAAGGAACAGACTGTTTCCCCCTACCAATACAAGCAGGGCCCCCGCCTGGTCAACAAACCCAAGCACCCTGCCTACCGAACCCCCACCCCCACCCTGGGATGATGGAGCTCCTCCCCTTGGCTGAGCCCGGCTACCCTACGAATGAAGCTCGCATCAACCGCTTGGATCCAGGATCTATTGTTTTCAGCCCTGATCCAACTGTCATGAGCACAGGTGAGGGTTGGAACATGGACGTAAATCCAGATGTTTGCCTTTAACTTAACTCTTTCTTCACCACGACTGACTGAAGCAACTCCCTCATTATTGAAGATGAGGCTCTGATCCATCGATCCAGCTCCCAATTCGTCCTACCATCACTCAGGAACAAGACGCTTAAACTCCTCCAACCGAAGGGAAATTTGAAATGAGAAAATTAGTATTTATGTCAGAATGTAAATCATAGCTGTTGGTAAAATGTTAGTGTGGTGGAGCTTTGTGATGTTTTTTCCATTCAACCTTTATGTATACAGGTTAGTCTCATTGAGCCTCGAGGACTCATTTTCAAGAGAGAGCTGTTTTAGACAAAACCACAGATGAGGTACACTCAACAATAAACAGCCATAAGATGCATTTAAAATAAAAAGTAAATGAAATTAGTGTTGTAAAACAAAATAAAATCAAACTACATTATAAAACGGTGTAAAATACTAAAAACAGGAACATGTCTGCGTTGATTTTTGCATTGAACTTATCAGATGTTTAAAGTCCCTTAGAGAGGTCGGAGTCGAGAGCTTCAGATCTTTTTACAAGATATTCCAGGAAACAGGAGCGGAGTAGGAGAAGGTCCTTTTCACAGAGTTCAATTCGCACTGAGGGGACGCTGCAGGTAATGATGTGTTGAGAGCGCACGCTGTAACTGCACTGACGACGTGACGTAGGAGGAGATGTATGAAGGCAGAAGACCAAGGAGTGATTTAAACATGAAAGTGTACCAGTGAGAGAGTCTGTGTGAAGTTAATGATGACCAGTTAACCAGTGAATACTGGGTGCAGTGATTAGAGTTGCATTCAGTCCCAAAAAATCAGACCTGACCTGGCCCCAGCCCGAAGCCATAATTTCCGAACCCCACCTGACCTGATGATTAATAGTAATACAGGTCCGAACCTGAAACCCCCCGACATTATTAATTCAGCTTTGACTGCTTATATAGTGATTAATGGTCGGCGGATGTGCGCGGCTGAGGGGGCAGAAGATCAGAGCTGAGAGGGTGTTTGTCCTTTCATGCCGTCAAAGAGCATTAACTCCCTGCTTCTTCCTGCATTCTGCATTATTCAGACACGGAGCACGCTCTGACATGTCTGACATTTTGGGATCTCACCTGTTTGGGTCGTCGGCCGCGCGCGTCCGCTGAGTGCAGCTGAATCTTTTTTTTAAATTACACCACCTCCTTCTAAAGGAAAGCACAAAGATGTCTCATTTGTTTGAATGTCTTTCTTTACTTTAACTGAACATTTATTAATTCTTTCAAGGCCGGTCAATGGTCAAATGGCCGGGTGCAACAGGTGAATGTATGGCAAGCCATGTTGCCATATAATTGAATCATCAGCTGCATGTGACCGCTGATGCAATAAAAAGCCCAGCCCGACCCGGATTAGGGCCGGGCCGGGCTCCGGGTTCGGGTAAAAGTGACAGCTCTAGCAGTGATGGGTACGGTAGTTACAGCCAGTTATGAATTTTAGTGTGCCATGATAGACAGCGTTCAACATCTGTAAGGTGCTTCTAGGAAACATGTCAACATGATGGAAGGACTGCTGGTGAAAACTTCCTGTTTGAAAACAACATCCCTTTGGTTTTATCAGCATTTAGCACCAGTTTGCGACAGAATAAGTCTGACTGGAGAAGCTGGAAAACCTTAGCTACGGTTTTAGCTCGACAATAAACGACTGTATCATCGGCATAGAGATGCAAGGATGCATCAGGAATGTTATGACCTACATTACTGTCAATAAGTGAATGCAGGTATTTAAAGATTCACATAAAATTATTAGTTTGTCACAAGGAAAACATAAATAATCCTTTCTCATAACATCTCAAACCTCTTTTGTTTTCTTTCTTTTTAAGGCCATGTGTCTGTTCTGCAGCAGGGAGAGATAAGGCCACATGTTGCCCAACAGTCATAAAGGTGGGCAGTTGTGTTGGCGGTGCCTCCGTGTCTCCTTGAGGGCAGTAAAGCAGCAGCCGTGTTGCTGACAGCAAACTATTTCCCTCAGTCGAGAGGCCGGGTTGGACCCGGCTGCCATAAAGGGGAGTTGGAAATCAACCTTTGCTCGACACAATACCTGCTTGGGCAAGCGGCCGTGGAACACGCCCTGCTGCAGCACACAAACACACGTGCGCTGCCAAATGGACGCCACATGCACGACGGTCAGCCGGAGAGCTGAAATCAGCTCGAGCGAACGGCTGAACGAGCGTGCAGAGATCTGAACAGATCAGTCGCGCACAAATCTCATTTATACGTACAAACTAACAGGAGAGATAAATGAACATTAATGTCATCTTACTGAGCCCAAATTCATCCAAAATCTTAAGTTATTAAATCGTTAATCTTTGATTCAAGGTTTGGATCAGCCGGCAGCTACACCTCCTGAAAATGAGACTCACGTTGCTCTGCAGGAGTCCAGAGAAACAACCTGATGTCGTCCGTCGCTCAAGGACCGGACAGTGAATGTTTGTAGTTTTCAAGACGATTTTCTAGACTGGAGTTCACAAGGGCGTCAGAAGCATCCGTAATGTGGGGGGGACACAATGATGTTTGTAGGTGTGTGTGTGTGTGTGCATGTGAGCGTGCATGCATAAAAAAGGTGTTCACTAGTGCACAAAAAAAGCAGCATTTCACCTCGATTTCCTTTAATTCCACACATTTAAAACATGTTTCTCACCAAGTTTGTGTAAATTCAGCTGTGGGTTTTAAAGACATTTCAAATTTAGTACACTTTAATACAGAGCGTCAGGTCGGCACTATTTGTGTTTATAGAGAAATAAAAACATCACCACTGGACTTTTTTTACTTGTGTTCAACACTACTCATCTAAAAGATGTTTCTCAAGAAGCTTGAGGACAATAAGGTGTGAGGTTTTAAAGAAATTACAACTTTAATGCACCTGAACACACAGCGTCTCTTACACCTGCAGCGTCTTACAGCCTCACAGGTAATGCTAAGCTAAGATGCTACGTAGCGCTCCTCTCAAGCATCCTCCTAACATGAAAATATGTTTATGATCAACCCCCCCCCGGTCAACAACTGCCTGCATTAAACTCGCTAAACTGGTGAGCGAACAACACAGAGGTGTCTCCATCTCCTCCACCTGTGCACATTTTCTGCCAAGGCAGGAGGAGACGCATAGAAACACTGCAGGCTGCTGGAGAGTTGGAGGTAACCAGGAAAACCTGGAGTGGACTTTTAGTGGTTTGACTATTCTCCTGTTAATCAAGTGGAATGGATTTGTTCACGAAGAAAGAGAAACTGCGCCGACTGAACTAATGTTTCATGGTAAAATTTTTTTTTATTTTTTTTTGGGGGGGGGGGGGGGGGGGGTTGGTGTTCAAATGAACGTTTTTTGAATGTGGGGAGGACATGTCCCCTTCACATATAATGGTTGTAATGCTTATGGGAGTTCAACAGGGGATGCAAGTAAACTTTTTGTGCAAGATGTTCAAGTGTGGAGGAGTTACACTGTGGAGAAGAATAAAGTTAGTAACTTGTCTGAGGCGGTGCAGACTTACAGATCCTCAGGAGAGCAATCAGATACAGTGGTGGAGCCAGGGGGTGGCTAATGGTGGCCATGGCCACTCGCATGAAGACTTGGTGATTGTTTTTACGCCGGATGTCTTTACTGACACAACCACAGACCACAGAGCTACCACAGCCCCTCCGTGTGGAGCAGAGAGCTGCCATCTAGGGCACCTGGGGGAGCAGAGGGTGGGGGTTCAGGGCGTTGCTCAAGGGCCTAGAGTGGGGCAAATGAGGGTGGAGGCAGGTGTGGTTGCTTCACCTTTCCCACCCACATTTTGAAACACCCACACCGGTCTTCATGCTCACAAGATAAACCGGTCTGATGGACGGAGAATGTTTCCAATACCACTATTTGCTCTGCTCTGGGACAGTAATATTCATAATCATAATAATAATTTAAAATGATAATAATAATATAATAATAATAATAATAATAATAATAAAGGTTATAAATGGTTTGTTCGTTATCCATTTTTTTCCTCACAGTCTGACTTTGAATCTAAACCATTCCTGTTTAAGGTCCGATAGGATTCTACATTTATTTCTGTTTGATAATTGCCTTAACAATTAAAGATTTTTTTTTTTACTTGCTTCAGAATCACATGTTTCATCAGTATTTTCAGCACATAGTGAAGCGCAGTGGTATTCTTATAGCAGTCGTATAGGTGGACAGTTATGCGGCTGAAAATTGCAGAAAACTTTGAAATTATTCAAGAAGCACAAAAGTCAAAAATTAGCACAAAAAAAAGGCTAAACTAAGCTGAAAATACCTAAAAAAAAAAAAAAAGCTGAAAAATAAAAAGTAGCTGAAAAGGCAGAAAAAGGCTGAATTTTTTTTCAGGAGGAAGCTGAAAGAAGCCTAAAAATCTTAAAACAACAGAAGGAATCTAGACAAAAAAAAGCTGAAATTAGCCAATAAGAAGCTGAAAACAGCTGAACCAGAACAAAAGCTGAAATGAGCAGTAAAATGTTGTAAACAGCTCACAGGATGCAGAGCTCCATTTGTTTTTAATGAGAAAAACATGGTGGAAAAAGCTAAATATTTCAAAAGGTAGAAATTGTTCAAATGTCAAAAGTCCCAGCAGGAATGTCCCGAACGAGTCGAACATTTCGATACATGAATCGTTGAAACAGAACAAAAAACGAGGAGCGAGCTGAAACAAAAATGGATCTGATGATGAGAATGATTCAGAAACATCCACACAATTAAATAAAATGTTTGTCTCTTTAAATATATGAAATTTCAAAACGTTTATTATCCTGAAAAGATTCCAAAGAGCATAAAAACATAAAAAAAGAGGACGATTAAAACCATAAAACTCCCTTACATTAGAACAAACTACACAAGAGATTATCGTATAAACTTTTTCACACTGTTTACAATTTTAAACATGAAGCGGACTCATTGCACTTTTTAATCATTAAAGCGTCAACGTGGTAAACTTCCAGAGCTTTAACCCAGATTTGCGCTGGCCGTCTTGTAAAAACCATAAAAACCTGCGAGTCTGGGCGCAGAGAGCCGTTGTGCGGAGAACAAGCCAGAGTGGAGGTTTATTAGCACAATGACTTTAACTGTCCTTATCTCAACATAAATAATGTGCCTATAAATGTTAATCATCTACGTCTGGTGATGGGACGGCCATAAAAGAGGGGATTTTCTCTCCATTTTCTACATCACCCTTTGAATTCTTCATTTAAATAAAGACTTGAAGGAATGCATGTCACCCGCCGCCTCCAATGCCTGACTTTATGCTGAGAAGGCCTCTGCTTTGTCGTGTAACTTTGTCAAATCTTGTGAGACGTGTTAATGCTCAGAACATGCGAGGAGGACTTCCATACGGTGGCCCTAAGGTGGAAATGAACAGCATTTGAAAAAACTCAACATAAATAACAAAAACACAACATTTGAAAAAACAGAATCACATTAAGCCAAACCGGAAGTGATGCTTTTTGTTGTGTGTGTGTTTTTAAAAAAACTTTATTAGCAATGTACAACAGAACAATGTACAGTACACACACAACGGAGGTACAATTAGCAGGCTAGCCTTTAGCCTGTAGAAATAGAGAGCTATGTTTTGTTCAAGCTTAAAGAAGATATGACGCTGGAAAAACTCTGCAGGATTAGGATTACAGTTTGAACAAAACATAGCTCTCTATTTCTACAGGCTAAAGGTTAGCCTGCTAACTGTACCTCCGTTGTGTGAGTACTGTACATTGTTCTGTTGTATGTTGTTAATGAAGTAAAAAAACAAAAAACACGCAAACACATACATACACACACACAAAAACACCATTTCCAGTTTGACTTAATTTAATTCCGTTTTTTTTTTTATGGGATTCCATTTTTTCAAATGTGATTCCGTTTTTTTTCAAATGTGATTCTGTTTTTTGTTTCAAATGTGATTCTGTTTTTTGTTTCAAATGTGATTC
>NC_056508.1:45559281-45563075 GCF_014905685.2 Nematolebias whitei | reverse complement strand
TTTCAAATGTGATTCTGTTTTTTGTTTCAAATGTGATTCAGTTTTTTTCCCAAACGTAATTCTGGCCAATTCTGCTTTGGCTTAATGTAATTCTGTTTTTTTCAAATGTAACTCATTTACACCTTAGGGTCACCGTACTTTCAGCTACTACCACACCAAGTTTTAGCTCAATATCTTTAAAATTGACCTAATGTAGACATTATTCTGTTAAAAACTTCTAGTTGAACTTTCAGTGGTCATGTGCTCAGAGTTCCACTAAAATCCATCCAGTGGTTCATGAGATATTTTGCTAACGGACAGCTGTGACTCACAGTTGATACCAACATCGAGATATTTTGCTAACAGACAGCCGTGACTCACAGTTGATACCAACATCAAGAGATATTTTGCTAACAGACAGCTGTGACTCAGTTGATACCAACATCAAGAGATATTTTGCTAACAGACAGCTGTGACTCAGTTGATACCAACATTTTAAGCATGAATATTGTGCAAAGTATGTGTTTTGTATTAGGTTCGCCTACTACCACACCAGATTTCAGCTCAGTAGCTGTAAAACTGATAGACTTGTAGCTATTTTTGAGTTTTGTAAAGCTCGTTGGCTGCGGCGGCCATCTTTAATTGGTTTAACTCCAAACATTAATCACTTGTAGATGTTTAACCAGTGACGGTTTTATTAAAATACTCCCAGTGGGTTGTGAGATATTTTGCTAACAATCAGACATAATCGCCTCCAAAGCTTCAAAGGCTTTGTTGGGATCACTCTAAACTACTACCACAGCAGATTTCAGCTCAGCCTTTGTATAACTGAACAAGTCATAGACATTTTTGTGTTTGTGAATTTAGCTTAGCTGCGGCAGCCATCTTGAAAAGGGTCGCTCCAAACATCATTGAGTTTTAGATGCACATCCGGTGATTAATCCTCGAGAGTTTCATTAAAATACTTCTGGTGGTTCATGAGATATTTTGCTAACAGACACACAGAGACAATACAGCTGATAAGAAACAAGCGAGCAGCAGCAGAAACAAAGTGAGGTGAAAATCATTTAGGAGATAAAAAAAAAAGATTACAGCATCCTTATCTTTGCATTTTATTCTTTTACATTCCACTTGATCGTCTTTGCATCCGTCCCAAAACAAAACGCGTTTTTATTTTGGGTTGTAGGTAGTTTAGAGGAAACATGGCTCCCTGGACGAGAGGCGGTCCAGTTTCTCAGCTCAGCAGAGGATAACACGGTCGGATAAAACCGGTCCAGTCCAGGCGGACTTTCATCTGTCAGAATGAGCCAGAAGTCTGCAGCCTATTCTCCATCTGCCCCTTTGGGTCCTGATTGGTTCTCCCTCGGGTCTGGATCAGAAGGAGGCCACGCCCCTCAGGAAGGCAGCTTCAGGTAAAACAGAGGTCCAGTTCTCAGAGGAAGCTCACGCCTGAGACAGAGCGCACCAGGAGTTCTGTGGCGCTAACGAGGACACGGTGAACTGGTAGTCCTCATACTTAATGTCCACATGTCCAGATCCTGCGCTGTCCAGCTGAGACACTGTCTGCAGAAGACAAAGACACAACTTTAACATTCAGAGGGGGAGTGGTGGCGCAGAGGCTAGAGAAGGTGGGCCTGTGATTGGAAGGTCGCCGGCTCAACTCCCTGTACCGACAACGTCAAAATGTGGGTGGGAAAGGTGTCCAGGCCCCAAAGAGACGTTAGTGTATTCACCAGTTTGGACTAACTGTCATGCAGACGCTGCATGGACAATGAATGCAGCTGAGTCAGGGTTGCCAGATAAATGTAAAATGTCTTATTTACCCCCTCCTTTTCTGTGCACATGTTCAACAAACACAACACACACCTCATCTTAGATTATCTTTACTCAGCACATGTGACAGTTTAGGTCCAAATATTATCATTTTATAGCCACAGCACTATAGTTCATAATTTCTTATCTGGCAACCCGACTCGCATGGAAACAACAGCGTTTTTGTGTAAACCCGCTCATTTTTTGTTTATTACGCCCAATAAACATTGAAAAACACTAACGTTTCCAGAGGATGTTCTGTGTGAACGGGGACTTATAGCAGGTAGATCTCTTGGACTTGGTGATTTTAAAAGGAGCTCCATGATGAAAACATCTGGACACCCCTGAAATCAATCAATCAATCAACCAATCAACCTTTATTTAGACAGGTAAATCCCAATATAGGGTAATAAGGGAAATAGGGAAATAAAGGTTAAATTAAAAACCTATTTTTTTAAATTGACGTAAGGAACCCATAAAAGTTCTGTCGTCTTTGTTTTTACTTCAGTTTTCAGCTCAGTTAGGATTTGTCCTGGATTTTCCCTCAATCCTTGAGTTTTTTTTTTTGTCTTATTTTTCTATAAATAAAACAACCGGAGCGCTCTGTTGGAAACGCAGCAAACAGACCAAAATAAAACTAGAACAATCTGTAACAATCCTGGGAATAAATCTGAAGAGTTTGATAACACAAGTGAAAATATCCTGCACGAATTATACATCTTTTAATCTCAGTTTGATGCTTAATCCCACGGTATAAAAACAGTAAAATGCAGATTAATGTAACTTTTTTTTTTTTACGTCTGAGAAGGAAACTAGCTAAACGTGTCACAAAGATGCTTTAACGAACCGCGCCTCGATAAGAAGCCGGTTTCGTCGGCTGCTCTTCCTCTGATGGGAGGAAGCCCAGAGGAGAGGTTACCTGAGAGCCAGGTGTGACGCTCTGACCCGTGTAGGGCGACGGGGCCACGCCGGGCTCACTCTTAACGCTGCAGGCGCGCTCCGAGACGGACAGGGAGGACGGGGAGCTGGTGTCGGACGTGACGGAGCCTAAAGGACCAACAGAACCAGAAGTTTCAGCTCGTGTTCCTGTCGTTCTGAGGCAGTGTTCAGCTCAGAGCTCTGTTCAAAACACTTCTGCACATTTAGTGTTTCTTTAGCTGTTCATTTACCAAAACATTCGGCTGATTTAGAAGATGGGCGACATTTGGTTTAAACTTTTCTAAATATTTCACTTTAGTAACAAAGATTTCCTCTTAGTTATTTTCATTTCTTTAGTTACTTATTTTGCTATTTTTTTTTAGCTTTTAGTAGGCTGTTTATACATTAGATAGCTTGTCGCTACTTTTAGCTTCTAGCTTTTGCTCCATTTAGCATTTAGCTAATGTTCTGCTCCTTTTAACTTTACGCTTGCACTCTGCTCTTTTTAGCTTTTGTTCTGCTCCTTTTTAGCTTACAACTAATGCTCTGCCTCTTTTAGCATTTAGCTAATGTTCTGCTCCTTTTAGCTTGAACTCATTTTCAGCTTTTTAAACAAAATAAAACAAAACGATTAAGACTGTTTTAGTAAAATTGTAATTTGTCTAGTTTAAATTATTTTACCGCAAATGAAAGATTCATAACAGGTTTACGACAGATTAAATAAAACACATTTACGACAGATTAAAACAGATTAAAACATAATTACGGCAGATGACAACATATGAAAACGAATTTACAACAGATCGAAACATATTTACAATAGAATTAAACAGATTAAAACAAAATAAAACATATTTGCAACACATTAAAACATATTTTAAAACATATTTACGACAGATTAAAACGTATTAAAACATATTTACGACAGATTAAACTGTATTAAAATATATTTACGACAGATTAAAACATATTTTTGACAGATTAAAACAGATTAAAACATATTAACGACAGATTAAAACGTATTAAAACACATTTACCACAGATTAAAACAGATTAAAACATATTTACGACAGATTAAAACATAT
>NC_056508.1:45551443-45559271 GCF_014905685.2 Nematolebias whitei | reverse complement strand
ATTAAAACATATTAAAACGTATTTACGACAGATTAAAATGTATTAAACATATTTATGACTGATTAAAATAGATTCAAACATATTTACGACAGATTAAAACGTATTAAACATATTTACGACATATTAAAACGTTTATGATAGATTAAAGTAGATTTTAAAACAGATTAAAACTAAATTTCAAATATATTTACAACAGATTAAAACAGATTTACGACAGATTAAAACATATTTACGACAGATTAAAGCAGACTCATCAGGTGAATGTGTTTGTGTGTGTCGGTCCCACCTGTGGAAGTTTTGTTCTTGGAGACCTTGGGTTTGCGTTTTCGGGTCTGAATGCTTTCTTTCTTCATGGCCAGAGGTCGGGGCACCTGCAGGGAGTGAAGCAGCACACGTCAGCTGAGTTGACCCCCCGCCCCTGAGCACCAGGAGCTGCTCTCCTCCCACACCTCCTCTGATAACAGCCGCCCAAACAGCGAGGCGCCGGCTGGGACTCACCCCGTGCAGCTTCATGTAGAGGCCGCAGGCGTTGCAGACGGGCTCCCCCTCGGCGTTTCGCCTCCACAGCGTGGTGGTGCTGGTGTGGCAGTTGGTGCAGCACAGGCCGGCTCGGCGGGACGTGGCCTGCTGCAGAACACATTCAAACACGGTTACATGTTTAATCCACTCGTCCGACATGCAAAGAAACACTTTATTTTCTGGTGTAGAAATCAGCTGCTTGTCTCTGCTCTGGCGCAGCCGGAAAAGGCCCGCTGGCTGCAGGAACCTTGTCTAAAAACGACTCGTTATCAAGGGCAAGGTCGGCGCAGGACAAGAAAAATAACTCCAGAAAAACTGCCGAGCAGGAGGCTGCTGGACAAGCAACACAGCTGCTGTGGAGCTCCTGGGAAACATACGGCTGTGAAACCTCAGCACTCGCCCTCCAGAAGGCTGAACATCATTCACAGTTTTCATCCTGATGCTCATCAAAAGCCTTCAAGTGGAAGAATAAATAAGAAGTCTGTTTTGTTTCGTCTCAAAGGCTCAGTTGCTGTTTCAAACCCGTTTAGGTGCACCATTTATTTCATTTTATTTTAAATTTGGCTCATGTACGAGCTGAAACGGTCCAAAATCTGCTTTCTTCATCAAAATGCTGAGATTAAATCTGTTTCTGTAAAACTTGTGCCGAGCGTTCATCGTCACCGTTGAGCTGCACAGGGACATTTTTTAAAGTTTGTTTGATTGAACTTGAAATTGTTGTGTAATTGATCTTGTTTTTTATTTTAGTTAATAAAATAAACTATTTTCAAATCTCTAACAAGCTTTAGGTTTCCAAGTAGAGTTTTGGTACCTTCACCTAGCATTCTGCTACTTTTAGCTTTTAGCTAGCCTTTTGCAATTTTGCCTCAGCTGCTTTTAGTTAATCATTTATTACATTTATATTTTAGCTAATCTTCTACTCCTTAAATATTTTACGTATGGTTTCCGTACGTTTAGCTGGCGTTTTGGTAAAAGTAACCGACAGTAAAAACACGACTCATCTCTGAAACAAACACTGGATTAAACGTTTTGACTCAACATTTGGCCGAACTAACTCAACAACTTAGTTATGAAAACAAACCAGCTGTGGACGGAGGAGGATCAACAACGAAAGTTGCTCATGGGCCAGAATTTCTGTCAGGAAACTCTACTACGACTACAAATACTAGTACAATGGTTACTACGATTGCGGCTATTACTATGATTATGACTACAACAACTACTGCTAGTACAAGGACTATTACTAGAACTACTACTATGACGATGTCTAGACAACAACTACTTCTGCTATGATGAACATTATTTTAACTACAACTTTTCCATCTTCAGGGTCTCCACACTGAGTCCTCCTCCACCTCACTCTGTCCTCACTCCAACTACCTCCATGTCCTCTCTAACTGCATCCATATGTCTCCTCTTTGTCTTTTTCCTGGCAGCTGCATTTCTAACATCCTTCTACCAATATACCCACTGTCCATCCTCTGGACATGTCCAAACCACTGTCCCTCCTCTGGACATGTCCAAACCATCTCAGTGTGTCCTCTCTAACGTTATCTCCCAGTTGTTCAACCTGTGCTGTACCTCTGATGATCTCATTCCTGATCTTCTCCATCCTTGTCTCTCATTAAGGAGAACCTCAACATCTTCATTTCAGCCACTTCCAGTTCTGTCTCCTGTCTTTTTGTCCATGTCTCTGTCTCCAGACCATACATCATAGCTGGTCTCACTACTGTCTTGTAAACTTTAACCTTTGACCTTTGCTGACACCCTTTTGTTGCAATTCACTCCTGAAACTTTTCTCCATCCACACCATCGTGCCTGGACTCTCTTCTTCACTTCTTTACCACACTCCCCATGTTCCTGGACAGTGGACCCCAAGTACTTGAAGTCCTGCACCTTTGTGACCTCTGCTCCTTGTAGCCTCACTGTTCCACCTCCTCCCTCTCATTCACACACATGGACTCTGTCTTACTACGGCTGACTTTCATTCCTCTTCTTTCAAGTGCATACCTCCACCTCTCCAAGTTCTCTTCCACCTGTTCCCTGTTCTCACCATAGATCACAATGTCATCTGCAAACACCATCGTCCATGGGGATTCTTGCCTGACCTCATCTGTTAGTCGGTCCATCACCAGAGGAAACAAGAAGGGGCTCAGAGCTGATCCTTGATGCACTCCCACCTCCACCTTGAAGCTATCTGTCACTCCTACAGAACATCTCACCACTGTCCTGCTGTCCTCATACATGTCCTGTACCAGTCTAACATACTCTTCTGCCACTCAAGATTTCCTCATGTAACACCACACCTCCTCCCTCGGCACCCTGTCAGATGCTTTTTCTAAATCCACAAAGACACAATGGAGTTCTTTCTGACCCTCTCTGTTCTTCTCCATCAGCATCCTCAAAGCAAAGATGGCGTCTGTGGTGCTCTTCTTGGCATGAAACCATACTGATGCTCACAGTCACCTCTCGTCTGTCTAGCTTCCACAACTCTCTCCCAGATCTTCATCGTGTGGCTCATCAACTTAATTCTCCTGTAGTTGCCACAACTCTGTACATCACCTTTGTTCTTAAAAATGGCCACCAGCACACTTCTTCTCCATTCCTGAGGTATTTTCTCACCCTCATATATGCCATTGAATATTTGAGTCAAAAACCTCACTGTCATCTCTCCAAGACATTTCCAAACCTCCACTGGTCATCAGGTCCTACTGCCTTCCCCATTTTCATTCTTTTCAGAGCTTTCCGGAATTCACCCTCACTAATCTTTACCACTTCCTGGTCCACAGTTTCTATGATCTCTACTCTTCTTTCTCTTTCATTCTCTTCACTCATTAACTCCTCAAAGTACTCCTTCCATCTTCCCGTCACACTCTCTGTCACACATCTTTAATAAGCCTAACCTGCTGCACATCCTTTCCAGCCTGATCCCCCTGTCTTGCCAAATTGGTACAAGTCCTTCTCACCCTCTTTAGTGTCCAGCCTCCCATACAGCTAATCATACATCATCTGCTTTTCCTTTAGCTACTTCCCTCTTTGTTCTACGTCCCATCTCCTTATGTTCCTGTCTCCTCTCTTCAGTCCTCTCACTGTCGTATTTCTTCTTGGCTAACCTCTTTTTTTGACCTGCACTTCACTATTCCATCACCAGGTTTCCTTATCATCCATTCTCTGTCCAGATGACACACCAAGTACCTTCATACCTGTCTCTCTCTAATTACTGTTGCTCTAGTAGTCCAGTCATTTGGAATCTCTTTCTTACAACCCAGAGCCTTTAACAGCTCCTCTCTGAACTCCTCACAACATTCTTTCTTCTTCAGCTTCCAGCATTTGGTCTTCTTCTCTGAACAACTTCAATAACTATGACTTCTACAATTATGGTGACTACTATGACTACAACCACTTGAAACAAGTTCAACTACTCTGCTAACAACCAAGACAGTAGAAAGTATTTGATGTTTCTTTAGATTATTTTAATGATAGAGAGACGAAGAGTCAGATTTAAAATAATAATAATAATATAATAGAGTTCCTTTTGTAGTCACTTCCTGTTTCCAGCTATGTGACAAAAAAGGTCAAATCGTGTTGCATGCCACTTTCTGTCCCTTGTTGTATTTGTAGGACGTGCATGTGACAGTTCCCGTCTCACCAGGCGTTTCTGGGGCTTGATGAGCGGCCTGTTGATGCCGTTCATCTTGTGGTAGAGGCCGCAGGCGTTGCACAGGTAGTGTCCGGTTCCGTCCCTGCGCCACAGAGGCGTGGACACCGAGCCGCAGTTCACGCACTCCCTGCCCTCGGCAGCCATCTCGTCCATCAGCTCTGAGGAACAGAAATAAAAAAGAGAAACCAGAGACGATTAAAAAAAAACTTCCAGTTTCTCATTCTGAGACATTACACGTTTTTTTTCAAAACAACCCAACGGATGACCTTTGACCTCTGATTTAGAAACTTTTATTTTATGGTTTTGTGTTTTTTCGTCCACTTAGTTTTGAAACCAATATTGTGGATGGTGTGTGTGTGTGTGTGTGTGTATCTCCAGTTAAACACCACAGTTTGATGAACAGCCAGCGGAGGAATTAAACCCCTCACTTCTCCGGGTTGGAGAAAAATCCAACCAGCCCAAAGCTGAAGAATGAGTCTGTTCTGGGGGACGGGGGGCTGGAAGGCAGGTTATCAGTTCCAAAGACCCCCCCCCCCCCACACACACACACACACCCTCCCATCCATCCATCAGGGCTCTGACACTGGACGGGCCGCTGCTGCTGCCCAAACTCCTCATCCAACACCTGAGCTCAGAGCCGGGCCGGGGCGACCCGACCCGACCCGCTGGTTCTGAACTTGTGGATTCAGTTCTTCTCAAACAGACGAGACTCGGTCCAACGGGCCGCAGTTCGGACTAAAGCACCGTCTGAGCCCACATATTTTTAAAATGATATTATTATTATTTATTTTATAGATTTTTCTAGGGGATTTATTAAAGTACGTGAGAACGTTGATTCAGCTGTTTCTCTGTTTAAGTTACTTTCAGCTACGCCTTTTTCATTAGCTGTTTTTAAATCAAAACATTCGGCTCATTCAGGAGACAGGCGCTGTGGCTTTTTGTTTTTATAAACTTTTATACTTTTAAGAGCTTTTCAACTTTAGTTACAGATATTTTACCCAAATATAATGAAATATCTTCAATACTTCCATAAAATGTTTTCTTTGACACGCCCTTCAGCTGTTTTTATCTTATGTTACTTTTAGCTTTTAGCTACTATTCTACTTCTTTAACAGTGTAGCTTTTAGCTCATTGACACATTAAGCATCTAATTAGCCTTTTGACACCTTTAGCTGTTTTTCGACTTTCAGAACTCAGCTATGGTTCTGCTACTTTTTGTTACTTAGGTGGCATTCTGCTACTTTTAGCTTTTAGCTATCAACATGCTTTACCTTTATTCTAGCTTTTTAAAACCTTTAGTTGGTCTTTAGCATCTGATCTGCTATGTAAAGCTTAGATTTTTGTTACTTTAGTTTATGTTTTTACTTTTAGCTTCTAGCTCTCCTTTTGCCACTTGTAGCACTTTGCTACAGTTCTGCTACTCTAGCATTTAGCTAATGTTCAGCTTTAACAGTTGTTTTAGCACTCATTCAGCTGATGTCCTTCTGACAGAAAACATAGTTTTTCTTGATTAAATCTGTAAACGGTGCCTCTAACGGGCTCTTTAAAATAAAAATTATAAAACAGCCGAACAATTTAATGTTTTTTCTGTAAACTCTCAGACATTTTATGTCTCATAGTTAAAATAAAGAAAAACTTTGGCTGCTGTAAGAAAACACCCATCGGTTTGTTTTAATCCTCGGTGTTTCTCACTGTGAAGATTATTTTAGAATCAGGTTTTTAAATGTTTTTTATATTCTCTTTAATTCGGCCGTTCTTTTCACGAGTTTCTTTACTAATGTGATGAATCATTGACTGAATGTTCATGAAGCATTTGTTCTGTTGGGATCCATTTTTATTACGTACTTTTTTCAGCATCTTGCTCGTCCCGCAGTTTTCAGCTATTTCAACAAATCATAAATCAAAACGTTCGGCTCTTTCAGGACAATCTTGCGATGACTTTTGGTATTGGTGCAACTTTAGCTTTTTGAAATATTTAGCATTTTCTGCCACTTTTTTCTCATATAGAATGAACTGAGCTCATTTCACATCTTTAGATGTGTTTACAACCTTTTACTGCTCTTTCACATTTTGTTCTGCTTCAGCTTCTTTCTGCTTCTTTGCGGAAATTTAAACAGTTTTTCAGATTCTTTCTGCTAAATTCGGCTTGTTATAATCATTTCAGCTTATTTCTGTGAGTTTCAGCTTTTTCTGCTATTTCAGCTACTATTTAGCTGTTTTTATGCTAATTTAAGCTTTTTCAACTAATTTCACATTTTTTAACTTGTTTAAACATTTTTACCCCAATTCATCAAAATGTGCTCTCTCCACTTCCTTCTGATAATTTAAGCCTTTCTCTCTCTCTTTTTAGCCACTTTTCAACAGTTTTTTTTGTTTTGTTGCCAATTTCAGCCTTTTCAGATAATTTTCACTTTTTGTGCTCATTTCGGCTTCTTTCAGCTTATTTTGGCAAAAGTGTTCTTTCTCCTTTCTTATGCTAATTTCTACTTGTTCTACTTTTTTTTTTTTTAGCATTTTCTAGTTAATTTAAGCTGTTTTCAGATCAATTCAAACATTTTATGGTAATTTCTGCTACTTTCAGCCTAATTAACTTATTTCTGCTAATTTCAGCTTGTCATGCTCCTTTCAACTTTTTCTGCAATTTCACCAACTATTTAGTTGTTTTATGCTACTTTTAGCTTTTTCAGCCAATGACACATTTTTAAAAACTCATTTCAGCTCTTTTCTTCCTTCAAGCTTCTTTCTGCCTTTCAGCTACTTTTCAGCCCCCCCACTCCCCCCCCCCATTTCAGTATGTTTTAGCTAATTTCCTAATTCGTGTGCTTATTTTTGTTTATTTAATCTCAATTTAGCAAACATGTGTTCTTTCTGTTTTCATCTACTAACTTTGGCTTGTTCTTCCATTTCAGCTACATTTCAGCAAGTTCTTCTGTAACGAGCATTCACATGGATTTTTTTTTTACAGGAAATGCAATTTATCTAGTTTTAAGTTTAACTTGATGTTTATTTTTTTCTTTAGGAACTAAAATAAAAACCCCAAAGAATTCTCATTGTAGATCCCTGAAAATAAATAAAACTAGTTTGGCATCATTTTGGGGGAGTGGTGGTGCAGAGGTTACAAGATGGGCCTGTGATCGGAAAGTCGCAGGTTCACCTCCCGGTACCGTCAACATCAAAATGTGTGTGGAAAAGGTGAAACACCCACACCTGCCTCCACCCTCATTCGCCCCACTCTGGGCCCATGAGCAAGGCACTTAACCCCCACCATCTGCTCCTAAACAAGTCTCTCTTGAAAATGAGTTCTCGTGGCTCAATGAGTCTACCTGGATAAATAAAGGGTAATTATTCATTTATTTTTTTAAATTAACAACTACTGAAGTGAAAACAAACACAAACTTAAATTAATCAAATCAAACAATTTAATGATTCTTTATCTTTTCCATCATGTCATCCTGATCTAATCAAATCTTTGATGATCAAATAAATGTTTATTTTCTTTCCCTATTTGCATATTTGTCTGAACTGAAGCAGCAGCTCCTCCACAGTCGTTTACTTTTAACACATTGTTGTGTCCAGGGCCTCACTCAGGGGCCTCACTCAGGGGCCTCATTCAGGGGCCTCATTCAGGGGCCTCATTCAGGGGCCTCA
>NC_056508.1:45545101-45546443 GCF_014905685.2 Nematolebias whitei | reverse complement strand
AAAGAACCGGTTCTTTATGAGAAGAACCGGTTCTTTATGAGAAGAACTGGTTCTTTATGAGAAGAACCGGGTTCAGATGGAGCTTCTGTGACAGATCAAAGTTCGGAGCTCAGATTTAATCCAGAAATCCAAACAGAACCAGAGATTAGTTTCAAATTCACAACAGTCTAAACAGAACCGGATCGAATTAAACACCAAGCAGCTGATCATTAGGATTTATTGATCAGTTATTGGCTGATTTAGTGATTTATGGCCTGAAGTGCAGCTCAAACAGAAAACTGAAGCTTCAAATTTCCAATTAGTTCAAAAATTTAATTTAGATATAATAATAATAATAATAAATTTAGATAATAATAATAATAATAATAATAATAATAAATGTATTATTATTATTACTAGTAGTAGTATTAACCCCTTAACGATAATGATAATGATAATAATAATAATAATAACAATAAAAATAATAATAATAATAACAATAAAAATAATAATAATAATAATAATAATAATAATAATAGAATGTAACAACAACAGCAATAATAATAATAATAAATTTAATGCTGTACAGTTCCACTCCACTTTGTTTGTAATAAACACAAACAGAAATGATAAAAAAAGATAAATACAAAATAAATAAATTAAAATTATTTAAAAACTGAGCTCAAATGTAAAAAAGAAACAAGACAAACAATCTAATCACATACACATTAATTTATATATTTTAATGTACTGCAGAAAATAAACTTTAAACACAAAAACTGTAGATTTTACACAGAAAATGAAAAATGTTGTTTTATTTCAAAACACCCAACAGGAAGAAAAGAAAAAAACAAAACATGTTTTAAAATGAAGAATCCTAAAACATGTTTTTTTACAACTCAGCAACAAAAACAAAACAAAAAAAATTCTAGACTTTCAGCTGCAGCAATATTTTAAAGTTTTGAAAATGGTGTTTATTCAAAAATAAATAGAAACTCTAAAAACAATAAATCTGTTTCAGCCTGCAGCTCTGAGGCCTTTGAGGGAAACTCAGTTTCTATTTTTCATTTAAATCAACACGTGGGACGCTCAGGTGATTAAACCACTTCAGCTCCTTCATCGTCGCCTCTTAACCAAAAATGTTTATTACCAATGATTAACCAATAAACTCATTTATCAGCCCTGATACTAATTAATCAATAAGTCATCATCTTTACTTCTTTGCTTTGTTCTCACCAGCCCAATTCCTTCTGGTTCCTCTGTTTTATATGTATATACATATACATATACATATACATGTATATACATATACAGGCATATACATATACAGGTATATACATATACAGATATATACATATACAGA
>NC_056508.1:45544444-45545091 GCF_014905685.2 Nematolebias whitei | reverse complement strand
GTATATACATATACAGGTATATACATATACAGGTATATACATATACATATACATATACGTATACAGGTATATACATATACATATACATATACATGTATATGAACTCTGAACTCTTTAACTCTCTGAAGAGAGTTAAAGAGTTCAGAGTTCTTGGATGCTAACGCAGGCGTCCAGAATGCTTCTATTGGAATCCAGAATGCAGGGACGATTTTGGGAATTATAACTTCTGTTTGGATAACCTCGCACGACTCTCGAAGTATTTTAGCTGTTCTCAACGGAGACGCTGAAAGAGTCAAAGGAAGGATTCTATACCGACGCTGACCTATCGTCAACCAGGTAAAAGTTCTACTTCGACCAAGCGTACCGTGACCAAGCTGAGAACTGAAGGAGCGTGCACGTTTCTGGTCAAACAGATTAATTCCCTCACACAGGTATATACATATACAGGTATATACATATACAGGTATATACCTGTATATGTATATACATGTATATGTATATATACATATAAATGTATATACATATACCTGTATATGTATATACATATACAGGTATATACATATACCTGTATATGTATATATATATATATATATATGTATATGTATATGTATATACCTGTATATGTATATACATGTATATGTATATAC
>NC_056508.1:45531503-45544344 GCF_014905685.2 Nematolebias whitei | reverse complement strand
GTATATGTATATACATGTATATGTATATACATATACATGTATATACATATACCTGTATATGTATATACATATACATTCGATATATGATAATTTGTTGCTATAGACAGAGCTTTCGTAGTTTACACATATCCCAGGAGAAATTTGATGTCGTCCTGCTTCGAGGCCAAACAGGGGAGTCAGATTCAGATAAGCCACAGTTGTTGATTTTTTTCAGGCAGACTGTTATTTCTCGTTAGTTTTGAGTCCTGCTGGTACTTTCGATCCAAAATGGCCAAATTTGTGGACATTCCACTGATCTGTGCTTATGAGCCCCCTCCAAGGTCGTCTCCAACATGCTGGCAAGTCCCAGACGCCGCAGGTGGCCTGTGATTCTCACAAATCACTTCCATCTTGTGGTTTAGCTCGTACATCAGCTGATTTTGAGTGTTCGAAGCACAAACCAAACCTTCACACAGACTCTGCAGTTTTGCCACGGCCGAAGCTGCTGCCGCCGTATTCTTTGTTGACAAGATTTTGTCGATTGCATTGAAAGTCCAGCTGACCAGATCCATGACGGTAGTTTTTGTTTTGGAAGATGTGTAACAGGAGCTCCAATACGCAGACAGAGAGCAAAAAAAAAAAAGCAGGAGGAGAACCAGAGAGGGAGAGAAAAGTTATCCGCCTTGCACGAGAGCAGGTACTGAAATAAAGAGCTTGAAGAAGTAAATAAAATAATCATTAATAAGTAAATAACATTAAAAATATTGCTGACGAGGCAGAAAAAGTCCTTACAACACAGAGAACCTGAGGAGACCTGGACTGAAAACCAACAATGAGCTGCTGATGTGACAATGGGAGCAGACAGAACCAACAGAGCGATGAGAGACACCTGGGCTCTGTGGAGAGACAAACTGAGGACCGAGATGGATGACATGGAGAAACAGGGAATGCACCTGAAAACACAAAAGACCACAAACAAACAACAACAACAACAACACCACAGCTCCTGATGAAAACAACCCGTGAAGTTATGAAGTTAAAGTCAACGAGCCGATGTCTCCTGTCGCTGAGACGTTCCAATACTGAATGTTTCTAGTTTTCCAGATGAGTTTCTCTGGACTGGAACTGAACAGGAAGTGAAGGAAACCGAAATGTTTTTGGTGCGAGATGTTTAAGTGGGGAGGAGTTACACTGTAGAAGAACAGAGGGAGTTTTGTTTTAATGTTTTATCTTCTGGGAGCAATTTTCTCCAGATCAGGTGGAGCCAGAGGGTGGACAATGGTGGTCTTGGCCACCATAGATAAATCTTTGGCCACGCCAATAATGTGAGGAAACTATACCTTTAAGCAATCTATAAAAATCAGATAGCACGGTTTTCTCAAATGATCGTAAAGGCGAGTCTATTTTGTTTTTCTTCTTTCGGCTGCTCCTTCTTCAGGGGTCGCCACAGTGAACTGAGTCGCATGAAGACTTGGTGATTGTTTTTATGCTGGATGTCCTTCCTGACGCAACCACAGACCACTGAACCACCACAGCCCTCTGTGTGGAGCAGAGAGCTGCCATAGGCGCCCGTGGGAGAAGATGGTGGAGGTTAAGGGCCTTGCTCAAGGGCCCAGAGTGGGGCAAATGAGGGTGGAGGCAGGTGTGGATGCTTCACCTTTCCCACCCACATTTTGATGTCGGTACGAGGAGTTGAACCAGCGACCTTCCGATCACAGGCCCACCTTCTCTAATCTCTGCGTCACCACTTCCCTCATGGCGGTAGCCATCTTGAATTTTTATCTGGCAACCCAGTATTTAATTTTCACCTGTCACACACCAACGTGAAAGTCAGGACCTCACTTACTTTTCAAGTTGTCACGAGACAAACGTAGATTATTTATATTTCCCCTCTTCTCTTCGTGGCGGGGGACAATAACTTCCATGTTATTTTGTTGGGCACAGCTCAAAAGAGCCATTGGTCGCCGACCCCCGCCATAAGGACCGCTGGTCCTGACAAGTTGGGTGGTTTTACCAGAAAAAGTCCTAAAAAATGAACAGAAACAAAAAACAGATGAGTTTGTATAAACTCCTGACCTTTATGATACATTATATATTAAACCTTGCCCCCCCCCCCCACACACACACAGAATGTCGGCGTCATTATGTGCTTATGTGCAAGTTCTTTTTTTCATTTTCAGGCTATTTATCTTCGGCCAAAGATGGAGAGCCTGTTGCCACCTTCATCACTTTATCGTCTGTTGAACAGGTCTCACTTGTAAACGAGTCTTCGAGGCTCAATGTGATTTATCTGTTTAAATAAAGCTTGAATGAAAAATAAAAGATGGGTGGGGACAAAAAACGTTTTCTTCATAAACGTTCATCAAATTGCTGAAGTTAAATGAGTGGATTGATGTTCTGATACCTGATACAACCTTCTCTCCTACACTAATAATAATAATAAAAACTTTAGATGAATCAAAATGACAGTTTCATGTCAATCAGGGCTGCAGTGAGTGTGGCGGACGAGTTAACGTGAGAAATGATGCTCCGACCCCGTTCGCTCACCGTGTTTCTCATGTTCCCAGAACTACCTGCACCTCCAAACAGATCATTCAGGAGAAAGACTCAGAGTAAATCTGCTCTCTGGACTCGGGGCCTGATAACGTCCTTATGGATGAGGTGATCGGTGAGCGTGTGCTCCCCCCCGCTCTCTGGTTGTGTCAATATAGCGTGGGACTCCGGGCCTTCCCTCTGCAGGCCGTGTATCTGCTGTTTATGTCAGGTTCTGCCGGATGACGGATGGTGGATCCTCCAGGGAGGGGGGGTTGAGTGTGCAGAAGTGCTTTTTAACTTTGATCACCCTCTAACGCGACGCCACCGTCCTTTACGGCCGCATTCTTCCAGAGCAGAATGGAATTTCGGCTTCTATCTTGAATTTACACACACAAGCTGCGAGATAAGTGAGGAATTCCCCAAAGGTATTTACTGTCGATGAGAGGATGGCGGAAATTTGTACATTTACGTGTGCAGTTTTTTTTCCTCTAACGATTTCTTGTCAGCGGAGCAAATTGAGGCCATGATTACTCCAGATAAGAACTTTCCAGCATCCTTCATCTTATTATCAACCAAACTTCCCTCTGAAGCAGCTGCTGGACAGAAGATCTGATCCTGAGTCCTTCCTGTGGTTCGTTTGAAACACAGGAGGCTTTTACTGCCATTACTGAAGCATTCACACTGTTGTCACCCTGTTTATATTTCTTATTCCAGGTTCTTTAAACTATTCCCGACATTATTCAGCGTCTTTCTCGTTCCACAATTTTTGTGCTATTTCAACAAATCATAAATCAAAACGTTCAGCTCTTTCAGGACAAGGGTTTTGGTATTGGTGCAACTTTGGCAGAAAAGGCTAAATATTTCAATAAGCTACTTTTTTTTTTCTTTCTCATAGAAAATTAATTGAGCTCATTTTACGTTCTTCAAATCTTTAGATGTGTTTACAACATTTTACTGCTCCTTTCACGTTTTGTTCTGCTTCAGCTTCTTTCAGCTTCTTCCTGAAAAAAAAAGCAGCTACTTTCAGCTAATTTCAGCTGTTTTGTACATCTTTCTGCTTTATTCTGCCACATTTTTGAGCTTCTTCTAACCTCTGCTAATTTTAGCTTGTTATGCTCCTTTCAGCTTATTTCTGCAAGTTTAAACTATTTCAGCTACTATTTAGCTGTTTTTATGCTAATTTGAGTTTCTTCAACTAATTCCACATTTTTTGCATTCATTTAAACTTTTTTCAGCTTAATTCAGCAAAAATGTGTTCTATCCACTTCCTTCTGGTAATTTAAGCTTTTTTTCTGATTTTTTAGCTACTATTCAGCAGTTTTCTTTTTTTTTTTTTTTTTTTTCCAAATTTCTTCTTTTTTTCAGATATTTCCCACTTTTTAGGCTAATTTCTGCTTCATTCAGCCTAATTTGGCACAATTGTGCTCTTTTCACTTCCTTCTGGTAATTTTAACTTCGTTCTGCCTTTTCAGCTATTTATTTAGCTCATTTCAAATCTTTTTTAGCTAATTTAGTGTTCATTTATGCGTATTTAAACCTAATTCAGCAAATATGTGTTCTTTCTGCTTTCCTCTGCTAACTTAGGCTTGTTCTTCAATTTCAGCTACATTCCAGTAGGTTTTTAGCTAATTTCAGCTGTTTTTCAGCAAGTTCTTCAGCAATAAGAATTCACACTGCTTTTTTGCAGGAAATGCTATTTCTCCATCCATCTATCCATCTTTTACTCACATCTTCCCTTTTGGGTCACAGGGGTCGCTGGTGCCCATGTCCAGCAATCACCGTATGGGGGGCGGGGTGCACCCTGGACAGGTCGCAAGTCCATCACGACAAATTCAAAAGTCTAAAAGCTAAAAGTATCAAAAAACTAAGATAAAGCTAAAAGTATCAAAGGGCAAGCTAAAAGCTTAAAATAGCAAAACATTAGTCAGATGCTAAAAGCAGAGAGCAGCAAAAGATTAGTTAAATAAAGCAAGAAATTACCTGAGAGCTTTAAATAGCAAAATAGCTATAGATGGTAAAGCAGCAAAAGGCTAGCTAAAAGCATCAACAAGTTAGCCAAAAAAGCAAAAGCTAAGCTAAAAGTATCAAAAGGTTTGGTAAAAATTTTGGTCAGAGCAGTAAAATGTTAGCAATAAAATAAAACTAGCAAAAAGTATTTAAAAGCTAAAAGAAAAGGAAAAAACTAAAGGTGAAAGTAGCAAAAGGTTAGCTAAAATCTTCCAATAGCAAACCAATAGCCAGAAGCTAAAAGTGGCAAAATGCTAGCTAAAAGAGCAAAAATTAGCTAAAAGCTAAAGTGGTGAAGGATAGCTAAAAGTGAAGAGTTGCAAAAGACTATCTAAAAGGTAAAAGTAGCAAGAGGCTGGCTAAAAGCATAAAATGGGTTGCTAAAACTTTTGCTACTATTAACCCTAACCCTCATATATTCTCATAGCAGTACCACTATGTAAGCCCTTGGTTGGACCACACCCCGGGCCCCCCTCAGAACAGTTCTGGTCATCGTTGGGACGCAGCCACAGAGGCTTCCACAACTCCACCATGGACATCACGTCCAGGCGTCCATCAGTGTGAGGGTTTCCATAGCAAGGACGCAGGTGAAGGAACACGTCCACCTTTAGTCTCAATCGTCCAGAAATCTTGAGGAGAAGAAGAACTTTGTTTTCTTTGTATGTGCATGTCGTGATGTTTACTGGTGCATGGAGAGCGTGGGCTGGTCCTTCCTGCTGGGCGGTGCGACCACTAAGAAGTTTGTGAGTTATGTGGCACGCTACCTGTAAGGTGAGGGGTCGTAGCCCAGAGGTACGACGCCTCCGTGATCCTGTTCCACATTTTCACTGTCCAGGCCTTTTCCAGGACCTCCATAGGTTGTCTCTGAGACAATAAACCACCACGGCCTCGCTGTAGAACCTAGAAGAAACCCTCCACGACTTATCATGCTGTGTTCTGTGCACGGTGCCCCTCGCGTTCTTTTGATATACAAGACCCAGAGACTCCATCCATGTGTTGAAGGAAAAACATTAGTTTTTCTGTTTAACATCATTAGCTCACAGTTTTAAGGCATCTTGAAATGCAAAGTGAAATGTAGCAGAGTGATGAACTAACTGAGTGATGAAGGAACCCCCACATGCTCCATAAAACATCATTAAGCGCCTCGTTTCAAACCGTTCGCATTACACAGAAGAAAGACAGGATTTCCTGCATCTGTTTAAAAATAGAATTCATGTCAACTCATCTTTCAGCTGATTCAGTTAATTAAATCACTTCCCCAGACCTCTTACATTTAAACCCTACTCCTGCTCACCCCCCCTCCTTGACATCCATACTGCAGTCAGATTGTCCCAACAATGAGAACTCTCCTCCGGTAAGTCGGCCTCGGACCTCAGAAACGGGGATCAGACAGAGCCGGGGGGGTTTAGGAGGCCCGGCAGCCGGTGGAGCTCTGCTCTCTGGGGAATGTGAAGTAGGAGTCAGTCTAATCTGCAGCACCAAGAAGAGACTGGCTCCTGTCTGCCTGTCTGCCACGGCCATATCTGTGTTTCATTTCAGCCTGTCAGGTCCTATCAGGAGCCCCCTTATCCCACCGCCCCCATGAGCAGAAAAACATTTAAACTCAACCAGACCAATAAATGTCTCTCAATCAGATGCAGGTTTGTAAAATTATCTTATTTCTTGTTGGGGACAGCCACCTATTATTATCCGCCTGAAAAGGGTCTTGATCTTCTGTCAACTTTAACGTGGCCTGAACCGCAACGGGCCCCCCCACAAAAGTTATATCAAAATGACCGGCTCGGCACCGTGATGTGTGCTAGCACTTTTATTGGCGTTTCGAGTTACCGTGGCGACACAATTTGCAGACAACGACGCCATTTTCGTCATTGAAAAACACCGACAGAACTCTGAACGGCCTCTGCCACAGTGAGGTCACATGACCTGGGGTGGAGGGTGTCATCCCCCCATCTGCACGTACTTTTCTAAGCAAATTAAGACAGTATTCATGCATAAACAACCGCGATTCGTGTGACCCGGAAGTACAGTACGGATCGTGCTTCTTTAACAAATTGGGGAATGACAGAGAAGTCTGAGCAAAACTTTTGGAGCCTCTTGGTTCAAGATGGCTGCCACAGCCAACTCAGAAAACTCAAAATTGACTATAAATCGGTCATTTTTTGAGTCAATAAGCTGAAATTTGGTTTGGTCGTAGCTGAGAGTGAGTTGTTATTCATTCAACCTTTATTTATACCATACCATACCATACCATACCATACCATACCATACCATACCATACCATACCATACCATACCCATACCATACCCATACCATACCATACCATACCATACCCATACCCATACCATACCATACCATACCATACCATACCATACCATACCACACCATACCCATACCATACCACTTTATTTATAAAGCACTTAAAACAGCGACAAGGCCAACCAAAATGCTTTACAGACAAAACAACAGGTAACACACAAAGCAAAATACAAAATGAGGTAAATGGGGTCAAATGAGGTATTTATACAGATTAATCCCTCTGAGCCTTGAGGACTCATTTAGAAGAGAGACCTGATTTCTTTAACAAAGAGTGATGACCTCAGTGAATAACAACGACAACAATAGACAGTCATAAAAGAGGCATACAGATTTAATTTTGTTTTTACAAATTAAAATAAAATGGCAACCAAAAGGACAAACAAAAGGAAAAAGTAGCAAAAAACCCCAGCTAGATTATAAGGCGGTGTAGAAAACTAAAACCAGGAACATGTCTGCATTGGTCCCTGCCAGGAACTTAACAGGTGTTTGAAGTCACTTATGGTCGAGAGCTTCAGATCTTTTTCAAGATATTCCAGGAAACAGGAGCGGAGCAGGAGAAGGTCCTTTAGTCTAGTTCAGTCCTCACTGAGGGAACACTGCAGGTAATAATGTCCTGAGAGCGCACGCTGTAGCTGCACTCACGCAGAGACATGTAGGAGGAGATGTATGAAGGCTATATATTCCTGATGCAAATAAAAAAAATCCAAGATGGCCACCTTAGGTAAAAGGGGAAACAAACGCAACTAAGCTAATTTCAAATGGATATAACACAGAGGGTTTTAGAGTTATTGAACTGAAGTTTGGTGTATTGATCGTGGAGAACAATCCCAAATGCAAATCAAAAATTCAAGATGGTCTCATGAGCTAAAAAGGAAAAATACTATAAATCAGCCATTTTTAGCTATTAAGCTGAAATTTAGTGTGGTGGTAGCTGAGAGCAATTCCCATTAAATACTGAATTCAAATGAAAAATCAAAGATGGCCACCACAGGTTTTAAAGAACAAAAAAAAAAGACTATAACTCGTTGAATTTTTGTCATATTGAGCTGAGATCGGGTGAACTGGTAGCTGAGAGCAAACCCCAACACAGCACTGTCAAATAAAAAAAATGAAATGGTCGCACGTGGAAGTCCCCTTCAAAGTTTCTCAGGATCTTTCTAGTTTAACGTGATTTGTTGATCTCAGCTGCAGATGTGACCGTTTCATTAAACAAACAAAACACGCACAGTTTCTGTCATTATTTGATTTTAACTAGAGATGAACGGATCCTTTTATTTATTTTTTTACTCCCGATATCGATACTGATACCTTGAGGTTTAGTTGATACCGATCGATACAGAAAAACTGCTGAATTAACTTAAAACATTTTTATTTTTTTTAAACACAAACATGAATGTACTGAATTACAAATGTATTGAAAACGGCACCAGTACAGCACACGTGAACGCACCAGCAGCTTCACAAGCTTGGTCAAAAACAACACAACTTTAATTTGTTCTGTCAGTACAATTATTAGTACATCCGATGTAAAATAAATAATAATAAAGACGCTGTGACAAAAACAATAGGTTGACAACTTTGGTCAAACATGAAAAAAACTTTAACGGTTCAGGAATTCTCAATATAATGTAAAATAAATAATAAAAGAGCTGAAATAAGAGGAAAAAACAATATCTTCGTTAGCTTGGTTGGCAGGTATTTAAAATAAACAGCAGTCAGCTCCTGTCCTTATGGATCGGTCACAGTGTCACCGATACCGATCCAGATTTTTATCGATATTGGTACCGATACTGATATCGACATCGGATCGGTGCAGCTCTAAATATAACACGACATCATCAAATAAGAGCTCTCCTCCTGAGAGTCCTGTCCACGCTCCTAATTATGGAGATGTGTTTAAGAGCAAGGGGCATCATTTCAGTTAGTAAATTCATCTTTCCTCGGTCGTCTCCTTCGTAAGAACACAATTCACTCCACCGCATCGTTTATCTGTCACGATTCACACCCGTTTCATTAGATTTTCTATCACCCTGTGCACTGCTTGGTGTCTTTGGATCCTTCTCTTCTGTCTGCATGAGGGTTTAAGGTTGTGTTCACTGATCAAACCGGTTTGTCTTCACCGCAGCACCTACAGCTCTGATTACCTTTCAGTTAGCTGCACCTGTCTCTGCACCCTTTACAAGTCCGACTCTCACACAGGGTGATGGCCAGATAGTCGAAAACAGTTTGCTGCCAGTAGATATCCCGCGCTCTTGATCCCTTGTCCCTGTATTTCATAGTTTATCAAAGTGTTTACTCAGTTTAGTCTCTTACCTGTCCTCCTTGCTCCTGTCCCGTCCCCTGGTTGGTATCCTTACCTCTATGGTTCTCTCTCCCGGCTTCCTGACTCATCGCCCACCTGACTTCGCCTCCTGCTCGACCCCCTGGACTGATGCCTCACTGACCCCCGCCTGTATGACCACGTCCTCTCGCCTTACCTGTTGGTCCTGTCTCCCATCTGCTTCCCGGTTTCGGACTCTCGCCTGCTGGACCTCCCTCTGCGCCTCACGGATTGGTACCGTTGGTCATCTGCTGCCTGTTTTCGGACTCCCACCTGTTGGACAAGCCTCTTCGTCTCACGGACTCCAAAACACAAGGCTTGAGGTTCAGGCATGAAACTATGAATGGCTTGAGAATCAGGGACCGTGAGAGGTTTAATAATCTTGCGTCGATTGAGCGGGGGCATGGAGTTTAAGTCGTGGAGAGAACAGGCATGAAGGTTGATTGCGGTGAATCAGCTGAGGGGGCGTGGTGACAGAGAAGTGACATGAAGACTTGAAGTGCAGATTGACAGGAGCTGAGGGATAAACAAAACATGAAGGAGAGCGGCAGACAACATGACATGTCATGAAGGGGCAGCGAAGTGAGCAGATGGGGGGCCAGCGGGGGCCGCTGATCATGACATCATCAGCTGCGTGATAAATATAAAATAGATCCCAGGTAGAAGTGGTTAAAGTGGTTCTGAGAAACAGCGGGGAGGTTGTTCTGTCTCCACCTGGAGCTGAGGGGACCACGCCTCCGGCTCATCTGAGAATGAAGTCCACGCTTCGTCTGAATAATGGCTCGTTAGTTCACGTGCCGATGCTGCACTTCTGCTTTGTACACGAAATAACCACAACGAAATAAAACTGTTGCAGTCCGCGGTAACTCATTTGAAACTTTTTAAGCAATATTACGAACAAAAAACCACAACAGTTAAATTAAGCGAAACGACGCATATACGTATTTATATGCATTTATACATAATTAAAAACTACATCCATCAGCCTAATAATGGTTTGGTCCATTTTACACCTGTTTAAAAGGTAACCAGGTGTGTATGGGAGGACTGCAGCGATGGAGCTAGCATGTATAAGGAGCTTCCAGTAAGATGCAACTACCGGTAGTTGGAACAACAGACTTTGTTCGATGGACAGTTACTTCATCTAGTAAAATGTGACTCATTTTTAAGATTTTTATAAATTTTGAAAAACAGAAATTTCACTTGGATGTTGCCAGGTTGTTTATATTGGTGTCACCTGGCGTCTATCCACTGCCAGCATCAGCCAACAGGATCCCTTATCTTTGGGAGGTAGATGAAGAGGAGTCTGCAAAGGCTGATAGTGTTGCAGCTGCTAATGCTAACTCCGAGTTAGCGGCTAAGAGCTCTGCTGTCCGTCAGAAGATGCTCACGGTAAGCATCCGGATCAATCGCACGGATGAAACAGTGATGTTACTTTACAATAATAAGTCCGTATACAACAGTAGACATAAATGTTGTGCTGATATTAGTTAGATGGGGTTAGCACCGAAGATTGCAGGCGACTTCTGCCACATTTGGAAAAAGGTTGGACCCCAGGAGCTTGATAAAATAAAACTTTAATTTGTTATGAATAAAACAAAAGGCTGATTCTGCATCAACAAACCAACAAGAACAAAGAAGCACGAAGAGAACGGGCCATGATGAAAGCATTCACAATGCTCAACTGAAGCTGGAGCGAAGACGGGAAGACCAAATATTCTGGGGCTAATGGGAGAAGTGGCTGCAGCTGAGATGATGGGGAATAGAGAACAGGTGTCAGTGGGCGGGGCTAAATGGAGGAGCAGGAACTTTGGATTTGAATTGAGGGAGAAGTGGCTGGTGGCAAAGAAGAATGCACAAAGACTAAACCCATCCATCCATAAATCCATTGTCTTTACCCACTTCTTCTGTTTCGGGTCATGGGGATCACTGGTGCCCATGTCCAGCCATCACTGTGTGAGAGACGGGGGACACCCTGGACAGGCCTCCAGTCCATCACAGGGACACACAGAGACAAACGAGACAAACAACTCTCTCTCACCTAGAGACAATTTAGTTACCAATCAGTCTAACATGCATGTTTTTGGTCTGTGGGAGGAAACTGTACCTGGAGAAAACTCACACGTGCACGGAGAGAACATGCAAACTACACCCAGAAAGGTCTCGGGACGGGATTTGAACAGACGACCTTCTTGCTGAGAGGCAGCAGCTCTACCAGCTGAACCACTGTGCCGCCCTAACCTAATAATCGTAAACACAAAAAGTAAGCAAAAACAAATCTTGACAATGTCGAGGTTTAAAAAAAAACGGCGACGTTGGAGTTGAATTACCGTAATTTCTGGACTATAAGCCGTTACTTTTTTCACACATTTTGGAACCGCGGCTTAAACAATGCTGAGGCTAATTTATGGATTTTTTGTTTTGTTTTAATCAGCTGTTTCACAGGAACTGTTCAGAAAACAAACAAACACATTTATTGTATTTGTGTATGTTACCGGTACGTATTTAATTAAAAGTTTTAAAAAAATCTTTCTGTGTAAATATCTCATTTTACAACGTGAACACCCACGGCTTTTATTCAGGTGCGCTCAATAGTCCAGAAATTACAGTAATTCTTAAAAATTCATTAAAGTCTTCTGCAACTGGCTTGTATTTATTTAAACCCTTATGTTCTTGTAAAGACGATATAGATCAGGGACAAAACAGCTTCAAATATAATAAAAAAGCCCAGATGTCTGATCAAATTAGCTGTTTGATAACTAATCCATGGCGTCTTGCAGAACCTTTAAGATCCTTCAACAAAGCTGAAGTCTTCGTCTCCTCCAAACATTTTGATTGAGAACTCAGAGCTGCGGCACATCTGGATCCTCACTTCTTACTCGTCTTTACTCCAAGACCGAACCTGTTTTAATCCTAATTAAACCGGGTGTGAAACGTCCCCCCTCCCTCTGACACAGTCCCATAAAAGGCTGATTTCCACACATCATCAGTTCAGTCCAAAACCACGGAGCCTCTCAGCCAGATGTTCCCCAGCTGCTGGTGAACACGAACCACGGGACAACTGCTCCGTTCAAGAGGAGGAAACGAATGGAGACCGCTTCACTGCAGACGTTCACGTGTGTCGTTCGTTTGTTGGTTTGAGGCCGAACAGCTCAAGCACAGGTCACAAGAGACGAGCCGAAGAAGCTGAGATAACGTGTTTGTGCAGAGGGTGCAGGACTATCGACTGAGGATGTGACGCTCACATGACTCGTTGATTTGTTTACTTCTACACGATGACGTGAAGAAGAACCTCCGGCCTGCAGGGACTCGCGTCAGAGCCGGGGAACGTTGTGTTCTCCTACTCACAGCAGTGACACGTCCAGCTGGAGGACTTGACTTTGTTTAGCTACAAGATGCAGACATGTTTGTTGGTACAGTTTAGTTGAGTAAAGAAACACGACGACGACTGAAACTAACAAACGTGAAAACAAAGAAACGAATGAAACGGATCTGAACAAGGACGGACCTTCGTTATACGTTCAACCTTTTGAGCCAAGCAGGTGGTTTCTTTAACGCTCTGAGACTTCTGCACCTGTCCACAGGTGTCCTGATCCAACTGTCCACAGGTGTCCTGATCCAACTGTCCACAGGTGTCCTGATCCAACTGTCCACAGGTGTCCTGATCCAACTGTCCACAGGTGT
>NC_056508.1:45524578-45531493 GCF_014905685.2 Nematolebias whitei | reverse complement strand
CACAGGTGTCCTGGTCCACTTGTCCACAGGTGTTCTGATCCACCTGTACTCAGGTGTTCTGGTCCACCTGTCCACAGGTGTCCTGGTCCACCTTTCCACAGGTTTTCTGGTCCACCTGTCCTCAGGTGTTCTGGTCCACCTGTCCACAGGTGTTCTGATCCACCTGTCCTCATGTGTCCTGGTCCACCTGTCTACAGGTGTCCTGGTCCACCTGCCCACAGGTGTTCTGATCCACCTGTCCTCATGTGTCCTGGTCCACTTGTCCTCATGTGTCCTGGTCCACCTGTTCACAGATGTCCTGGTCGACCTGTCCACAGGTGTCCTGGTCCACCTGTCCACAGGTGTTCTGGTCCACCTGTCCACAGGTGTTCTGGTCCAACCACTCCAGCTGTCGCATGCTTGAAGTTTCTTCTCCAGATGTTTCAGTTCCTTCCAGATGTTCAACAGAATTTAGATCAGGGCTCAGAGGACACTTCAGAACAGTCCAACGTTTGGTTCTGACCCATTCCTGGGTGTTTGTATTTGAGTGTTTTGGTGGACCCATGAGACCAAGCTTTCTGTCACTGAGCATCTCACTCCAGTCTGCCTTGATGGTCTTGAGATGTCCTCGTACCCTGCTCAGATCCAGGACACCCTGTACCAGCTCCAGAACAGAACCGAGCCTCCTCCATGTTCTCCTGCAGCTGCAGGGTTCTGTTCTTTGTCTCAGTTTTGGGTCTGAACACAGAGCTGATGGGACTTGTTGTCAAAAAGCTCCAGTTTAGTCTCATCTGTCCAAAGAACTTTCTCCCAGAAGATTTGTGGATGATCAAAATACATTTGAGCAAAGTCCTGTCTTGTTTTTATGACTTTGTTGTTTTCCATTAAGTCCACTTTGCCTCAGTGACTGGTGTGATGTCACACTGGTGACCTTTGACCCTGGAGTTGACCTCTAGTCTCTGTGGAAGTTGATTTGCATTAAGATAAAATAAATGAACTGTTTTCTCTGACAGTGTTCAACCAGCGGGTGTGAATTTATTATCACTCGTCAACTGTAGGAAACAGTCAAAGTTCTGGAGTGGACTTCACATCAGAGTCCGTTAGTCCACCTTCCAACGTTCTGATCAGATAGCAGCAGATTTTACACTTTTATTATGTAAACATTCAGTTCAGCAATTTATTGTTTTACTGCAAAGTCGGAGACGAAACATGTTTTAATTTGCTTCAAAATCTACTGTGGACGTCCTTAAAAATGTTTACCGTATTTATCGGACTATAAGGCGCATTAAGTGAAAAACAGTCCGATAAGTCAAACTTTATTCAACTCATTCACAATAACCACATAAAATCAGTTCGAGGTCAGTAAGCCAGAATTAATACAGAAGGCGCATTTTGAGAAAATTAAAAGATTTTAGGTGCGCCTTATAGTCCGAACAATACGGTAATTTGGTTTAAATCGTATCCCATTTGTGTCACTTTTATCCCACAATTAATTGTTTGTTTATATGGAGCTGACACGCTGCAAAATGGCCACCACAGCTAATCGACCGTATCAAAAAGAAAAGACTATAATCCAGTAAGTTTGATGTTGAGTTAAAGTAGCTGAGTCATTCCCAACACACACTGGGAGCGCTGACAGGTCATGTGACTTCTTTCTTTAATACTTCAGGTGAGACGCTTTCTGCTGCACCTTAAACTGATCCATTTTATTCTTTTACACTATTTGAACTGCACAAAACTGAATAAAATCAGTGTTTTGTTTCTTTGTTTTTATACTTGGCAATAAATGGGATACATTTTCATTGTTATGCTGATGATACACAGTTATATTTGTCCATAAAACGCAATTAATCCAATCAGCTAAGACAACAAGCATGTCTTAAAGACATAAAAACCTGGATGACCCTTAATTTTCTGTTTTTCAATAAAGACTGATGTTTTGGTTTTTGGACCTGAGCACCTTTAGGAATGAATGTTTCAGTCTTTCTCCCTCCTTAGATGACATTAATCTGTCCTCCAGCTCTAATGTTAAACATCTTGGTGTTATTTTTGATCATGTCTTTTATCCCCCACATTAAAATCTTTACTAGAACCACCTTCTTCCACCTGCGTAATATCATTAAAATTATAAACATCTAAAAATGATGCAGAAAAACTGGTCCGTGCATTTGTCACGTCTAGACTGGACTCTTGCAACGGTTTATTATCTGGGTGTCCAAATACTTCTTTAAAACGTCTTCTGTTGATCCAAAATGCTGCTGCCAGAGTCTTAACTGGAGTTACTGGGAGAGATCGTATCTCTCCAGTTTTAGCTTCTTTCCACTGGCTCCCTGTCAAATCCAAAATTTAATTCAAAATCATACTTCTAACCTACAAAGCCCTCAACAACCTAGCTCCATCTTGTATTACAGATCTTATTGTTCCATATTCTCCTAACAGAGCACTTTGCTTTCACACTGCAGGTTTACTTGTGGTTCCTAGAGTTTCCAAAAGCAGAATGGGAGGCAGATCTTCCAGTTCTCAGGCTCCTCTCTTGTGGAACCAACTTCCAGTTTCTGTCCGTGAGGCCGACACATTGTCCAGTTTTAAGACTTTTCTTTTTGATAAATCCTATATTTAGGGTCAGCTTGGGTTTCCTGAGCTATTCCTTATCCTATGCTGCTATAGGCTTAGACTACTGGAGAACAAATTAACCTCATTTATCAAATTAATAGTTTATATTTGTAATTATTCGTTCTTAACATGATTTCTGTCTTTCTTCCTCCAGTCCTGCTCGCCTCCATTCTGGACCTGCCATTGTGTATCTGTTCTTCTCAAACCCAGCCGGTCGAAGCAGACGGCCGCTTGTCCTGCGCCTGGTTCTGCTAAAGGTTTCTTTATCATGAGGGAGTTTTTCCTTTCCACTGTCGCCTCTGTGCTTGCTCAGGACGGGGGACTGCGTTGAAGTGAAAATTCAGCGATTCTGCTCCTGAGATAAAAAATGTTAAATTTATAGATGAATGTTTCTGTTCAGTCCCTGAGACGACTCTGTTGTGATTTGGTGCTTTATAAATAAACTGAATCGATAATTCCTAATCTTCTCCATCCTTGTCACTCCTAAGGAGAACCTCAACATCTTCAGTCTCCTGTCTTTTTGTCCATGTCTCTGTCTCCAGACCAGACAACACAGCTGGTCTCACCACTGTCTTGTAAACTTTAACCTTTGACCTTTACTGACAGCCTTTTGTCACAAATCACTCCTGAAACTTTTCTCCATCCACTCCATCCTCCCTGGATTCTCTTCTTCACCTCTTTTTTTTTTTTTTACCACACTCCATGTTTTCCTCATTTGTTGTTTTATCTTTCTAGAAAATTGGTAATTTATTTACAAACCCAGATTCCTTCAGTGCATACAAGCTTAAATTCTGATTTTATGTGATTATTAAAAGTTTAATTGAGAGTTTTATTTTTTCTGTTTTTACTGTTTGTGAGATTTTTCTGTCGAAAAGGTGCTTCAAGATAAAAACTACATTTGACTCTTTTATTTTTAAAGTTATCAGGAACCAGGAGTCAGTTTTTGCTCATTTTTTAAACATCTTCAACCAAAATTCTTCTTATATGATGGGGAATTGTTTCTCCTGAAGTATTTCTTACATCTGTTTGATTTAGTAAATGTTAAGTAAAAAAACTAAATTGCTGAGAAAGAGATTTTAAAATGATAAAAAAATGATTTTTCCCTCCGCCTCTGTTTGACTTGCAGTACCCAGCGTCACCAGCAGAGGGCAGTAGAAACATGCTCCTCAGCAGCTCTGCTCTCTGCACTGCGTCTGCAGTCTGAGGGACTGCAGTCCAGTCCCAGGAGCTTCTCTGGACTCTGTGTTCTGATCCAACATTACTGCAAATGTACTCTCTCAGCAGTCCAGCCGTGTGTCCAAACAGAACTGGCCGGCGTGTCTCAAACGGCACCGCCACGGGAGGAAATCCTTAAAAACACAACAACGGTCCATTCCTGATTCGGTTGTCATATTTCAGAGGGTTTACCTGTAATGATGACATCACTGAAGCTAAACTTTCACAATGTTTTTAAGCCAAAGCGCAAATTCCAAACAAATATCTCAGCAATGAAATATTATTTTATATTATAGCTGCATTAAGTGATCCCGTTGGAATAATTAAAGGTCTAAAGCTCTTTATTTAAATGCATAAAAGACTGTGCTCAGAGTTGGAGATCACTCTCAGCTACTACCACACCACATTTTAGCTCATTGTGTGAAAACTGACAGAGAAATAGCAGTTTTTGTGTTTTTAATGTCAGCTGCATGTATATCAGCCATATTGAATCAGGTTGACCCCAAAAGTTCTTCAGTTTTATTTCTTCATACAGTGATTAAACTCTGTGAGTTTAATTAAAATCATCCAATGGTTCATGAGATATTTTGCTAACAGACAGACAAATATGCAAACAAACATGCAAAAAAGTTATTGCTTTGTCCTTCGGCTTCAGGTACAAAAATTAAAATGTCTGTTTAAGGATTTTTTTGTTTGGTTTTGGAGCACAACATTATAAATAAATATTTGTCTGAATGTTTATGAAGCATTCACACTGTTGTGAGCCTGTTTATATTTATTATTCTGGGTTCTTTAAAATTATTTCATGTTGCTCAGCATCTTTCTCATCCCACTATTTTTGTGCTATTTCAACAAATCAAAACGTTCAGCTCTTTCAGGACATTTCTGTTATGACTTTTGGTATTGGTGCAACTTTAGCTTTTTTTTTTAAATATTTAGCCTTTTCTGCCATTTTTTTCCTCATAGGAAATGAACTGAGCTCATTTTACATCCTTCATATCTTTAGCTCTGTTTCCAACCTTTCACTGCTCCTTTCACATTTTGTTCTGGTTCAGCTTCTTTCAGTTTCCTTATACAAATTTAAAAAAAATCAGCTACTTTCAGCTAATTTCAGCTGTTTGTTTTTTTTAGCTGTTTTTTGCTCCTTTCACATCATTTCTGCTAACTACAGCATTTTTGTGCTTCTAACTTCTTTCAGCTAATTTGAGTTTGGTATGCTCCTTTCAGCTTATTTATGCAAATTTCAGCCATTTCTACTATTTCAGCTACTATTTAGCTGTTTTATGCTAATTTTAGTTTTTTTCAGTTAATTCTACATTTTTTGCACTCATTTGAACTTTTTTCAGACTAATTCAGCAAAAACTGCTCTCTCCACTTCCTTCTTGTAATTTAAGCTTCTTTCTGCTTTTTCAGCTACTTTTCAGCAATTTTTTTGCAAATTTCAGCTTCTTTTTTTTAATTTTTTTTTTAGCAAATTTACTAATTTTTCTGCACATTTTTGCTTATTTAAACCAAATCCAGCAAATATGTGTTCTGTTTTCTTCTGCTATCTTAGACTTGTTTTTCCATTTCGGCTACATTTCATCATGTTTTTAGCTAATTTCAGCTGTTTTCAGCAAGTTCTGCAGCAATAAGCATTCACACTGCATTTTCACAGGAAATGCAGCTTCTCTGTTTAAAACGAATAAATCTGGAGTTTAATCATCAAAAACAGTATTTTAGATCCGGCGCAGGAGAACAAACAAAAACACAAACCAGTGGTGCAGCGGACACACGCTGACTAAAACAGGGCGGCCGTTTCCTGCTTTTAATGAAAAAGAAGGCCGGCTGATGAATCTGTGTTCTTGCTGAGGCGGTTGCGTTCTGTGTTAACAGTATGACCCACAGGCCCCCGCCTGATTTGAGTCAACGCAGCCCACTGCCGGTGCCGTAATGGTGGGCTCGAACGGTCTTTGGCACGGCTTCAGCCCGTTAAAACCAATCAATCAAGGTCCGAAAGCCACAGTAGATCTTTGTTGCTGCTGAGCGCGTGCATCTTTTTATTGTTTACCATCTTGTAATGGCTGCGGCCAGCAGCATAATGCACGGCGTCAAAACGCTCGAGCCATCTCCGACTAACGCACGAACACGAGCTCAGAGGACTTCTTCAGGGGGCGCGGGTCCAAACCCACCACACCTGAATCTACAGAAAAGAACACGGCAGCTCAACGTTCCTTCATTCCTGAGTGTGAGAGCAGAGGGAGACATGCCAGAAGTGCTTATAGGCTAAATAAAATGAGCTGAAAGCTAAATGTAGCAAAACCACTGGTTGTTGTTGTTGTTGTGTTTCTTTCGGCTGCTCCCTCCTGCATGGGCTGTTGTTGTTTTTCTTTTGGCTAATAGCTAAATGGAGCAAATCATTACCATTGTAGCTAAAATGAGTAAGAACTGTTAAAAACTAACTGCATCAAAACTGTAGCTAAATGTGAAATCAAGCAAAAAACACAGCTAATAGCTAAAATGGCTATAAATTTAGCAAAGCCATAGCTAATAGTTGGACAAACTGTAGCTAAAACCTGAAATTAGCAAACAGTAGCTAGGAAATGAATGTATTAATACTACGGCTAACAGCTAAAATGAGGAAAACCATGGCCAAAAGCCAAAATTAGCATAACTAGCTAAAACCTGAAATTAGTAAAACTTGCAGGTAAAAGCTAAAAATAGCAAAACTTTAGCTAAGAACTAAATGTAACAAAATCATAGGTAAATGTTTAAAAAAGTTAAACCAATGCAAAAAGCTTTAATGTAACAAAGTATATAAAATTAAACAGCAAAACACAAGCTAAAAGCTACAATACACACCGTAGTACCTAAAGCTTAAATTAGTAAAACATTATCTAAAAGCTAAAAATAGCAAAAACGATGACTAAAAGCTAAATGTGACAAAACAGAAACTCATAACAAAATGCAACAAACCATAATTAAAATTTAAGTGAGCTAAATTTGAGCTAAAAGCTAAATTAAATAAAACAGATATCCATCCATCCATCCATCCATCCATCCATCCATCCATCCATCCATCCATCCATCCATCCATCCATCCATCCATCCATTATCTATTATCCATCC
>NC_056508.1:45483486-45519578 GCF_014905685.2 Nematolebias whitei | reverse complement strand
CATCCATCCATCCATCCATCCATCCATCCATCCATCCATCCATCCATCCATCCATGCATTAATTCATACATGCATCCATCCATTTACACATACAAACAGTACATCCATCCATCCATCCACTATTCATTCATCTGTCCATCCATCCATCCATCCATCCATCCATCCATCCGTGCATCCATTCGGCACTTGTTCCAGTGTCAGGTTTAGGACATTCCCAGAGTGCTTTGTTTGAATGATGCCAGCTTTACAAATATTTGACACATTTTTCAAGCAGTTGTTTCTGCTTTTTACAGGATCATAAAATTTGCTTTTGATTTCCACATAAAAACAGAGTCATTTTTCAAAATGCAGCAGAATACGACGAGAACAGTGCATTAACAAACACGAAGTCCATACAGTGCAGTGGGTTTAAATTAGTTGTGTGTGTGTGTGTGTGTGTGTGTGCGCAGCATAAGTTACTAAATTCACACTGCGTGATTTGCTAATGAAACCATTAATTGAATAAATGGAGAATGTTGTTTTGATCACCATCTCAGTGGTCCATGAAATGACTGACTGTAATGTTTGTGTGTGCGTGTGTGTGCAGCTGTGTGTGTGTGTGCAGCTGTGTGTGTGTGTGCAACGCTCTCTTTCTGTCCAGGAGTGTGTGTGCTCTAAGGAGTGTATGCCACAGCAGAGTGACACAGCGCCCCGTAAGCACATTTGGAACAGGCTAATTAAAGCTCCTCCGGAATAAGGCCAGGCTTATTAACATCTCAACATGGCCACTAAAGCCAGCTCATAACCCAACGAGGATCAATGCTTTTCATTACGGCTGAACCCAGATGTGCTGCCCAGCTGAGCCACCACACACTCAGATGAACAGTTCTGCAGCACCGAAGAGCTGGTGAACTAATAGAATAACGATAATAATGAAAACCCAGGAAATGAGACGTCAACCACGACAAAGGGAAAGGGAGAGAAATCAAATGGCTTCTTTTTGTTTTTGCCACTCACAATGATGACGAGATCATTTTTGTATTTACCAAGAGAAGATTTATGCAGATAAGCTGCAACAACTTGAGCCTCATCACGATTATACATTTTAAATCTGCTTTTATTGAATCTTAATTGCTTTTCTGTAAAGCACAGCACTTAAATCCATGTTTGTTGCAAGTTTTCTAATGATTCTGCTGCTCAAAACATTTTTTACATCTTTAATGAGAAGAAGATTTTAATAAAAATAATTTAAACTATTTGAATCCTGCAGACTTTTTATGTTTATTAAACAAAACTTAGAGCTCGGTTCTTAGGATTTAAACAGCCCAGGCTCCACATGATTGGAGTTGAGCTGAAGATCTGACTTTAGAGACGTCAATCATGAAAGAGTCTCCTTTAAAGAATAACCCGTCATTTTCAAACCTCTGCTAGAAGACGTGAATGCAGCATTGCTAAGAATTCCCACTGACACCATCTCTGAAACCAACACACCACTGTCGCTGTGATCCTCGACTTGCTTGACTGTAAGACGAAGCCAATCACTGTGGAACGTTTCCCACCGTGGAGAAGGAGGCTGGAAGCTAAGATCAAGCAACACAGAGAGAAATCCTCCTTCTGTCAGAACAACAGAACGGTGCAATGAATGAGCCACCACAAAAAATACTGCAACATGCACTTGAAGCTCTAGAACACACGTGTCAAACTCAAGGCCCGGGGGCCAAATGTGGCCCTCGCTGACATCTTATCTGGCCCCCAAGATGATATGTTAAATGCAAAATACTTTTTTCACTTTAATTGTTTCAGTAATCTTTAGATTATGAACTCAAAAGTGCAATAGAGAACGTTAAAATGAGACCAATCAAACTCTTGTTGAGGAACCTGCAAGCGTTCAAGAAAAGTCATTCGCATGTGGTACATGTGGTGGAACAAAATTGTGCACACAGGGTCCCCAGTTACATCCAACAATAGCAAAAATACAAAGTGCTAAAAGAAACAGTAAATAGGGATCTAAGATATAAACTAAGCTCTACGCTAAAAGATCCAAGATATATTGTACGTTAGTCACTAACGGTGCAAAACAATACACCGAACAACAGCAGCCGGAACATGAGTCTTTGTGTGTACGAGTACGAATGAATGAATACAGCAGCATGAAATAATCAGCAGCATGAGATCAGCAGCGTGGATAATCAGTTACTGACTCAGCCACAATGTCACAGAGAGAATTGTGAGCGTTATGTGACTTTATTACACGTATTGACCCATTGGTGGTAATCTTGCTTAGAACGTGGATGCTTTGAAAGTAATGTTGTCGTTATGATGATCCCGACCGCAGGCAGCACTAATAAAAAAAAACAAAAAAAACAAGAGCAGGTAGACTGGAGGAGAGTCAAAGCGAGTCATGGTGAGTCTGGGCAATGGAAAACAACGGCCACAGAGACAAACGACCAGTACCACTCAGGTTCAGGGCTACTTTTAGAATTTCAGTGAACCTAAAACGCATGATTTGGTCTGTGGGAGAAACCAAAGAACTTTGGAACATCCCATCTTTGCATTGGGAGAACACTGAGCAGCCACGATTCTGTTGGAAATTAAAAAAGACCAGTTATAAACAACCCAGCTGAGCCACTTTCCGTTGTTCCCAGCAGATTCTGATCACTGCAGTAATGTGGAACTGGTCCGTTAACTGGTCACTGTCGTACTTCAAGACATTTCTTTGAAAAGCTGAATTTCCTTTGCAGAGAAGCTTCTAGTTTGCGTTTTCATCTTTTTGTCAGATTTTACATCAGTCAATCTTTAGGTCCCCCCCCCCTCTTCCACATGTTTCCTCCCCCTCCCTCCCTGTCCTCCCAGCTCTCAGCCTCCTTGGGTCAGTCTTTGAGGCTACTTCAAAGCGTCAGCTGCTGCAGTGTTTTGCTTTGGCTCTCCGACCCACTGACACTCCCCAAGATCAGAGTTAAAACCGGGCCTCAGCTCCACCACCCCTCTCGCCCTCAGCAGAAAGGAACTTCCTTTACTCCCCTCCATCAATTAATAATACTCTCCCACAGGAGCTCTAGTTCGTGTACATAAGCAGCACCATAACATCCCAAACAGGGTGGTTTTTATTTTTCCCTGCTCTCTCCTGTTCATAAAATTAGTCATTCATTTGTAGGGAGAGCAGATTTACTGATGTGCAGGCAAGAAAAACATTTCCTGGTTTCCCCTGGGGCCGTCGTTGCTGACTCGTGTCATATTTACTGTGTAATTGATTTTTAAACACACTCGTCTCTCTCCAGTCCCACACAACTGTTTTCTACACTTTCCTTCACCGCCGACAGCAGCCGATGGCTGTACCTCTCTACATAATAAGACAAACATCACGAGCTCGGCGATTCTGCCATTTTTGTGACGCTCTCTTCGACTCCTCCCTGAAATTGCACAGGAGACACGAGAGGGAGGCGAAGACGCATGTGACAAATGAGAAAGATTGAGGGACAACGACTCAGAATTATTGTAACTAATAATTAGTTTAGTATTAATTAATAGTCCTGACTGAAAAATAGAAGCTACTCCTCCACCTCGGCCAGTTGTTCTAGGAACATGAAAGTTTAAATAATTAACAGGAGTGGATTCATTTATACCAACAAAATCCTCCTGTTGTAGCCAAGTTTCTGTCAGACACAATAAATCAATATGATGATCAGTTATCAGTTCATTAACTAACAGGGATTTAGAGGAAACAGATCTGATGTTCAATAATCCACATTTAATGATTTTATGATTTTGCTCTGGTAAAGTAACTGTTTATTTTAATCAGATTTTTATGGTTTATATTTTCAGAGCTGATTTTTGGTTTATTTCATTTGAGCCGTGGGCGAGTTGACACTGTTTCAATGTGGGTGTGGGTGGGTAACAGAGGAGAAGCAGCAGAGAGGGGTGGAGGACTACACCTCTGCTTCCTGGACTGGACCCTGGGTCGTCAATAATTTGGGGGATAAACAAAATCAGCCGTATTTCTAGAAAGAAGAGTGGCTCCGTCCAAAGTGGGACGGATGCCATCTCTCCGCATCAGACCAGGTTTTCCCCAGAAAGAGCTCCAGTTATCTTTGTAGCCCACGTCGTCGTCAGAACACCACCTGGACACCCAGCGGTTAAACGTTAATTTTAGTGATGTCCGATTGGCGTAACCGGGTGTCATTACCGCCAACGTGAATAACAATCTTACCGTATTTAGCCTTAGCCTTAGTCAGCAGTTTCAGATAAGATTCTATGTCGCCCGCTCTGGCCCCCTCCATTTGACTATGGCCGCTGGAGTCCCTAAAGCCACGTTTCGGACTATGGAGCTTCCAATAACCAGGGTCTGCTTCTCAGCGGGTGTCACTGAGCGAGGAAAATCTTATTAGAAACGTGAACGGGTCGGTGGTGAACTGGGGGCTTAGCCTTAGCACTACGCTTGCTCCGGACCGCCACCCAGCCGGTGATGGTGACAGTCGGTGACCCAGCTAGCTACTGGTTTTTCCACAGTGCGGAGACGAGCTCACAGTTCACAGACTACATGTTAAACGTGTACCTTTATCGCTAAAGGAAGCAGAGGAGTAGCTAAACATCTGACACAGAGCAGGAGAAGCTGGGAGAGACAGAAGCTAATCTAAGCTAATGCTAGCAAGAGCTAGCAGATCCCAAATACGCCGATAAAAAACCCCGAAGTGTTGAAAGACAAAAGGCGTCGCAAGCACAATCCAGCTGTAGAAAAACAACCGTATTAAGGGTGTTTGTGTACTAAAATCTGTGCAAAAGATCGATAAATCCAACAATGTTCAGTCAGGTCATCTGGACGGTTTCTTTTTTTGTGCTGAGACGTTTCGCCATCCATCCAGAAGGCTTCATCAGTCTGAAGAAACTCCAAACAAAACTGATCCTCCCCCAAAAGCTTACACCAAAGTGGAAAAAACAAGTTATGTTGGTGCTAAGATGGCGTCTGGGGCGCGGCCTCTCCTCCGGTGCCCGCTCTCTCCCTCGTCGACGTGTCAAACATTTCAGCACAAAAAAAAAACAAAGAAACCGTCCAGATGACCTGACTGAATCCAGTAAATCAAGATTTCTCAAGCAAAGAAGTTACTCCAGCTACCAGCAGAGAAAACAGGAAGTGACCACAGCTTCATCTTACTGCAAATGTCCTCACGTATGCTGGTCCAGATGAAAATCTCAAGCCAGATAGACTTTTACAACTTCTATCACTTTGATACCAGTAGTGAGCCTTTCAGCCTTTAGGTCACATTTTGTTACTTAGCAAGTGTTTTGCTACTTTTAGCTAACAGTAGGCTACCTATTTACTTTTAAGCATAGCATTACATAATTTTTTAAGCTTTTTTAGCTAGTATTTTGCCAGTGTTCTGCTTCTTTTAAGCTTTAACAACTCCGCGTCATCAATTTTCAGCAAAACATTCAGCACGAAGAATTCACGCTGCAATATATGTTCACTGGGTTTAATGTGTCTAATTAAGCAGCACGTTTGTCAGGTGGAGAAAATAGTTTCATTGTACGTCCCTACAAAGGATTTAACTGCTGTTAATGATTTTAACGAGTACAAATCAAGCTTTAACAGTAATTTAAGACTTATCAGCTGTTTCACAATAGCGTTAATTGTCTTGTTGAGAGTTAATACTTAATAAACACATTAGAAAGATTAGCAATTAACAGACATGGGGGGGGGGCATTGAAGCTGAAGGATGCCATCAAAAACAGGAAAAGAAACAATTAGAGCAGAAAGAAGCTGAGGATGGATGAAGAGCGGCGTGGCGAGCAGGGAACAGAGCGGAGCCTTTCTTCCTTAGGGAAGGTGCAGGGCTCTTCTAATCAATCCATGGATGCATTGTAAAATCAATGCTCTGTATAATTAGGGCAATCCAAGGGTAAAAAAAAAAAACCCACCCTGCTCTGCATTTTGCCTCCGTCTGCACTAAGTCTTTGCTCTCTCCTGTAATAACACCTTCAGTGTAAACAGCTTCAGGTCACAGTTACATTATTTCAAATTGGCTGGAATAATTGAAAAACCTTGAGGTCCGCTTCGTGTGACACGTCACAAAAGTGCAATCCGCTTAGAGGGAGCAGTGCTTTATGATTAACTTTAGCCGAACCCTTACTTTTAAACAGAATGATGGTGTTTTCCAAAAGCTTTTAACTTCTACAGATGAGCTGTGGTCAATGCAGCCCATCAAAGCCACTCATGTCAGCGGCACCTCCAAACGGGAAGGACAGTCATCCGACGTCCCGCTCTGACAGAACATCCTCACGCACGTATTCCCCACTCCATGGTGTCTTTTTTAAACATTTTGTCCCCATTTGAAGGTTGAAGAGGGTAACTGGAAATACCGTCCGTCTATCTTGAACTGGATAATTTGAAAAAAAAAAAAGAAAAGGCAACATGCCAACTTTGGCTTCATCTACGTGTAAGAAAGGTCACGATCGAAAATTGGTTGCCAAGTCAAAATCCAAGATGGCTGATATATATATATATATACACACACACACATACACAGTGGAGAGCATCCTGTGCTCCAGCATCAACGTGTGTCATGGAGGCTGCACAGCTGCAGAAAGAAAAGCTTTGCAGAGAGTGGTGAAGGCTGCACAGAAGATGTTGGAGTCAGTCTCCCCACCATCACAGACATCTACACCTCCAGATGCAGGAAGAGGGCCACCTGCATCATGAAGGACCACACTCACCCAGCACGCACACTTTTTGCCCCACTCCCCTCAGGAAGGAGGTTGAGGAGCATTAAGTGTAGAACCACTAGACTGAGGAACAGCTTCTACCCTGAGGCTGTTAGACTCATGAATCTCTAACTAGAATAATCACTGTGAAAAATCACAACATGTTGCTGCTGATCTGTTTCATGTTGCTGCTGATCTGTTTCAATGTTGATGTGTTCATGCATGCTCATCAGCTCACACAGACTCATGCTCATGTTCGTGCTGCTGTTCGACGTGATGTTGTTGCTATTAGTGCTTACTGTATATTTAGTTGATGTTTTTCTTAGTTCACATCTTAGATCTTATCACATGAAACTGGGACCCTGTGTACATAATTTCTCTCCACCACATGTACCACATGAGGTGTGAATGACAATAAAGAATCTCTGACTCTATATGTGCATTATACATTTTAAGAAACTATGCATTCTAGTTTTTATTTTGCTAAAAAAATGTAATTTCATCAAATGACTGAGGTAGCTGAAGATTAATCTATGGTGGACAAGGCCACCATTGGCCACCCCCTGGCTCCGCCCATTGCCCCATGTAGTGTATAAAATCGTTCCCTGTACACGTCAGGATTCGTCACTGTGTGCCGTCTTGGACTAGAAACAAACAAAATCTACCTCTCTATAAAGAGTCATTTCTATTTTTTGTATTTTTATAAATTGTTGCTTCCAGCTAATCTGGAGTTCAAACAAAGTGAAACACAGAAAGTGATTTAGAAAACAAAATAAAGACATTAACAGTTAAATTAAAAGTTAACCCACTGCCTTTCATGTCAGAGCTTAAACCAGAATCATCACATGTTGAGAAACGATGACGCTAATGAGCGTTTGGTCGAGCTTTGGAAACCGCATTAGGTGCACGTGCACACAATAACGTGAGATCCCATTCAATCTGCTGCTTCTCAGAGTATGTGTTGTGAATGACTCTCAGCTACTACCACAGAAGATTTTAGCTCATTAGCTGCAGGAATGTCCAAGTTAACGACATTTTTATAGTCATACCTACACAAAGTCAGTTGAGAACCACTTCTCATTTACAGTGCTGACCTGGTTAGGAGGCAGCAACAATAAAAGCAGAAGACACGACACAAACTGCATAAATTAACATATTTAAACAAACTATACACAATAAAAAAATAAATGATGAAAGCATTGTGAACAATACAAACATACTGACAAAGCTTTAAACACAGATCTGGTGTAGCCATCAGTACATGTTGGGGATGACGCTCATATTTGACCAGTTTAGTTACCCCAACATCAGCACAACTGACTGAGTTGAAGTCTTTAGAGCTGACGAGATTAGCTGTGGTGGCCATCTTGAATGAGCTCAACATCCTTAAAGGTGGAAAAACAAAGCACAACTGCTCCAGACTGCAAACGTCTCTGCATACCGCCAGCATCAACGTTGCCAGATATACATAATTACTCGTTTTATCCCCCCTCCTTTTCTGTGCACACGAACAGCACATGCCTCATCTTACAACCTCCCCCCTCCAAGAAGGCTCACTTTAATAAGCACAGATGAGAGTTTTGGTTAAAATACAATATGTTAAAGCAACAGTACGCTATTTCTTGATTACATATTTGGCAACCCTGCAGGGTTTTTTGATTGTATTCACCAGCATCATCATTTCCAGGGAATATTCTCGTGTTAACATGAGTCAGACACATTCTCCTAACAATCCTCAGGAGGGAAGGGATTATTTCCACGTGAATAATCTCTGGGTATGTTTCACATGCTGGTTGTGACAGTTGTGCGTGCAGGTTCTTCGGTCTCGAGCATCAAAACGGTTCCACCCAAAACGGTGAATACATGAACTTTCATTTTGGACCAAGGAGGTTTGGACGCTGCTCCATGTTGAAAAGGGCGAGCAGCACAAACTGCACTCTGTTTGCCGTTGTTCTTCTCACACCTAAATCTATTAATTGTGTGTGATTTCACATGGATGCAGAGGGGGTGTCCAACCCTCCACTCTGACACCTGGATGGAAGAAGCTTCAGCGTCAGAGAGAACCAGCACAGTTTGTGCACACGGATGAAAAGCAGCAGAAACGCTTCAGTTTCACTCCAACATGGCGTCGTCCGAACAGGGCCTCAGCTTCAAGCTTGGACCTTCACACTCTTCAGATTTAATTTGACCCCCCCCCCCCCCCCCCACAGCCAAGAAGTGGACGTCCTTCAGAATAAAAGTCCAGCCACTTTGATTTCAAACTTTTAGGATTCATTTTACGTCTCCACCTCTTTCATGATCACCTCCAGCAGGACTGATGTTTGTGAAGCCGTTTGCAGATGACACCATGTTCTGAATGGAAGAACCAAAACCAGCCATCACCAATTAATCCAGTAATAGTTTAACGACACCTCCCAGTTCCACAACACGGAGCCCCACTGAGGCAAGAACTGCTGATGCTGACAGGCGACGGACGTCTCTCTCATTAAACACAGATCCTATAGATGTCTTTAATGACAGACTCCATACGAGGAAATAAAGGCCGACCCTCCGCTCATCCATAACGGATCACTGTACCTGGACCGAGTCCAGAACTCTCCAACACACAGGGCAGCACATCTGCAGACATAAAAACACACTCCTCACCCAACCCACCGGGTTTAATCTCTCTAAGTGTTTCCTCTCCTGCCTCCTCTCATCCTGACGCTTCTGAAGGCAACGACTCAAACTTTCATCAGCTCCTCCCTCGACAGGAGGCGCAGACGCTCAGATGTCCATGAAGCGTCTGTCTTCTGCCATAAATCCTTTCTGTTAATGCTGATGTTGGCGTCCGGGCTGGAAGATATGTGGCTGATCGCTGCATAAATAACTCTTCACACCTGCACTTCATTAGAAAACAAATAAACACCGTTTATTTGTTGGGAACGCTGTTTCTATTCACACTATGGTTTTGCTATTGTTGGATGAAACTGGGACCCTGAGTACATAATTCTGAACCAGTTGTGATGAGAAGGACAATAAATATGACTTGAAATTGACGCTCAAAGAAGACGTTTTCGATGAGAACCGTGTGGAACTGAGCTGCAGTGGTGTCCTCTACAGATGTGTGCAGCTGCTGTGGGACAAACAAAACAAGAGCAGTTCAGTTCAAGACACAGAGCTGAAGGAGCGTTTGTTGAAATCAGCAGAAATAAATCAATTAAAACATCTTGACTATGTTCACTTCTGTTTTCAAAAGACTCGTTTGAGTTCAAATTTAAAGATGTTAGAAGGTGAATTTACAGCTGTTCAAAAAATTGGAGTAGATTTTTAGTTTTAACTGCTTTTTTGTTTTGTTATTAAACTTTGATTGAAGCTTTATTTAGTTAATTTCCTTTACTGCAGGGAAACAAACACATTTAGCTGCTCGCAGCTGAACACACTTTGCTTACAAACGTTAAAATTAAAAACACATTAACCATCAATATGAGGGAAAAAGTACAAATTTAGTCTATTTTCTCTGTTTTCTACATTTATTAAAGGCTCAATGACTAAAATAAAAATAAAGAAAATAATTAATTAAATAAAAAAAATTAGTTAAATAAATAAACAAACAACAAATAAATTAAATGACTTAATAAATAAATAAAAATTAAAAAATGAAATAAATAATGAATAAGCAAATAAATTAAATAAAAAAATTAAAAAAATTAAATAAATTAATTAAATAAACAATAAACAAATAAATTACAAATAAATAAAAACAATAAACAAATTACAAATAAATAAAAACAATAACAAACAAATAAAATCACATATAATAAACAAGTAAACAAATAAATTAAATAAATAAAAACACAAATAAAGTTATCAAATAAATCAATTAAACAAACAAATAAATAAACAACAAACAAACAAAAATAAGTACAATAAATCAATAACAATAACAAAGACATAAATAAAAACAAACAAATAAAGTAATAAATAATATACAAATAAATAAATAAATCTGTGTGTTCAGGCAGTAAAAGTTTTCTGATCTTGCGCGCGTGATTCACATTTGTTCAACGAACCTTCAGCTTCAGGTCGTTTTGTTTTCGGCTCTTCCTGCAGCATTTTGTTTGGTGTTAATAAAAAAGTCATCGCCTGTTTTCAAACCTGCATTTTTTTTTTTTGTCCTTCGTTCAACTTTTCACCTTGACCCATGCAGGCTGATGAAGTTTAATCAAAAATGGATTTCATATGATAAAACCATCAGTTTCACCAACAGTCGTCATGTTTTGGACAAAAACAAACAGAATTTGCTCCTTTTCAACTCAATGCACGTTTTGTCCAGAAAAACGAGGACCTGCATGTAGTTTGCACAGAAAAACCTCCCTGGACCTTCTGAGATCTCCACACCAGACTCGAGCTGCCACTTTAGGACCAACGGGGATGGATGAGGTCTGCAGAGACCCGTACGGTGGAAATGAGGGCTGCAGCAGGAAAACTGATGTTGATTGCTTGTGAATGGTGGACGGTAAAAAACTCCACTGAGCTTTGACTGCAGGCCCGGAGCCACAGGGAGACGAGGCATCCGTCATAAACACAGAAACCTGCCATGACAGGAAGCAACCGGCTTCACCTGCACCAGTTAAAAATACCAGCAGGACAACCAGAGTGACCTTTCTGTACAGACGGAGTCAGGTTTGGTTTCAGCTGTATACATCCTGATTCTTCACTTTATGTTTTACTTCAAGTCAGAATAGATTTTATCTTTTAAAGTTATTTTATCTGTTTGAATGTGGGGGCGTTTGTCTTATACGACGTTTGAATTCAATATAATTTATAGCCGTTTGTAGCTTGAAAAGGAAGAAATGATGCACCGGAGAATCTTCTTACGTTTCAAAGTTATATATTTTTTCAATTAGTACAATCAAGGAAGGGCATGGTGGATCAGTTGGCAGAGCTGCCACCTCTCAGTGAGAAGGTCGCCGGATTGAATCCCAGGGGCCTTTCTGGGTGGAGTTTGCATGTTCTCTCTGTGCATACGTGGGTTTTCTTCAGGTACTCCAGTTTCCTCCCACAGACCAAAAACATGCATGTTAGGCTGATTGGTAACTCTAAATTGTCCCTAGGTGAGAGAGAGAGAGAGAGAGAATGTTTGTCTCTATGTGTCCCTGTGATGGACTGGAGACATGTCCAGGGTGTCCCCCACTTCTCTCACAGTGATTGCTGGATATGGACACCAGTGACCCAAAAAGGAAGAAGCTGGTAAAGATGATGGATACAATCAAGGAACATCTTAAAGATGTGGCGTCACCTAAAGTTCATGCTTTTCTTTCTACAGGCTCTTAGTGTTTAATTTCTAAACAGCTTCAAAGGAGTGACATCGTGAAGCTGCAGTGATCTGCTGGACTGCTGAAAAAAAAGAACATTAATGTTCCTCTGATCCCAATCCAGGAACCCATCATGGTTTGTAGAGACTGGACCTGTGAATGCAGACAAACATGAGGAACTTGAAGAGAAACTTAAAAAGTTTTAGACTTTTTTTCAACAAAATCAAAGGTTGATGCGGCAGCAAGAGCTACAAGTGACGAAACATGGAGGATGCACAGAGGAGACCCTGAACAGAGGCTGCTGGGAGGAGTGGAGACACCTGGGCAAAGGGGAGCAGGTGAGAGTGGGCGGGGCCGGAGCAGAGGAGGAACAGTGAACTGAGGACACAGAGGATGCTGGGAAATCCTTCTGGACCTTCACACCCAGGACACAAACTTTTTGAGCACCAGAACTCTCTGATCAAAATCTAAAATTCAACAAATCTTGTTGTTTAAGGATTCAAAGATATTTAAGGTCAAGATATTTCTATATAAGATAATTTTGTTGACTCTAAAAGAGCAACACAGTTTTTTTGTTGTTGTTTTGTTTTAACAAACAATCACATTCACAAACATTTAAAGACTTAAAAAAACATTTTATCCTCATGTGCATGCGTGGATGAGATGGCTCCACGAGACGTTCCTCACTTTTAGTCCTTGGAAAACGAAGAACCAACCCCAGTCCCGCAGACCTCAGAGAGCAAAGGTGCAGAAACAACTCCCTCCAATCAGTTTATTGACCATTTATTAACAATAATCTGCAAATTCCAACAACAATGCATTTCTTTCTGTTTGGAAATAATGTCTCTATTTATGCAATACGCAGCTTTCTTTACCTGCCTTATAAAAAAGCAGCTCCATGAATCTAACTAGTCTTTTAATTTATTTAATTTTTTTAAATAAGATTTGCAGCATCGTTTAGTAAATACTGAATAAAAAAATATGTGTAATATTTGATTTTGTAAAGTAAAGAAAGTAAAGCCTGATACCATCTTACATTTTACTCGTATTAAAAAAATAAAATAACACAAAACCTCGCAGAAAGAAAAAGAACCCCCCAAACATTTTTCACTGCTTTCATATATTAAACACTGCGATGAGGGGCTTCATGGTGAAAGCTGTGACTGCATTTGTTCAGGAGGACTTCTCTCCATGTGTCGGGTGGTGCAGTGAGGCTGCACCGTCAGCAGAGGGAGACGACCACTACTCACCCCGACTGAAGCCAAACTGAGCTGAACACTTTCCCCTTCATCTCCAAACTGTCCTGAACTAAACAAAATCAAAGACGTGCATGTGCAACAGGAAGTTGTGACAACAGAGGAAGAGGGGCCAGACTCCTGCTGAAGCTCCTGCATGCATCTTGAACGGTTAATGGACTGTAGCCTACGCAAACCTTTCTATCTACTCAAGATACTCAAAGCTCTTTACAACACAATCTGTGGCCTCATGTTCATACAGCGCTCTACTACATCTGTACAAAGATAATCTGAATCTGTAGAGATTAATCACTTTGAGATCACATTCATACACTGAGGCAATGAGGGGTTCACCGTCTTGCCCAGAGACACTTCAGCGTGTGACTGCTGGTGGAATCAAACCACCAACTCTCGCATTGGAGGACGACTGCTCTAACCACTCAGCCACAGCTGCTTGAGCTGCTGACTCCTGAAGAGGCATGCTTTCATCACACATCTGTCAGTGTCTGCATGTTTGTGGCAAAAAAGTCCTAATTCTGTATGTACTTGTTGGTCTGTTAGCAAAATATCTCAAAAACCACTGGACACATTTTAATGAAACTCCAAACGTAAGCAGTGAATATTCTTGCATGCCTGATTAACTTTTGGAGTCAGCACAGTTCAAGATGGCTGCCACAGCTAGTCAAACCCATAAATGGCTACGCTTCAAGTCTCTGACCCAGGTGGAGGAGTTGAAGCATCTGGATGTTTTGTTTCAGAGTGATGATCTAGGTCTCATCCTCAGTAATGAGGGTGTTGCTTCGATCAGTCGTGGTGAAGAAAGAGTTGAGTCGAAAAGTAAAGCTTTGGATCTACTGGTCTGTCTACGCTCCAACCCTCACCTGTGGTCATGAGGCTTGAATCATGACCGAAAGAACATGATCCTGGATACCAGTAGATGAAATGAGCTTCCATCACAGAGTGGCTGGTTCAGCCTTGGAGATAGGAGGAGGAGCGCTGTCATCTGGGGAAGCTCAGAGCAAAGTCACTTCACATTGAAAGCAGTCAGTTGAGGTGGTTCATCTGTTCGAGGGGTCTTCTGGACGCCTCCTGTTAGAGGTTTTCCTGGGCATGTCCTACTGGGAAGAGGCCTGGGGCCGACCCAGAACTCTCTGAAGGGATAATGCATCTTCTCCGGCCTGGGAACACCTTAGCGCCTCCCAGGAGGAGGTGGAGAGTGTTGCTACGGAAAGGAAGGTCTGGGTTTCTCTCCTGGAGCTGTTGCCTCCACGACCCGACTATAGATAAGCGGTACAAGATGGAGATTTTGGAGCACTGCAACTGAAACAAACATTCAATGACACAACAACACAAAAAGGCAGTTTTAAAACCAAACGATACACCAAACATTCAAACAAATATAAAAAGTTCAAATATTAAAATGGTGAAATAGTTTAGGGATTTGGCTAAAACTGCACTCTAGGATCATGAATTCGAAGCCCGATGGGCAACTGGTTTGTTTTTGACTTGAAGCTTCTGCATCATTTTCCAGAGAGAAAGAGATATAACGGTTTGTGACCAGGAACCACTGGACAGAAAGGACTGAAACAAACGTCTCTGGTCGGGTTTGTCCCAAACATGGACACCGTTTTCAACTGAAGGAGTTCCTGCTTTGGGCAGCACGGTGGCACAACTGGTAGAGCTGCTGCCTCTCAGCGAGCAGGTCCCTGGTTCAAACCCCGGTCCAGGGGCCTTTCTGGGTGGAGTTTGCATGTTCTCTCCGTGCATGCGTGGGTTTTCTCCGGGTGCTCCGGTTTCCTCCCACAGACCAAAAACATGCATGTTAGGCTGATTGGTAACTCTAAATTGTCCCTAGGTGTGAATGAGAGTGAATGGTTGTTTGTCTCGTTTGTCTCTATGTGGCCCTGTGATGGACTTGCGACCCGTCCAGGGTGTACCCCGCCCCTCGCACAGTGATTGCTGGACATGGGCACCAGCGACCCCCGTGACCCAAAATGGAATAAGCGGGTAAAGATAATGGATGGATGGATGGATGGATGGAGTTCCTGCTTCACTTCTGTCCTGACGTCACTAGATGGCGTCAAACTGCCACACCTGCGAACAATCTCCCTGATGAGGTGCCAAGCGTATAAAAGACACCTTAGGACTTCTGGAGCATTACCATGTCAAAGGCTCGTGCGTCTAGCCATTTAATATCTTGACCTGAGATGACTTACCTGTGTCTTTTGCTGTTTCTGGTGTACCTCCTGAGACTTACCTGTTCCTGGACTCGTTTGTGAAACTCTGGAGACCCCCTTGTTGTCTCCTCAGCTGTTTTCCTTGCCTTCCAGCCACCTGTCCACCAGAGACATTCCACCTTGGACGAGCGCTTGTTTGCACAGGATTATTGGGACCAGTCCTCCTCCAACAACCATTCTCCGACCAGTAAGAACCAAAGACAATCTGACTAATCCATTCCTGCAGTACTTCAGATCTGACCCTTCTCCTTGCTCCTCAGGGTTCCTGACTTTACCTGTAGTATTATTCACTGTCAATAAAATCACTGAACTTGCCTTCTTGTCTTGGAGTTGTTCATATTCAGTCCTTTCACTCTGGGTATTCAGTTCTCATGACAAACGATCTCTTCCTGAGTGAGACCACCTCTGCAGCCCTGATGGGCAGGGTCCTGAGAGAAGCAGGCACAGTTCTGTTCGTTTAACTCTGGTTCGATCTTTTATACAGTCCCCCCCCCCACCCCCACCCCAACACGATGCAGAAAGTGTCAAACTTTTATCTCCAGCCTCTTTCAATTGTCCTGAAACATTGGTGTGACCTCTAAATACCAGAACCACTTTGGCTGCTTGCTCTCAACTGATGTAATCAAAAATGAATCATCAGTCTGACAGTTAATCTTTTACACCTCCAAGTTTGGCAATCTAGCTAAAAGTAAAATAAATTTCTTTCTCCCTCGGTCTGAGTGACGGAGAACAAAGATGAGGAAGAAGAGGAGAAGAAAGGAAAGCCAGAGGTTGACTCGTCTGCGGGGAGGAAGTGACCTGGAAAGCTCAGGAAAGACTGCTACAGAACTTCACACAGGGGAGGGGGATGAGGGGATCCAGTGGGTGAAATAAAGATAGTGGTATTTAAAAAAACAGGAGGAAAGGAAATCTTAATGAAGAAACAGAGGAAGAGGAAGTTTGGGAAAATGAGTACAGTGAACCCTCGTTTTTCGCGGGGGTTACGTTCCAAAAAGAACCCGTGATAGGCGAAATCCGTGAAGTAGTAACCTTTATTTTTTTTTACAATTATTATACAATGAAATACTCCATAATACATTCAAACCAAAGAACAAAACCTTTTTACAGGCCCAAGCATTTGTTTAACAAAACAAGTACTGTATAAACGTTTTTTACAAATAACTACTGTACTGGAGAGACTGTTCAGCCAATCAGAATGCAGAACACAATGCACGATGCAAATCCGTGAAGCAGCGAGACCGTGAAAGGTGAACCGTGTTGTAGCGAGGGTTCACTGTATACAAAATGTGCTAATGGTGCGAGCATCATCCAAACAGAATGAAAGATACGTTTTTTACTGAAACCAGTTCTTCTTCCACTCTTGCTAAAAGTTTGATTAGCAGGTGAGACAACGTGCAACCTTGTAAAGTTTATATGAAAATGTACCGCGTTGTGTAAGTTGGGTGAAAGTTGCTGCTTCATTGTGTTTTCTGCTGACCTGCATGTGTCTCTGACCTTTCCACATCTTCTGTTTTGGACACCTGCCTCCAGATGTGTTATTAATATTAACACAAGGAGGATCCTCATCTGCTATTCTCACCACACTGTAAAGGAGACATAAGGACTTCAGCTGTGCGCTTTGTGCATCACGTCCTGCCGCTTGTTCACCACATAGATGGGACCCCTCAACTTTGATCTAACATGAAGTCCTAAATCAATTTTCCTGTTAAAAAATACACAATGAGGTTTAAAATAAAGCTGGATTGTTTTCTCATCTATTGGAGCGGCTCAGTTCTCAGTGCTTTCAGAGTGCATCAGTGGTAAGACGTACTCAGTTGTCTCCCATCGTAGCCTGAAGAGGGCAACTGGAAATACCCTCCTTCCACCCGTGATGTGAGCTGGATATCTGGAAGATAAGTTTGAACTTGATTGATTCCACATGTGCGGTACTAACTTCCACTTTGATGTGTAGCTGCATCTAGGCATAAGAATGGTCACTATTGAAAATTGGGTTGCCATATCAAAATCCAGTTGGAAAAGGGTGGATTGTTCTCTTCAGGTCGAGGGTGAGGTTCTGCCTCAGGTGGAGGAGTTCAAGTATCTCAGGCTTTTGTTTACGAGTGAGGGAAGAATGGAGCGTGAGATTGACAGACAGATTGGTGCAGCATCTGCAGTATTGTGGACTCTGAGCCGGTCCGTTGTGGTGAAGAGGGAGCTGAGTTGTAAGGCAAAGCACTCTGTTTACCGGTCGGTCTACATTCCTACCCTCACCTCTGGGCACAAACTCTGGGTAAAGAATAAGATCATGGATATAGATGGTTGAATTGTTTCCTCTGCAGGGTAGCTGGACTCTCCCTTAGAGATAGGGTGAGAAGTTCAGTTATCTGGGAGAGACTCAGAGTAGAACCTCCAGATCGAGAGGAGCCAGTTGAGGTGGTTCGGGCATGTTCGACTGGGTGGAGGCTGCAGGGAAGACCCAGGACACGGTGGAGAGACTATGTCTCTCGGTTGTCCTGGGAACACTTTGGAGTCCTCCCAGAAGCGCTGGAAGAGGTGACCGTGGAAAAAGATGTCTGGACCTCCCTGCTCAAGCTGCTGCCACCGAGATCTGACTTCAGAACAAGCGGAAGATAAAGGATGGATGGATGTCAAAGTCCAAGATGGCCACCACCATATATATTTGTAAGATGGCCACCCTGATAGGTTAAAGAAACTATGCTTTCTTGACTTTATATTGATAAACATATTAATTCAACCTTTATTCATACTGGTTAATCCCATTGAGTTTCGGGGATTCATTTACATATAGTTTCCTCAAATGCTTGGGGTGTCTGAAGGTTAATCCCTGGTGGCGAAGGCCACCATTGGCCACCCCCTGGCTCCACCATTGCATTAAAATTACTTCTACCACTCGCCAGGATCTGTCACCCTACTCCTCCCCATTGAATATCTTGCACCAAAAACATTAAGGTATACTTTCATTCCCAGTTCAACTCCAGTCCAGACAAACAGTCATGTTAAAAACAAATATTCACTGCTCACAGTGACGGGGGACACCGGTGTACTGCTTGTTTTATTAAACGTGCACGTGTCTCTCTCACCCATGTAGGGTCTGTTTTGCTGCACTTGTGCTTTATTAGAGCTCCGATGCTTTTTACAGATTTCATGTCACGGCATCTAGGATTCACAAACACCAACCGGTAAATTATAAGCTCTATAAACTGGGATTATCCTTCTGCAGCGCAGAGCAGAGATCTATACTGCAGGGCAGGGTGTTACTAATTTCTATTTAGATGTCTGCGTCCCCCCCACTCCCCCAGGGAGCTGATGATCGATCTTTGTTTCATTGACTACAATACAGGGAGGAACCACGTCTGCCGCAGTGAGCATACACTTTTCCTTTTAACGCTCCCTAATGTCCTCTATTTTCTCAGTCTCTCTGGACAATTAACCAAGAAACATGATAAAAAAAAAATCATCAGATCAGATGAAAAAACAGAAAATAACTGAACTGAGGTTAGCGTGCAGGCAGAAGGGGACACGAGGGAGCAGGCTTTCCCAGAGATGCTGCGTTGATGTAACCTCTGACACCGATTGGGATCACCTCTCTGGCTGCTCATGGACTTTATGAAGCGGTTGGTTCTGGGGGAGACCCACGTTATTTTAGACTTTTCTCTGGCACAGAAGCTGCGGTGGCAGCTGCAGTGATGCCGGCGGCTCCCTGGCAGGCAGGTACGATGAAAGACGACCCCCTCGGGCCCAGTTTGGACAGCGTTAGCACGACCTTGAAAGACAACAAGAAACAATAAACCATAAATCAACCCAGAATGAGAGGAGTGAGCAGTGGTGGGGAGGGCACGTGGCGGGGACAAAAAAAAACAGGTGAATACCGGGAAGGTGGCGAGGAGGCAGCGACACCTGTCATTCCTGGATTGGTTTATGGACATCAGCGGCCGGCTGGGTCGCAGCAAAGCGCCGCTCTGCTCCAGCGTTTGGTGGACTCAGCAGAATGGGAGCTCACTCACCAGGAACTGACCTTCAGGATCCAGGGGAGGGAAGGGGGGAGGGCGGGGAGAAACGAAGAGCAGAGAGACAGCAAAGCTTTAGTGGCTTAAAACTAAGGAACTCATATCAAACTGGAAGAAAAATCCAGCCACATTTCTTTTAAAAAGATGTTTTGTTTTTTATTCTAGCATTTCTTGAAGCATTTTGAGTCACAGCTTTTTGCTCAGACCTTGAATATAACAATAATCTTCATCTCATGTGGTGTAGCATGATCCATTAGTGCTTTAAGAAAAGTTGTGGATGACTCTCAGCCACCACGACTCCACATTTTAGGTTAGCTTTACAACTGACAGAATTATAGCCATTTTTGTGTTTCTACGGTCAGTTGGCTGTAACAGCTTCTTGAATTGTGCTGACTTCAAAAGTCAATTTGTTGAAAATACTTATAATTCTGGATTATGGTGACATCACCTACAAAATGGTTGCTTATAAAACTGGACACCTTATCACTCGACCGTTCATTTTATCACCAATATATAGAGATTAATTAGTCTTAGAACACATAATGTAATGCATCTTTCTACTCTCATGGATCTCTGCAAACTGGTGCACAGGCCTTCCCTTCAAACCTGGAGTCTCTCACTTTACTTAGTCTACAAGACAATCCTGAGTAAGACACCACTCTAGTTGTCTTCATAGTCATTGTACTATGAGATGAAGGGGATATATCAGGCTCGTCATTCCAAAAACTTCTGCTACTTTTGACCATAACTCATTTTGCTTTGCTGCAGCAGACACCTGGAACATCTCACAGAACGGAGTTTGACAGATTAAAAAAAATTAAAGCTTGAACTCCAACAGATTGTATCGGACTGCTGTTCTTGTGCAAACATACTTACCGTATTTTTCCTGCCGTAAGTCGCAGTTTTTTTTGCATAATTTGCATGCCCTGCGACTAATACACTGAAGCAAGTTATTTATGGATTTTTTTCATATTTATAAACTAATTTTTGGCTGAGATATGACTGTTTTCATTAATTCTGACATTGGAAATATTGAAGACTACCTCCGGCTAGAGGGCGAAATGTCTCAATTAAAACAAAAAGAAAAAGAAACTATCCAGATGACCTGACTGAGAATTATTGGATTCGATACCTGGATGATTGAGCATGAACTTTGTTGCCTTGAACCACTTTGGCTGTGGCTGCCTGCCTGGGAGGAGTTGAAGGGGGACAGGACGGCCCCCAGAAACCATCTTAGCTCCAGCAAACTGGTTGGTCCACTTAAGGAGTTTACTGCTTGTGGGGAAACGGTTTACTGGAACTCCTCAGACTGATGAAGCCCCCCAGATGGAGGGTGAAACGTTTCTATAAAAAAGAAATTGTCCAGATGACCTGACTGAGAATTAAAGGATTGAACACTACCATTTTCAGCCGCTATATGGCAATGGAGTTGTATGGCATGCCGTTGTGTCATGAAATAGGTAAAGATGGCTATTAATGACACAATCGACTTGCCATAGCCTGCCACATTCGTCCAGCTCTAGATCATGCCTGGAGCAACCGTCAAACCAGCTTCATTTCGCTGCGCAGCCTTGACGAAATGCAGCTGATTTGACTATTGAAGTGCATTTATTAAGTAAAATTCAAACTGAGACACACCTTTAGTATAATGCTGAGCAAACAAATAATTGTTTTAGGTGCTTATCTTGTTAAATTTCGAAGAAAGGTGCAGTGAGTCGTCCCTCTGCTAACTCCTGCTTCCACAAATCAGCTTTCGAAAATGCAGCTGATTTGACCATCAAAGTGCATTTATTAAGTAAAAGTTAGACTGAGACACACCATTGTTATAATTTTGAGCAAACAAATAATTGTTTCAAGTGTTAATCTTGTTAAAGTCCTCTCGTGCACGCCCCCGCGGTTGCCATTTGACAGCCAATCAATTTTTGGCTCAACACCGGCCCACATCTCCAGTTGTCAGCGGTGACACATAATAGATGCACCTTATATGGCGAAGCGACATATTTATGTTTTTTTCCACTTTATTAGACATATTTGGACTGATGCAACTTATACGGCGGTGCTACATGTACGGTGGAAAATATGTTGCTACTTTTTCATACGTATGTTTTGAGCATGCACATTTTTATCCTTATATACTCAACGTATCGTAACGAGTACCCGGAGAAAACCCACACATGCACGGAGCGAACATATAACTCCACCCAGAAAGTCCCCCAGCTGGGATTCGATCCAGCAACCTTCCCACTGAGAGGTGGCAGCTCTGTCTACTGCGCCACCGTGTTGCCGTACAGTCCACAAAGTTAACAGTTTGTTTATGTGGAAAAACTACAGAAAAATACATTTTCTGACATTTTTTAGGGGATAACTGTATATTTGAAATTCATTCAACCTTTATTTAGACAGATAAATCCCATTGAGCCTCGAGGACTCATTTACAAGAGAGACCTGATTTCAACAAAGAATGATGACAATGGACAGCAGTGACAACAATAAACTGTTATAAAAAGTCATACAATTTATTTATTTATTTATTTTTTACAAATACGATGGCAAAAAAAGGAAGAAAAGTAACAAAAAACAGCTAGATTTAATAAAAAATAATAAAAAATAAACTACTCAAAGTGGTCATGTTGCAAAAACTACCAAAAATATATACTTTCTGGTAGTTTTTCCCAAAAATTATGTTATCTGGTACAATCCTGATACGTGCAGGGATGTATTATGTATTGCTACCAGAAACGTTTGCTAATATTTACCATCAGACTGTTTGTTTCTTGCAGATGTACTTTTTGTGTCATTACACCATGATTTGTATTCTCAGTAAAGGACCTGGTTCTTCACCGTGACCGTACATCACAGGATACTCATTTAAGCAGTCCTGTAAGTGGATTACCAGCAGAATTTGTAGTCTCCAAGCCTGCCGTTGCTCATCTTTGCTGAAATATAACAGTCCTTATTGGCTGCAGTTTTCCCAGTTTAATCTCAGATGGAACCCATTTCATTCAGGTAGTTAGCGTGTGATCAGGACACGATGAGCTGAAGATGCATGAAGATGCACGGGAAGAGCGCGATAAAAAGGAAGCTGGGAGGATGATAAATTTGCAGCCAGAATAGGAATCTAAAAAGCTGCCATGTTTTATGAAAGGCGCCCATAAGCTGCACTAAGTGAAACGCATTAAAGAGGTTGTGATTTGCCTCGGAAACCATTAATAAAGGTAAAAAACATGCACGGGCAATTTATTAACGCACATCTCTTAACATTCTTTACCACTGATGCGGCAGCCCTCAGCTACACTGGTGCACGTCAAATCCGTGCACGCACAGGAGTTCAGGACAGGCCTGGTGTGACTGATACTCCTCGGGCGCTCAGCAGTTAAAAGTGTCATCGGAATCGATCGCAGGAGCAGAAAGACAAACTGTAAGCTGTCCAAATTACAAATTGAACGGAGAATCTTCTCAGACAAAACTTTGAACGTTCTACCAAACAATTAATTTGAATGAGACGACCATCCATTGTGCGGAGAACGCCACCCATTCCTCCTCCCTCTCTCTTTTCTCTTGCTTTCTCCCCGGGTCGCTAAAATTGGACAGTCTTGCTGATGGGGGCGGAACGCGAAAACGGATTGCGACGTCTTCGTTCTCCCATAACTATTTGGCTGACCAGAGGCTGACCTCGCCGTTATAACTCAACACGCGACAGGGGAAATTGCCAGGCCAATTTAAATTTTAAAGACGCTCCGAGCGGAGAAGCTGAGGCTCCCGTTGACGAGTCTTTGTTTCGAGAAGAATGCAGATCTGCTCGCGATGCACCGCATCCAGGTGGAGGTATGTGCGCACATGGAGCGGTGAGATGAAACACCACCGCAAAATAAAGACCAAGGCTCCAGATGATGCTCTGCAGACTCAACAATAGAAGGTCCAACGTGACCCCCTCCAGCATCGGCACAGATTAAGCGAAGCCACAGCTCTCAGTGCCCCCCCACCTGTTGCACGGTGACTATTAGACGTAGGCACCAGTGAACAGAAATTTGAATTTAAAGTTTAATTGGGGACTCAGCGCCTGTTGTTCACCTGGCAAGGATCTTGTTCTTCTGTCAACTTTAATGTGGCCCGAACCAAAACGTATACCGCAACAAATGTTATATCAATTGACCGACTCGGCACCGTGATGTGTTATTACTTTTATTGGCGTTTAAAGTTACCATAGCAACGCAATTTGCAAACAAAGACGCCATTTTTCTCATTCAAAAAGCCTGCAGATCGCATTGTGAGGAGTGCTTTCAACTCGTCATCTCTGACATCTAGAGATGTAAAAATGTGAAAATTCACAGCTCGTCTTCCTCCTGCTCGTCTTCCTCCTGCTCCTAAAATACGATAACTCTGCCATTTTTAGAGCTTTTCGGCTGAAATTTGGTTTATTTGTACCTGAGAACAATCCCCAATAGACTCTGGTTACAAAAGAAAAATCCAAGATGGTCACCTGAGCTAAAAAGGTAAATAGTATAAATCAGACATTTTTTTAAATATTTAGCTGAAATTTGGTGTGGTGGTAGCCAAAAGCAATGCCCATAATTTTATTGAATTTCATCTTTAATATAAACCTTTATTTTACTAGTAAAGAAATCCGTTGAGATTATTAATCTCTTACAAGGTTGTCCTGTGCAAGGTGCAAACAAACCATTATAAATCCAATAACGTTAATAATGCAATAGTGGTATTTACCCTCACTAGGGTCCTTGAGGGGTTATGGGAGTTTGCCCATCCAGTCTTATTGTGTTTTGTGGACTTGGAGAAGGCATTTGACTGTGTTCCTCAGGGCACACTGTGGGGGGTACTCCAGTATGGGACTGGGGGCCCATTGTTACGAGCTGTTTGGTCCTTATACAAGTGGTGCGAGAGTTTGGTTTTCATTGCCGTTAGTAAGTCGGACCCTTCACGGTGGGAGTTGGACTCCGCCAGGGCTGCTCATTGTCACAGCTTCTGTTCATAACTTTTATGGACAGAATTTCTCGGGGCAGCCAGGGGGTGGAGGTTTTCTGGTTTGGTAGCCTCAGGATTCCATCTCTGCTCTTTGCAGATGATGTGGTCCCGTTGGAGTCATCGTGCCGCGACCTACAGCTCTCACTGGAGCGGCTCGCAGCCGAGTGTGAAGCACCCTGCGACCCGACTTCGGAACAAGTGGAAGATAATGGATTTGCAGATGGATAGTATTAAAATATACTGAATTAAAAAAAAAAAATCAAGATGGCCTCCAAAACTAAATTTAAATGGCTTTAACTCGGCTATTTTTAGTCACATAGAGCGGAAGTTTGGTGAAGTTCTAACTGAGAATGTTCCCCATCACATACTGAAGCCACATCAAAAATCCAAGATGGCTACCATAGCTTAAACGACTTTAACTCAATGATTTGTTGCCAAATTGAGCTGAAATTTGGTATAGTGGTAGCTGAGAGTGAACCCAAACACACAGTACTGTGAAATCAACAATTTAAATTGGCAGCAGCCTGGTAGTCCTCGTCAAAGTTTCTCCAGGAACTTTCCAGTTTGAGATTAACATCTATATTTTACAGTGAGACCTGTTCAAGATGACTAAAAACTACAATCTTTATTAAAATACATGAAGTAAACCATGCAAACAGAATTTGAGTGATTCATCGACGTTTTCCGTGACGTTTACATTCGGCTCCACCGTCGGAGTCCAGACCTGGTCCAGTCTCGGCGACCCCACCTGCTCATTGATTGAGACCTCAGGGTCACAGGAAGTCATTAATCAATACGCTCAGCTACTTAACAGTCATGTGTTTGTGTTTGTGTTTGTTTTTGGTGGTAGTAGAGACAGCAGCACTGTTGCGGCTGCTCATTAACGAACGTTAAACAGCTTAATTCAGCAATATTGGGCATGCAAATAGAGCACCAAACAAAATGTGCCAACTTTAAACACTTTCAAATCATACAGATTTTAAACTTCTTTAAACTAATACTTGACTTTTGTTTGATCTACCGAGGAAGAACGCACCAACCAATGGATTAATTTACTGATCTGGTAAATTTAATATGGTCAATAAAGATAAACATGTACCTCGGTGTTTGTGGGGTTGCAGATAATTTGCAGGCTCTCAACCCATTCTGCTAAATTAAATCACCTGAAAATAAAAATAATGTTTTAAGGCATTATGAAATCAAAGATCAACGGGGTCTAAAATCTTTGTGACATTTGATGACGAATGTGCATCTCTGTGACGTGTCACGATCTTGTCTTGGTCTTAGGTGAGTTGATGAAACAAAAATGCAGGAAACTCTAAATAAACTGTGTTCATCTGATTTCCTCCCTCAGTCTGTTTGATTATCTGCTCCTGCCCCACCCCCTCTCACCTGTTTCTCTGCTCCTGCCTTGCCCACTCTCACCTGCTCCCTGTTTCTCTGCTCCTGCCCCGCCCACTCTCACCTGCTCCCTGTTTCTCTGCTCCTGACCCGCCCCCTCTCACCTGTTTCTCTGCTACTGCCCCGCCCACTCTCACCTGCTCCCTGTTTCATGGCGGATCAGTTGGTAGAGCTGCCGCCTCTCAGCAAGAAGGCTGCTGGTTCAAATCCACCTTTCTGGGTGGACTCTGCATGTTCTCTCTGTGCTGCATGAGTTTCCTCCCACAGACCAAAAACATGCATGTTAGGCTGATTGGTAATTATCCCTAGGTGAGAGAGTGAATGATTATTTGTCTCTATGTGTCCCTGCGATGGACTGGAGACCTGTCCAGGGTGTCCACCTCTCACACAGTGACTGCTGGACATGGACACCAGTGACCCGGGGACCCAAAAAGAAAAAAAAGCACGTAAATATGATGGATGGATGAAAAACATTGATGGTTTAATCACAATACGTGTGACAGAAAATAACATGAATAAAGATGTTACGCAAATCAACTTTTTTCAGTCAGTGATATCAAAGGTTTGTCCTCTCTGGGATTTTTGAATGACTTAAACACTGTCTTGAGTAAGTTATAATCATTAGGGTAACTTGATGAAAATTAAAAGAAAATTAAACATTATTTATTTATACACCTGCCAAATGTATATTACTGTATAGTCTCACTCCATCAGTAAACTCTCTCCTGTCCTGCCTATAACTATAACCTGTCCTCATATGAGGACATCACTTTTTTTTTCTAAAACCACTTCCTGTATCATGACAGAGTCTAGTTATTTAATTTATTACGTCCCATGTACCTTGGAGAAAAGAAAAATGAACACTAAAGAAAAGCTTGGGTCTCAGGAGGGCGTAACCGTTTGTAAACGGGCAAGTCGTATGTCGTCCTCTTGTCCAAATAGAACCGTGCACTGACGGACAACCTTTTCAGCCTCAGCTGTAAAATATGCCACCAAAGGATTTTTGTAAATACAGAAGGACAGAGCTGAGAACCAGCACCTCCAAACCTGAGGTCATGGTCCTCAGTTGGAAAAGGGTGGATTGTTCTCTTCAGGTCGAGGGTGAGGTTCTGCCCCAAGTGGAGGAGTTCAAGTATCTCGGGGTTTTGTTCAGGAGTGAGGGAAGAATGGAGCGTGAGATTGACAGATGGCTTGGTGCAGCGGCTACAGTCTTGTGGACTCTGCGCCGGTCCGTTGTGGTGAACAGGGAGCTGAGCTGTAAGGAGAAGCTCTCCATTTACCGGTCAGTCTACGTTCCTACCGTCACGAGCTCTGGGTAGTGACTGAAAGAATGAGACTGTGGATACAGGAGGTTGAAATGAGTTTCCTCTGCAGGGTAGCTGGACTCTCCCTTAGAGATAGGCTGAGGAGTTCAGTTATCAGGAGAGACTTGGAGAACAGCTCCACATTGAGAGGAGCCAGTTGAGGTGTTTCAGGCATGTCAGACTGGGAGGAGACCCCAGGGAAGACCCAGGACACGCTGGAAAGACTAAATTCTCTTGGTTGTCCTAGGAACACCTTGGAGTCCTCCCAGAAGAGCTGGAAGAGGTGGCTGTGGAAAGAAAGGTCTGGACCTCCCTGCTCAAGCTGCTGTCCCCAAGACCTGACTTCGGAACAAGCAGAAGATAATGGATGGATGGACAGTGGATAGAAGGACAGACTTGACCAAACACACATCAGTTTATCCATGTTGCTTCCATCAAAGGGACACGCCGGCTCCCAGCGCCTGTAGAGATCAAACTTCACAGCCGTTTACCGGCTCTCCATACACTCACCACGAGAGCCCGGAGCCGCCGGCACGCACGCGTCTATATTCACTCAGCTTTTCTGTCAGGAGTGCTGATATAATGACATTTTCATCGCTCTCAGTAGGACATCCCTCTCCCACAAAGAATACACCGTCACAAAGGCATACGCACACAGCGAGCATGCACGTGGACGCACACATTATACGGCCTTGCTCAACACATCACCGCTCAAACCATCCTATTCAATCTGATAGTCGGCTGTGAGGAAATGTGGCCGGGAAATAATTAAAAAGTGTCTGAAGGAGAAAAAGAGGACAGAAAAGTAGAGAAACATGGAAGGATAAAATGACACGAGCAACAACAGCAGGACTGTCCCTTTTTATACTCGACTTGTTGTAGGGTTTTAACAAAAGTCTTCTCATGAAAAGAGAAACGTCACAAGCCCAACGTGAGCTCAACGGCAGCGCTTTCATTCATATGGAAAGTGTTACAGCAGCCGCTCAGTGGAACGACTCACCTGCCCCGTACGGTTGTAGAGCTGATCTAAACTGTGTTATCGATCTGAAAGTTAGGTTTTATTCAGCTACTACAGCCGAAGACTGACAGCTGAACTTCTTTGGTTCCTTATTTTGAGCCCTTGAATTCAGTTTGTGTCCCGTCACTGAGCAAAGACGTGGAAAGAACCTCCGTCCATCCATCTTGTGAGCTGAATAACTTACAAAAATAATAGAGGTAGTGACGTCCTTTATGGGTGTGTGGCTGCACCTAGGTGTGAGGAAGGACACCATCAAAAACTGGGTTGCCACGTCAAGATCCGAGATGGTCACTCCCATAAATAGATGTAAACCGACCACCCTATGCTTTGTATTTGTATTATTTATTATATCGCTTGAAAGGGGCGGCACGGTGGCACAGTTGGTAGAGCTGCCGCATCTCAGAGAGCAGGTCGCCGGATCAAATCCCAGCCAGGGGCCTCTCTGGGTGGAGTTTGCATGTTCTTCTCATACTTGCTTGGGTTTTCTCCAGGTTCTCCGGTTTCCTCCCACAGACCAAAAACCTGCATGTTGGGCTGATTGGTGAATATTAACTTATTTTCCGCTGTAAACGTCGCTCCACCCTATAAGTCGCATCAGTCCAGATATGTCACAAAAAGTAGAAAAAGCCAGAAATACGACACGTCGGTGTCTAAGTCGCAGGGCATGCAAATTATTAAAAAAAAAACATGACTTGTAGGCCAAACAATCCAGTATTTGTGTGTTACCTGTACGTATTTAATTAAAAGTTTAAAACCCATTTCTCCGTCAACATCTCATGTTACAACTTGGACATCTGCGACTTATCTTACATATGTACAAAACAGGTTTTCTTTTTAAATTAAGTGGGCGTGGCTTATATTCAGGTGTGCTCTATAGTCCTGAAATTAGAGTATTTACCAAGGAGTTAAACGTCATCTAGATTATTGCTTGTATAAAAATAAAATTAAATATGTCCAAAGACTTCTTTTGTTTTAGATAAAAGAGAATGACTTCACTCGTTAATCGTTGTTTTTCGTTGTTAAACCATAAAGTCAAAGTAAATCACTTAACCTTCTTCAAGTTGGTTATTTTCCAGATTTTTCTTAGTTATTCGCGTTGCTGATTTTTATACTATTTTATTTTTGATTAATTACTGTTATTTAATTTCAAAGTCTCTTCTTCTTTTAGATAAATGTTCATTTCTTATGGTTCCACTCAGAAAGTCGGACCGTCCTTCCTGCTGCATCTTTGTTCCTCTGTAGTCTGTGACATTGTTTATTAAAAAAAAATAAAATTATTCAGGATTTTTCAGTTTTGAGTTGTTCTAAATGATATTTGTCTAACATTCCTGTAAATCGGTGTGTTTTTGTTGTTTTAATGCAGCACACTGAAGAAGGCACAGACGCCTGCATCAGCATTTTCTTGTTTAAAGTCACATTAGTAGGACTGTGAAGGGACATTGTAAAATGCTTGCACAAGGCTTAAAGCCTTTATTAGTTTCTGATATAGACCTAAATGTATTTGACAGTAAAGGTAGAAGTTAGTGGAGCTGAAAAGTGGCGATGCTGAGCTCGGACTTTCCTTCCCTCCTTCAGCAGCATTTATATTTACAGTGCATATAAACGATGTCAATCAGGCGTTCCCTGATTATTTCCCTGAATTAGCCACGTTCATTACGTTCACGCTTCAGCTGCTCTCAGAAACAGACTCCTGAGAAAAAGACGAGATGATGGAGTTTCATGAAATCGACACTTCTTTTCATAAAAACACGTTTTATTGTCAAAGAAGAGAAAAGATGACGAGAATATAATCTGCAGGATGAGTCATCACGGGGGCTAGCTGCTGTCCTGCTGTTACGCAACATTAAGGTGACTTTGTCCCAGGCGGGACGTCCCAGAGGCCTTTTCACCACCAACCCAACACATCCCACCTGCCCCCCCCACCCCCATGCCATGTGCATGGCTCCACATTTCGAGTCTTTCTTTAGACCACATTGGCAGCTCGTCTTTAGCTCCAGCTATTCAAGGATGCACTGGAGGCGAACTTTTCTCTTCTCACACAGTGAAGGTCCTGCCAACGGCAGAGCACGCCAGCTGTTACCACCTTCCTGCATGTCGTCCTCCCCCTCAGCTCGCCTCACCCGTCCCTCCCCCGTCAACTGGCGCTTTCCATCTCTCCACTGACGCAAATTCATCTTCTCTGTTTTCTCTCGTCGCTCACGTCGAGTTCCTTCCTTTGACCTTTGACCTTTTCCTTCCTGTTACTTTCCCCTCCTTTTCTTTGAGGCTGATTACGGGCCTCCCCCCCCCCCCCCCCCCACCTCTCCTGTGGAGGCGCCGCAGTGTGTGTCTTTGCGTCCCTGACAGCCTGAATACACCTCAAGTATTAAAGAGGAGCCAGGAAACAGGAGATGAATGTGCATTGCTCCAGATTAATGAAGTGATTCTCAGGACAGTCCATATTACTGTCAGAAGACACACACGCACACATGCACGCACGCACGCACGCACGCACGTTCTGGACTGCTTTAAGCAGATTCAGCCGAGCACACTCCAGCTACTTGCAGATGAGGGATAGAGCGGATTGTTGGAACAGGCTGGAGAGGGAATAAAGCTGCTGAGGAATATGACTGATAAGACATCGGCTTTAATCATTCTCCTCTCTTCATTCTGCCACTCCCTCTCACCTCTCCATCTCCCCATCAACTCGTCTCCTGCCTTGTATTACATGGGGGGTGGGGTGGGGGGGCTCCGTTTCTTTTTCCTCCTCTCACGGGGACAATGTTTTCTCTCCAAGTTTCCCCTCCACTGCTTCTGCTGACTGCAGCGCAGCTTCTACAGCGAACATAACAACATATGAGAAATGGCGTTTCCTGTGGAAATGCAGTGTGAATGCTTATTGCGGAAGAACTTGCTGAAAAACAGCTGAAAAACAGCTGAAAACGTGCTGAAATGGAAGAACAAGCCAAAGTTAGCAGAAGAAAGCAAAAAGAACACACATTTATTGAATTATGTTTAGATAAGCAGAAATGAACACAACAATTAAGAAATCAGCAAAAAAAGGAGCTTAAACTAGCATAAATAAGCTGATAGTTTAAAAGGCAGAAAGAAGCCACCAGAAGGAAGCAGAAGGAGCTGATATGAGCTCAAAAAATGTGGACTTAGCTGAAAAAGCCAAACTTAGCACAAAAACAGCTAAAAGTAGTTGGAATAGCAACAACAGCTGAAACTATTATAAAAAGCTGAAAGGTTAACAAGCTATAACAAGCTGAAATTAGCATAAAACTAACTGGGCAGAGAGTAGCTGAAATTACCATGAAAAACTTGAATTTATCTGAAAACACCTGACATTAGCTTAAAGTGTTAAAAAATGTAGCTGAACAGGTAGAACAAGCTTAATTAATGAATTAATTAGCAGAAGAAAGCAGAAAGAACACATTTGCCCAATTAGGCTGAAAGAAGAACAAAACAGTGGAAATTATCCGAAACAAAAGCTGAAATTTGCAAACAACAACAACAACAACAACAACAACAACAACAACAACAACAGCTGAAAAGTAGCTAAAAAGGCAGAAAGAAGCTGAAATTACCAGAAGGACGCGGAGAGAGCACATTTTTAATGAATTAGGCTTAAAAAGTTGAAACGAGAGCAAAAAGTGGAATTAGCTGAAAATGCTTAAATTAGCATAAAAGCAGTTATATAGTAGCTGCGATGATAGAAAAAGCTGAAACTAGAGAAATTGCATTTCCTGCGAAAATGTAGTGTGAATGCTTATTGCTGAAGAACTTGCTGAAAAACAGCTGCAATAAGCTTAAAACTTGCTGAAATGTAGCTGAAACAAGCTTAAGTTAGCAGAAAAACACTAATTTGCCAAATTTCATTTAAACAGACAGTAATTAGCACAACAATGACTAAATGAGGTTAACAAAAGGTGAAACTAGCAAAGAAACAGACGAACAGAAGCGTTCACACAATTGGCAGAAAGAAGTTGGACGAAGCATAGAAATATAGTTAGCAGAAAGAAGCTGAAAGGAGCAATAATCAGCTAAAAACTGCTGAAATTAACTGAAAGTAGCTGAAAAATTCAAATTTGCATAAGGAAGCGGAAAGAAGCTGAACTGAAACAAAATGTGAAAGGAGTAGTAAAAGGTTGTAAACAGATCTAAAGATTTAAGGATGTAAAATGAGCTCAATTTATTTTCTGTGAGAAAAAAGTTGCAGAAAAGGCTAAATATTTCAAAAAGCTAAAGTTGCACCAGCTCTGGGAAGGATCTGGCAACTTCACCACTAATGGCTCTGAATTATAATTTTACAATAATTTATATGGTTTTACATGTTTTTTTTGTGAGTTGTGGGCCTGGACCTTGGCCCAGACTTTGAGAAAATGCACTAATGTATGTCGCTCACATTTTTACGCCGCCACGGCGTTTTAATTGGTCAGCCTTTTTTCTTCTGCTGTAGATCAGTTCTCTGGAGACTGCCTTGCAACAAACACCAACAGACCTCACGGTTAAAGGAATCCATAGTTTCCAGTTAAATAATTTTGGTTGAAGTCTTTTAAAAAGCACATCAATGTGAGTGCATGTTTTAACCCCCCCCATCTATAAATCAGGGCCATTTCCACCTGCAGGCTGCAGAGGTTTTTCCAACACTTAGCATGCAGCTTCGGCTTTCAAACATTTCTTTACATTAAAAAAAATCAATCTTCTGACCCTCTAACCTTTGTTGAGTTGTTTTCCATTAAAGCGACAGTGTGCATAAAATTTCATCAGCGTGCTGCGTTAACGTCGGCTGCTTCACAAGCAGGAAGTTTCTTACAACAGTAATTCCATGAAGTTTTAAAGAGATGCAACAAAATATTATGACCTCCACTTGGGAGTTTTTAATTGCTCGCTGCAATAAAAAGTGAGCAATCATGTAATTACATGTGTATATTTGTTTGTTAGCAAAGTATTTCATGAATTTAAATCAAACTCTTAAATAAATTTTTGAATGTGGCGATTCAAGTGATTAACTTCTGGAGTCGACCTGACTGAACCCGACAGCTGATCACACTTAAATAGCTAAAGCTCTGCTTGTTTACAGACATCGAAATGAAATGTGGTTGGTAGTAGCCCAGAGTCATTTACTGTACAACACATACGACTTCATTTCAATTCGTTTCTTTTTGCAAAACAAAGTTCCTCATCTGCATTTGCACCTGAAATCCACAAAGAAAGTATAATAGTCAGAAACCCCTCAAAAAGTACAAACTAATATGCAGCACATGCTGATTTACTGGTCCGTCTATGATCCAACCCTCACCTGGTCATGAAACATGGCTCAGAATAAAAGAATGAGATCCTGGTTTCCATCTATTCAAAACACAAATCACCGATGGGCAGGTGAAATTGTTGCAGTTGCCACTATAGGTCACAAAGTTACAAACTTGGCCCACTGCAGAGGGTCACCTCCACTGTACGGAAACCCTTGGACACCCTCTGCCTTCACAGAAGAAACCTGCTGCTCTGACGGTCTCAGGAGGTTTCAGAACATCCTGGCAGGTTCATCCCATTCAGGTCATCACAGGTCTGAACTCTTGATCTCTTGGAGGAAACATGGTCCTAAAGTGAAGAACAGAAAGACTAAATGGACACTTGGTTCTGCCTACCTGTCTGTATCACCTTGTAGAGTCACAACTTTTCCTTCTCTAGGTTCTGTTTCTATTTTTCAGGACGAGTGTTTGGGAGGTGTTTTTACTCAGCAGCTCCAGCCTGAGAGGATCTGTGTGTGTTTTGTGTCTCTTGTGTCGTCTGTCCTCAGTGTTTGTCCCTCATGTGATCAGCTCCTGCCTCTGCCACCTCTTGTCCTTCCCCAGGTGTTTGTGTTTATCCCCTCGTTAGTGTGTCTACGTATTCTGTGTAGTTATTGTTCCCCCGTCCGTGGATCATCCCGTGTGGCGTCATGTTCTTTTCTCCTTCCGTGTCTCCTGAGTTAAGAAGTGCAAGTTTTGCTGCCATGTTAGCGTTTGTTTGTGTTATTTAAAATAAATCATTTATTTATACTTCGAACTTCCTGTTTGCACCTGGGTCCAACCGAACCGTAGAACATGAAACTACCCAGCCAACGTCAGTGCAGCTGATGGCTGAGCAGTACTTTTTGTTGCATTAACTTAATAGTACGTAGAAAACTAGAAGCAAGAAATATGAAACAGACTGAAGAGAGAAGATGGGATAGAGAAGGCAACGAAAATGGTTTCATGGGATTGAAAGGGCAGTAAAAATTGAGAGTGGGAGGCTTGGATGACTAGTGGCGAGAAATCGTTTACCAAAACTGGCTGCATGCAAAGAGCAACTTTTTCTCAAGTCTGCAGTGGATCCTGACAGCGGAGCAGAGTAAAAAGATCCTCTAACGGGTTTCAAAAGGTAGCTGCGCGATGAAGAGGACGGCACAAAATCAAAAGGGCGCAGTGCACAGGAGGAAGATGAAGAGAACAGTGACTTCCTGTAAGTTTTTTTTTTTTAACCAGCCGTGTTACCAGCACTGTTCAGAGAATAAACATTTACTGTATGTGTCTGTGCATCCGTGGTTCCCAACCCGGGTCGTCAAGGAACACCATCCTGCATGTTTTACTTGTTTACCTGCTCCAGCACACCTGATTCAGTGATTTAATTACTTCCTCAAGTTCTGCAGAAGCCTGTTAACAACCCATTCATTCAAATCAGGTGTGTCAAAGCAGGGAAACAACTAAAACATGCAGGATGGTGTTCCTCAAGGCCCGTGGTTAGGAACCACTGGTATGTTAACGTATTTAATCAAAAGTAAAAAAAAAAAAAATCTTTCTGTGTAAATATCTCATGTTACCACGTGGACACCTGCGGCTTGTAGACAAGTACAGCCTATATCCATCCATCCATCCATCCATCCATCCATTTTCTTCCGCTTATCCGGGGTCGGGTCGCGGGGGTAGCAGCCTAAGTAGGGAGGCCCAGACTTCCCTCTCCCCAGCCACTTGGGCCAGCTCTTCCGGGGGAATCCCAAGGCGTTCCCAGGCCAGCCGAGAAACGTAGTCCCTCCAGCGTGTCCTGGGTCTTCCTCTGGGCCTCCTTCCGGTGGGACGTGTCCGGAACACCTCACCAGGGAGGCGTCCAGAAGGCATCCTAAACAGATGCCCAAGCCACCTCAACTGGCTCCTCTCGATGTGGAGAAGCAGCGGCTCTACTCCGAGTCCCTCCCGGATGATCGAGCTTCTCACCCTGTCTCTAAGGGAGAGCCCAGACACCCTGCGGAGAAAACTCATTTCGGCCGCTTGTATCCGAGATCTCATTCTTTCGGTCACAACCCAAAGCTCGTGACCATAGATGAGGGTAGGAACGTAGATCGATCGGTAAATTGAGAGCTTCGCCTTTTGACTCAGCTCTCTCTTCACCACGACAGACCTGTACAGCGCCCGCTTCACTGCAGACGCTGCACCTATCCGCCTATCGATCTCACGCTACATTTTTCCCTCATTCGTGAACAAGACCCCAAGATACTTGAACTCCTCCACTTGGGGTAGGACCTCCTCCCTGACCCAGAGAGGGCACTCTACCCTTTTCCGGCTCAAGACCATGGCCTCGGATTTGGAGGAACTGATCTTCATCAGCCTATATATGTAAAAAAACCAAAAAAAACTTTTTTAATTTAGTGGGCGTGGCTTACATTCAGGTGTGCTCATAGTGTGGAAATTACAGTACAATGAAAGCACCCTGATTTAGGCTAAAATAAGGTCAACTATTTTGTTTGGACATGTGTCTGAACGTGTCTAACAGTTTATTTTTATTTTATTATTAACACGAGGGGTTGGCTGTCTCAAACACACAAAGATGCTGCAAACTCATGAAACCTATTTTTGTCTTCTGTGATGGTTTTGTAAACTCAGCCGGCCCTTTGGCCCACATCTCCCTGCTGCCTTACCCTTCTCTTTGTGTGTGTGTGTG
>NC_056508.1:45442014-45483476 GCF_014905685.2 Nematolebias whitei | reverse complement strand
GACAGAAACAGTCACCAGTAAAGGTGGTTTCCCTCCGTGTTGCTTCCTAATCAGAAACCATAACTCCCAGCTCTCCTCTATTTATTGCTCTGGTAATAGGGGACATCATGACAGGTATTAACCCAATTATCATGAGAATTATTGGCCCCTCCATGCTTTAGCTGTGTTCCAGTGTGAAACCGTTGCCACCACCATTCATCCTGCGTACACAACAAACCTCATTAGGGCCCCAAGGAGCCGCCGTTACGGCCTCACTGGATGTTTGCATGGGAGGAAATGAGCTTTATCTTAACAGCTTGTGTTGGGATTAGAGAAATCAAACTTTAATAAGGATGTTTGCGCTTTTAATTATGCGCAAATAAACAAACAGGCGTGTTCGGAGTCGTCATCTTGACCGTTAAACTTAATTATTACTGAGCTTCTGTTCTCAAGGCTGCGTTGATCCTCTGTATTTGTTTGCTGTCTTAAAGGGATGATCTGAGCACTTTGGTACAGTGTCATGTCAAAAGGTAGGAAGAAAGAACTTGTTGTTGGTGCTTATGTTGGAGAAATGGAGTCGGACAGGACTAACAGAGCTGTAGATGTATTTCTTTTTCACTTTTGGCGCCTTGTTTAAAAATTTTTGTTGCATGCTTTGGTATATCTTGCTTTTTTTGGTGATTCGAGACGGTTCTTCTCGTCTTGAGCATTTCATTGCATTGTTGACCTCGTGTTGATCTGGACATGGCAATAAACCTAAACCAGGGTCCAAACGCAGCCCAGACCAAAGTGGATTCTCCTGTTTGAAAACAGCTGCGACCTCAAAAATGTCATAGCGGTTCATGTGAATGCCAACGTAAAAACCTTTACAACACGGTCATTACATGGTTTTTTTGTGAATGTTTCTAAAACATTCACAGTATCGAGATCTGTTTTCTTCTGAACCGTTTTCAGCACGTAACTTGTCCCAAACGTTTTGTGCCATTTCAACAGTTCGTATATCAAAACGTTCATCTCAGTCAGGACGTTCCTGCTATGACAAATTAATACTTGTGCACTTTTTACTCTTTGAAATATTTAGCCTTTTTCTGCCATGTTTTTTCTCACTGAAAGTGATCAGAGCTCTCTTCTGTAGGATTCCAGGGTTTTTCTTGCCCTAATGACTTTCTTGCAGCCACTGAGTGGCGGGGCAGATCCTGATCTTGGCTGACGATAAAACTGGTAACGACCTCTGAGTCATTTCCTTTCTGCTGGACCATTAAGCTATACTGGTAACTAGTGACAGCCCTGCAAACTTGATCTTTGATCAAAGGAAAATGTAACCTTTGTATTTCGTTGTACCTCCTAGTCCTGACCCTCATGAAACATCTTTGATGTCTTCAAGTCTCCTAGTGCCTGCAATGCTAAAATCCTCCATGGATCTAGACCTTGGAAATCTTCAGCCACGACATCGTCAGCCTATGAAACAACATTACCAGGTCAGTCTCTTGAGTTCTGTCCTTCCACTCTCCAACTTCTCACCATTCTCACCAAGAACCACTATCCACCAAGCGGTCCGGTTAGCAGCACGATGAGAGTAACGACCGTGGCAACAGACGATGACTGCCCTCCAGAACTGGGTCTAGCAGACACAGAACATCCAAAGTTTCTCTGCGGAACCAAACTGTTGGGCAAAGTTTTGTCCATGCAGGCAGATGGAGGATCATGGAGATGGCCATCATGACATGCCTGAGCCTGAAGCAGAAAGGGGGCCGGGAACTGAACCACGACGGCACGATGGCCAGGCAGAGACATACAAAACTCCAAAAGTGCATCACAGTCATAGCCGTAGTGTGGGTGTGCAGTGGAGGTGCAAAAGAACTCACAACTAAAACAACATGAACAAAAAAAGAGCAAGTTGAAGTGGAGCTCCCGTCGGTGCTGCCACACTGCGGCGCACGTGACGAGACCCAGAGATGCTACAAACAATTAAATTAGGTGAGCGAAGATACATTACCTGCTTCAGTTTTGGAGAATCTGCTAGCTATTCCCTCGTTGTAAACCAAGTTGTGGACTTGGAGCCAAACGATCGGGGCTTCCTTCACGCCTCTCCGCAGAGTTTGATGCATGCGATGTCGTGTGCAGTGCATGACAATATTAGCATGAAGTGCAACATCATTCTCTTGCACATGAGCGGTGACAAAGTGTAGCATATGGATGAAGGAACAGAGAAAAGAAAGAAGTGCGTGAAGGATCTGACTGTAAGCAGGGGATGGATTTTTAGAAGGGAAAGTCAATTATGGCCCACAAAGCACCTGGTTAAAATATCAAGGTCGCCATACCGTGATAGGCTCAGTGTCAAAGTGCCATTTTTCATTGCTTTGTGTCTCTTCTGGAGGTCAAACCCATTTGGGCTTCATTTATTAACCCTAAAGTGCTGCTGCTGGCAGGAGTGGGGCTCTCAACGCTGAGGTAGCTGCAGAGCAAAGCAGAGGTCGACAATGAGGAGAGACAGTGAGTGCACGTCGGTGCGCCTTTAGGTATATGTGTATGTGTGCGTGTAAGTGATCATCCAGCTAATAATGTTACACTCGCAGACATGATGTGATGGACAGAGGGGACACTGCAGTCCTCAAACTCAATCTGGGCTTATCGTCAATAAACATTAGAGCTCATCAAGGCAAAGTGAGCTACGCTTGTTTTTAACCACAGTAATGATGCAGAGCTTTAGGAGATCAAAAATCAATGGAGTCGTGGTATCTTTACGTTTGCTGTGTTTCACATGACTTCCATGAAATCAAAGGTGAAGGTAACTCTGATGTTCTGTCAGCGTTTTGGGCGTTTCTGCACCCATGAACGTAAACAGTGTTTCTGTCCCTCTGTTGAGGAGCGAAGAGGGTGAATTTGAAATTACCGTCCGTCTTATGAGCAGGATAACCTTAAAATACGCGAGGCGCTGACGCGCATCAGCGCGCCACGGGTTCAGTTTGTTTCCATTGCACTGTAGGAACCACTTGTATAAAAAAATTGCATCACCTGTGGCAACTTAAGACCAGCAGAACTTTGCTGACGGTTCAGCTTTTTTTCCATATGTGACCAACATTAGATCATTTTATGATGGTTTAAACATCTCAAATCTGATTTTTTTTTTTCCTCATCGGAGCCTCTCCAATTTTATATGCTGTCCGAAACTTTTAATTTCCCCCGTGCGATTAATGAAGTATGCGTGCATGGTAAACTGAAACATCTGGTAAACATCTGCAGCGGAACTTTGTCAACGAAATACATAAACAAAACAAAATGCTCTTAAATGTTTGCATTTGGAGCAAGTTTTAAATTGTTATGTTTGTTTTAGTCTTTTAGGTTTATCGTCGAGAGGCACGGTGGATCAGTTGGCAGATCTGTTGCCTCTCAGCGAGGAGGTCGCTGGATCGAATCCCAGCCAGGGACGTTCTGGGTGGAGATTGCACGTTTTCTTGGTGCGTGTGTGTGTTTTTTCTGAGTATTCCAGTTTCCTCCCTCACACCAAAAACATGCATGTCAGGCTGATTAGTAACTAGAGCCCGATCAATATTGGTAGGGCCATATAGAAGTTTGGGGACACGTCGGTATCGGTGATAATTGGCCCATTATGTTCCAGTATAAAAACTTCTATATTTCATTCCTTAAAAATCTGGAACCAGCTGTAATTGTACAATGTATCCAGCAGAGGGCGTATTAAGACTAATTTCAAGTCATGGACATTCACTTAAGTTTCACTTTCACATTTAGCACAGCGGAGTAGGGAGCAGCCAAATACTGTGTAGCATATTTTGCTGAACAGATCATGGTAAGTTTATTGAAACTGATCTGTAAAATAAAAATAAAAAATCAACAATAATAAAGTATTTTCAATCCTCCAACCCGCTACGTGCCTCTCAAGTTAGCAAGCCAACGTTTAGATAACCCAGAATAGGTTATTGCCTTGTAAAACTTTATCCAGAACAATAAATCTAACGTAACGATAAATAAAATATATATCAGCGTTAGTAACGTTATCTTCATTATCTTCAATGAAATGCATTGTTTGTCTGAAATCTTAACTTCTCTGCAAAGAAAAAAATAATGCAGCTGCGGTCAATACTAATTAAATCTTCACCGTATGTGACTGTTGAAACAATGAACAGGTAAAGGTGTTTCTTTAAATTGATATTTTTGTAACGCACTTGATAACATTATGGTGAATAGTGGAGGATAGGAAATGCAGGTTAGGAAGACTGTTTCAATACTTCAAGTGTTAAAACAGGTTTAAAAGTAGCTGTTTACGTTGATTCTTGGGGGTGGACAAAGCTCTAAAACTTTCAGCCATTATATCGGTTATCAGCATTAGCCTGCCCCTTGCACTATCGGTATCGAGGATACCCACAATTTTCATATTGGTCGGTTCTATTGATAACTAAATTGTCCCTGTAGGTGTGAGTGAAAGAGTGAATGGTTGCTTGTCTCGTTTGTCTTCATGTGTCCCTGTGATGGACTGGAGACCTGTCCAGGGTGTCCACCGCCTCTCGTACAGTGTCTGCTGGACATGGACACCAGTGACCTGAAAAGGAAGAAGTGGGAAAAGATAATGGATGATTGGATGTTCATCATCATGTTTGATTCATGTGCAGTTTCTCCTTGTTGTCCTGTGGAAATTGTAAACGCACCCAAAGTGAAAGGCTGTGATTGATCCATGTTGTGTGTGTGTGGCCCCACACTAACACTCCTGCTCATCTGAGTTCTGAAATGAAACAAGTCCATTATATATTTTCTCTTCAAAGGTGATCCAGTGCTGACTCAGGTTCTGAGAAGAAGGAAGTGAATTCTGAAGGACAGTCCACTGACGACGAACCCCCCCACCCCATCACTCTCCCCCCATTGTCTGGAGTGAGGCACTTCAGACATATGAACAGATCATATGATGAGTTTATGAATATTTTAGGAGCTCTGTATGAAAAGAATTGTGTGCAAAATAATTGTACAAAGAGAAATGTTGTTGACCAACCATGGATGATGAAAGGGTTGAGAAATGCTTGTAAAAAAAAAGAATTATTTGTATACATGTTTCTTGAAATTGAGAACACAAGAGGCTGAAGAGAAATATAAGAAGTATAAAAATAAATTAGTAGCGATTATAAGGAAACACAAAAAGGAATATTATAGTGATTTATTAAATAAAAGCAATGGTGTTATGAAAGCTACATGGCGAGTAATAAATAATGTTCTGAAAAGTCATAAAGCAAAAACAGGTATTTCACAATATTTTTTGAAGGATGACAATGAAATCCATGATGGAAATGAAATTGTAAATGGATTCAATCGTCATTTTGTGAACGTTGGATCAAGCCTTGCAGCTAAAATACCAAAAGTAGACAATAATGTGAACCATTCAGTTATAAGTTGTGACAACAGTATTTTTCTTAATGGAACTGACAAAGAAGAAATAATGAATGTAGTAAAAAATCTTACAGATAAGAGATCAAAAGACTGGGTGGACATGGATATGATGTTTGTAAAGGACATAATGAGTTATGTTATCGAGCTGTTTACATATATTTGTAATTTATCATTTTCAAAAGGAATATTTCCAGACAATATGAAAGTAGCTAAGGTAGTTCCTCTCTTTTAAATGGTGATAAATGTGTGTTCAATAATTATAGACCAATATCCTTATTACCACAGTTCTCAAAAATTCTAGAAAAACTGTTTGTGACCAGATTAGATAAATTTATTACTAAACAAAACATTCTAAGTAGCAGTCAGTCTGGGTTTAGAGCAAAAAACTCTACATCAATGGCTCTCATGGAAATAATGGAACAAATAACTACTGCTGTCGATCAAAAACAGTATTGTGTTAGTATTTTTGTTGATTTAAAAAAAGCATTTGATACTATTGACCACACTATTCTCCTTGAAAAATTGAATAAATATGGTATAAGAGGACCAGCATTACACTGGGTATCTAGCTATTTAAAAGATAGGAAACAGTTTGTACAAATAAATGGTGTAAGATCTGACCTGTGCAATATCACTTGTGGAGTTCCTCAAGGCTCTGTACTTGGACCAAAGTTATTTATTTTATATGTGAATGACTTAGTGAATGTATCAGGACTCCTCAAATGTGTCCTTTTTGCAGATGACACCACATTTTTTTGTTTGGGTAAAGATGTAAAACGGATGTTGGAATTGATGAAGACAGAATTTGATAAAATACAAACTTGGTTTAAACTTAATAAATTGTCATTAAATTTAGAGCAAACTAAATACATGATATTCAGTAACAAAAAGAGAACTTTTGATCCATTTAAAATTGAGGGTGTTGAGATTTATAGAGTTAATGAGATTAAATTTTTGGGTGTAATCATTGATGAACAGCTAACATGGAAAAATCACATCAATTCTGTAAGAACAAAAATATCTAAATCTATTGCAGTACTATACAAAGTCAGGGAATTATTAAATGATAAAGCTCTGTACATGTTGTATAACACAATCATTGTTCCACATTTAATCTATTGCATTGATGTTTGGGGGAAAGCATGTAAAACATTTACAAAACCTATTTTTATTTTACAGAAAAGAGCTGTAAGAATCATCACCAGAAAGCATTACAGTCACCCATCAAGCACATTATTTTATCAACTGAAGTTATTGAAGTTTCATGATTTGGTAGATTATAGTATTTTATCAGTTATGTATACGGCTCAAAATAACACATTACCATTAAATATCCAAAGAAATTTTATTAAAAGACAAAGTTGTTACAATCTCAAGGGGATAGAGATATTTGTCAAACCAAAATTCAGAACTAGTCTGAAGGGAAGGTCTACCTCAATCCAAGGAGTTGGATTGTGGAATGGTCTAGAGAGTGATGTGAAAAATGCCAAGTCAATGTGTACATTTAAGAAAAAGATCAAAGCTGAATTGTTAAAAAAGTATATATGAAGTAGCTTAGTGTGTGTTTTGTATTAGAATTAGCAAAATTAGAAAGAGTTATTCATTTTGTTCTGTTACTTGAAGATTATTATGATTGAACTAATTGTTTGAAAAAAGGGGCAGATATAATAAGATTTTTTCTTCTTTCTGCTGCCTTTCATTTTAAATCTTTTGTATCCTTTTTTTTTATATTGTTATGGAATTGTTTTGTACTTTTTTAAAATGAATAAACTATATACCATACCATACCATACTTCAACCCCACCCCTGCCCCCTCAGAAGGAACATCTGAGCAGCAGAGGAATAAAACGTTGATCTAAGTAACAATTCGAGAACCACTGGAGGAACAAGGGGCGGCTGTGGCTGAGTGGTTAGAGCAGTCATTCTCCAGTGGAAGAGTTGGGGGTTCGAATCCACCAGCAGTCACATGCTGAAGTGTCCCTGGGCAATTGACACCGAGCCTCTCATTGCGTCCAATGTGTGTCCCATCGGTGTATGAACGGGTAAACGAGGGCACCGATTGTTGGAAAGCACTTTGATTATCTTGAGAAGATAGAAAGGCGCTATACAAGTACAGCCCATTTGCCATTTACAACGAGAAGCGGAAAAACCAAACAATTTAACACAACTTCAACGCTTTTTACAGGATTAACAACAGTCAAAAGAAAAAAAAGTGTGGGGGCAGGAAAACAACAAGTCGAAGAGAGCAAAGAGAAGACAAAACCATCCAGGAAGACAGATGAGTGTGAAGAAGATAACACGACTAGAAGTGTCGTGTGTGAGCTGGAAATGTTCTGATATTATCCCACCGTCTCCTTCTGACGGCTCTTAGGTGATAAGAGGTGATGGCTGGACGTTAAAGGTGTTTGCTGGAAGGGGAAATGACTGGAAGAGAGTCAGATTAAATGGAGAGTGGATGGTGACATCACTTATGAGATGAAACCAAAGAATAGAACGTCCTTCAGACTGGGGGGCTCTTGTCACACACACTCAAACTTCATTTTTTTTACTGCTTCTGAGAACAACACGGTGACTTTTCTTATTATTTACATGAATGATCATTGAAATGTTTGAATAATTTCACCGTCCTACCCTTTAATGTTTACAGAGAATATTAGTGAGAGATGTATTTCTCTAATGCATTTCTTAAAAGGGATAGTCTGATGTTTTTTAAAGTGTTCTTTGAGTATAAACAATTACTATCTTACCTGCTGCAGATAGCTCTTAGAACAACCTCAGTTTGGAAAAATAAAGTGAACTTCTGATCGTGCTAATGAGCCAACTTAAAAATTTCACAGCAGCTCGTGCAGTCACTTTTTATAATCCCTCACATCGGAAGTGTTGCAGAATGCCCTGGACGTGCTACAGCTAGCTGCTGCTGCACGTTGAAATATGTTTTACCAGATAATATATTAACTTAATGAAATGTCCAGATGTATGTATCCTGTTTTGTTGTTTAGAATGATGTTGTGTTTAAACATGATCCGATTCTGTTTCTGGTATAAATGTAGTTTTCGTTACATGCCTACAACTCCCAGCATTCACGCACCCACCCATTATCGAACACAAGATGGTGAGATATTACTGGTTGAGAGCTGGGTCACATGATAGAGTAGGGCCTCCCATTGGTCGACGGTGGTGACCAATGGGAGGTGGTGATCAGAGCATAATTTAACAACGCGTTTGGTAATAACTACAGACTTCTACATAGTTCATGGTAATGTGAGGTCAGGGTTTGGTCTTGGTCCAGTTTTGATAAGTTGGTAATCAGTGGATTTACGCCGACACCTGATTAACCTTTGGAGTCAACTTGATTCAAGATGGCTGCCACAGCTAATCAACAAATCATTCATTTTTACAGATGTTTATTGCAAACGTATTGCTGATAGCAATATTTTCTAAGTTTGAAAATGACTAAAACTCATCCCAGGATGAGCCGAGGTAAAACACCAGCATGCAAACGAGCGGCAACATCCTTTAAGGACAGCTACGCCTTTAAACTCTTTTTGTCTTCTCATGCAGCTTTTACAGACTAAAGGTTGACATTTTTCCCAGACCTTAGGATGCTGATCAGAATATTCATAGACTATTGATCCTTTCAGCTCCAGAAATGAAGAGCGCCCACCGGTACCTGGTTTTACACACCGGCTCAGTTCCTGTGTCTCCGAAGGACGAGAAGCAGAAAGGTTAAATGAAGAAATGGTTCAGAAAGAAGTTGGTCCCAGGAGTTTATTCCTTCTTTCAGGTGTTTACCAAGCAGACGTCTGGGGGAAGCCAGGTTCTTCAGATGAGACAAAATATGTTTAAAAAGAAATCAAACTATTTCTGTTAGAATTGTATGATTGTTAAAAAAAAAAAAAAAAAACTTAATCTCATTAAGAACAGCTTCTAAACTGAAACACTTTTAAATAAAAAATATAAAAAAGTAAAAATTCACCTTTGAACTGGTTTTCAGTCAACTCCGTCAGAAACTCTAAAAATAATTTTTATTTCCCCCCCGTTTTTAATTGTAAAGTTATAAAAACAATTTAATTGAATATTTACAACATGTGGAAATATGAGGAGTGGTGGTGCAGAGGTTAGAGAAGGTGGGCGTGTGATCGTAAAGTTGCCGGTTCAACTTCCTGAACTGATCTCAAAATGTGGGTGGGAAAGATAAAACACCCACACCTGCCTCCACCCTCATTTGCTCCACTCTGTGCCCTTGAGCAAGGCCTTTAATCCCCACCATCTGCTCCGCCCTAGTCGGCAGCTCTCTGCTCCACAGAGGGCTGTGGTTGCATCAGGATGGACATCCAGTTTTAAAACAATCGCCAAGTCTTGTGTGAGTTAGTTCGCAGTGTTGACCCCTGAAGAAGGGAGCAGCCGAAAGAAGAAAAATAAAAAGACAGGAAAATATCACGATTTGTAAACTGAATAAAAATCACTAAAAACAAATCTGACGGTGTTGACGTAAACCGAAATGACGTTTCTGTCTAAAGAACAAATTCCATTTCTCTCCTTCCCCTCGTCATCCTCCACTCTTCTCTTCTATTCCACATCCTTCATGACCATCTTTCAGTCGTCCTCCACATCCCTTTGAACGTGCATCCTCTGGCACACTGGACATATTATTGAAAAGGGTCACAGATAATCGGTTTTTCATTTGCTTGGTCTCAATAATGATTTTAATTTTATGTGGCATTAATTAAAAACCCTTCAGGGTGGGAGTCAGTGGTCACTGGTTCTGTTCAGAACTTTTATGGACAGATCGGGAGTAAGCTGTTGGGGGAAGAATCAGTTTTGTTGTGTGTTTCCTTGACTGATGAAGCCTTCTGGATCTAAGGTGAAATGTTTCAGCACAAAAAAAAAAAAAAAGCAACTGTCCAGATGACCCGACTGAAAAATGTTGGATTTTATACCTGGATTATTGAACATGGACTTTGTTGTTTTCTGGACAGAGTTTCTCGGTGCAGCTAAGGGGTGGAGGGAATCCGGTTTGGGGGCCTCAGGATCCCATCTCTGGTCCTGCTGGCGTCATCGTGCTGTGATCTCCAGCTCTCAATGTTTGCAGAGGGGTGGAGCGGCTGAGAAGAACATCCATATCTGAGGCCATGCTCCTCTGGTCTGGTAGGGTGAGGCGCTGCCTCTGCTGGAAGAGTTCAGGTATCTCAGGGTTTTGTTCACAACTGAAGAACAAACGGAGTGTGAGGTCAACGGACGCAGATCAACCGTGCAGCTTCTGCAGTATTGCAGAGCAGACTCTGAGCCGGTCCATTGTGGTGAGGAATGTGCTGAGCTACAGGGTGAAGCTCCTGGTTACCAGATTATTGTGAACGCTGGGCAGTCGAAATGAGTTTTCTCAGCTGGACACCCCCCAATAGAGTGAGAAGTTCAGTTCTCCAGGAGATACTTGGAGTAGAGCTGCTGCTCCTCCGGTTGAAGAGGTGCCAGGTGCCTTTCCAGGGAGGTTTTCAGGACATGTCCAACTGGGAGGAGACCCCAGGACACGCTGGAGAGACCCTGTCTTTCAGTTGGCCTGGGAACACCTTGGAGTCCTCCCAGAAGAGCTGGAAGAGGTGGCTGTGGAACGAGATGTCTGGACCTCCCTGCTCGAACATGATTTAGATAAGAGATGACCCCAAGTGGTAGACTGAGAACAATGACAGGAGTAGAAAAACAAGTGTCTTTATTTACAGGTGGCGTTCTCTGGACTGTAAGGGGAAAAATAAGGGACAAGGTGAGTATCAGGAAGAATCTTCAGATAATTGATCAGATTATGGAGTTTGCTCTTAACTGAAATGTCTCTTGTAGTTGGAGCTAGAGGGGAGAGAGCTGAGGTCCTACTAGGTTTCCTTTGTTGTAGAAGAGGCTAGTACTGATGGAGAGAGAAGCAGGCTGTCTGAGGATGACGATGGTTCTTCAGGGTGTAGGCTTTTGGGTACTCGTGGGACACGATCAGAACGTGGCGAAGTCACAAGAAGCAAGGAGGCTTTGGAAGGTTTGACAAGTTCAAGACTTGGAAGTTACAGCAGGAGATCAAACAAAGCTTTTAGAATCAAAATGTCTGGAGACAGTTTAGTGGCCGTCCATTATCTTCAGGTATGATGATGTCCCAGCGCTGGAGGAGTGTCTGGCAGAGGCTTTTATACCCGGCAGTAGTCCTTGAAATCAGATGCAGGTGTGGAGAACATGAGTGTAGCTGGCCAAACCTAGAACTCACATGTTCCAGCTGCTGCCCCTGAGACCTGACTCTGGAACAAGAGGAAGATGATGGATGAATGAATGAATGGATGGATGGTTCATGAGTTATTTTACTAACAGGAAAAACACAGCCATGTTGTTTCAGCAATAATAATGAGGACTCAGGCTGTTAGTGTCCTACAGAGTTAGAAGAACATTTCATCATCTACACGTTTCTGTACTCGGCAAGCCTTTTCATCAAATATAAACCAACTGTATTGACATTCAGTATCATGGAATACATTTTACATTGAATGCACCTTCAGTCTCAGTGGAGTTGCGGTTGGTAAAGATCTTGCATGAAGGTGTTGGCAATTCAAGCTTTTTCTGTTCAAATGTACACAAAGAAACTTTAAAAAACAGACCTCGAGGTTAACCATGATAAACACGGCACTAAAAATGTCATTTTGTCACGATGAATTTTTAAAAACTCTGCAATTACAGTATTGTCAGGAGTGCTGTGCTTCTCTAACCTGGTCGTTTTTTCTCTGTTCCACCCGAACACCTCCTCGCTTCACTCCCATCCGCCCTCAACAGCCTGAACATCCTGCAGACGGCATCAAGCCCATTTCCACGTGAGTTTCCCTGAACATGTTGCTGTAGGACCAAGGTTTTCCCCATTTGAGCAGCTCATAAAATCATCATGGACAGATTTTTTTCTAACCATAAAGCAGCTGCAGGGAGCCTCCAGCGCTCAGAGTGGGAGTGGATCTGTGCACAAGGGGTGGTGTTCTTAACGCACAGTTGTGTGAACGGCTGTATTGTCGATTTATGAATATTAATTGAGCTTTGACACTATTACAGCCTGAAATGCATGCTGAAAGATGGCATCTTTCCCAAATCATCTACACGGCAGTAAAAACGTAAATTGGAGTGCTGCACCATTTTCTTTTTATGTGATTTATGCACTTTATCATGACTGAAAATAAAATCTGAGGATCAACACATCATTAACACGTCTGCTGCCAAACTGCGCATGTCCGTAAATTTATTCTTGTGCGACTCAAACGCACGATGCAAAACCTTTTCGTTCCTGTTAACTTTATTAAACAAAGTTTTGGCATAAAAAGAAGCTCGCTCAGAAAAAGTGTACACTCTCCTTACGGTTTCTCTTGGAAAAACATTTTGTCCGCAGTTTTCCTTCCATCAGTCCTCTCCTGTTTATTGTCCCCCATCGTTCAATGAAGAGGTGGAGTTGGAAAAAGCAGAACTCTGTCCGTCCATCCGTCTGTGCGTGTTGTGAGCATGATAGTTTGAACATGTTTGGCTGCATCGAGGTGTAAAATGTCACCATCAAAAATTGGGTTGCCATGTCAAAATCTGAGACGACTGCCATCATTCATCCTCTTTTACCCGCGTCTTCCTTTTCAGGTTTCAGGGGTAACTGGTGCCCATATCCAGCCATCACTGTGTGAGAGGCAGGGGACACCCTGAACAGGTCTCCAGTCCATCACAGGGACACACGGAGACAAACAACCATTCACTCTCTCTCTCTCACCTAGGGGCATTTTAGTTACCAGTCAGTCCAGCATGCATGTTTTTGGTCTGTGGGTGGAAACCGGAGTATCCGGAGAAAACCCAAGCAAGTACGAGAAGAACATGCAAACTCCACCCAGAAAGACCCCAGGTCCAACCGGGGATTGAACACAGGACCTTCTTGCTGTGAGGCAACAGTGCTAACCGCTGAGCTGTCATACGATATACTATACGTATAAACACGTGGTCTTCTTGTAGAGGTTGATCTTGTAAAACTTCACAAATAAAGAATGTGCCGACTTCCAGGCTGTTGTGTCGCTCCATCTAGCATCAAAATCCAAGATGTCTACCACTATATATTTATATGCCACCAATGGAAACCCCATGGCCTGGTGGTGGATAAAATTTCTCCCTCAACTTGTCAGGATTCATCACTCTGAGTTGCCTCAGACCAGCACAACTAAAAAAAAACTCCCCTGTTCTTCTCCACAGTGTAACTTCTACCCAGTTGAACATCTTGCACCAAAAACATTTAGGTTTACCTGCGTTCACTGTTCAATTCCAGTCCAGAAAAACACTCATCGACACCCACAAACACTACACCAAGGAGGAGCTACACACCAAAATGGAAGTTGGATCATGATAGCACCAAATTAACAAGAGTTTAATTTCATAATCGTCACATGAAACCTTCATCCATAATTTTCACATAATTCATCAGGTAAACATCTCAAAGCAGCAGCAACTTTGAAAAGAACAAATGCAGTAAGAACTGAACTGTAACCTCACGTTTGTTTGGGTTAAAGACCATTAAGACAAAGTTTGGTCTCATCAGCGTCTCGTTCCTTAGCTGGAGTCGTGACGTTGAATCAGGACGACGCCTACAAGGTGGTCACCTTCATCTTTGACAGACGTTTAAGAAGTCTATCTGCCCAACAGGCGTGAAATGTGAAAGGAAGATGTTCGGGGACACAAAAGGCAGAGGACTCAAATTACACCCCTCACTGCTCCAGTACCTATCACCTCTTAGTACCGCCGCGGCGCTCCCAGACACAAAAATGCTTTTGAACCATCGTTTAATCCCGGCTAATGAAATAGAATTCCTCTTCCTCTTTGCGGTTTAAGAGGGCTTAACAATAATTGAATGGTTAGTTCTACTCTGCATAATTTTCTTATGCTAAAAAGGGGCGGGTGGGGGTTAAAAAAATGATACGTGAATTAAATGTGAGCTTACAGAAAGGAAACTGGCCTTGAGCCCACAAAATGATCTTTAAAGGGGGGTGGGGTCCGTTCAATTCCTGGCTGTACCACCCCTTTGCTGACCTTTCTGAAATGGACTTTAATGCATAAAGTGGAATAAAGTCGAATTAATCACTTGTTGGGACGAGGTCACGGACGCAGGTGCAACACAGATGACTGTGTGTCCCCTTCGCTGTGTAAGTATGCTTTATGTGGGGGGGTCAGGACTAACCCCTGAACAGCTCCTCCCCTTGAAAACCACACGCCCATAGATGTAGTTTGAATCTAACAAAAAGGTGAATACACTCACACACACCCCAACAGCTCATCCGTTTAATCTCAACGGGGGTTTAATTCGTTCCAAAGGTCACGGCTGCAGCCGCCGTCAACAGCAAACTGCTTTCCACAAGTTATTTCACCGGTTTTACTGTGCAAAAGTCTTGAGTCGCCCTCAGCTCGTTATGTTTTGTTCCCAGGGATCCGGATTTTTGAGGAATCTCCAGAGGTGGTTTGGATCAACATGACTTCCAAAGATCAACATTTTATTACCGTGTTCCAATGATCCATCCTGAATACAACATCCATCTGTCCATCATCCATCCATCCAGTCATCCATCCATACAGTCATACGTCCGTCCATCTATCCATCATCCATCCATCCGTACAGTCATACGTCCATCCATCTATCCATCCATCCATCCTATAGTCATCCGTTCATATAGTCATCCGTCCATCCATCCCTCATACAGTCATCCGTCCATCCGTCTTTATAGTCGTCCATCCATCCATCCATCCCTCATACAGTCATCCGTCCATCCGTCTGTATAGTCATCCGTCCATCCATCCATCCATCCATCCATCCGTCCAGCCAGTCATCTGTCCATCCATCCATCCATCCATCCGTCCAGCCAGTCATCTGTCCATCCATCCATCCATCATCTTTACCCGCTTCTTCCTTTTTGGGTCATGGGTGTCACTGGTGCCCATATCCAGCCATCGCTGTACGAGAAACGGGGAACGCCCTGGACAGGTCTCCAGTCCATCACAGGGACAAACAAAACAACCATTCACTCTCTCACTCACACCTAGGGACAATTTAGAGTTACCAGTCAGTCTAACATGCATGTTTGTGGTCTGAGGAAACTGGAGTACCTGGAGAAAACTCGCATGCATGTAGAGAACATGCAAACTCCACCCAGAAAGACCTCGGGCCAGGATTTGAACCGGCAACCTTGTCACTAGAGGCAACAGCTCTAGCAACTTCACCACCGTGCCGCCTGAATAAAATACTGGTTTATAAAATGTGCAGATCATGGCATTCTGGTTTTTGATGCTGCACAACATCTCAGCCTTTATAGATACGAGGTTTGTAACGTTGTTAGCAAAATGTAATTATTAGAGTACGCATGTAAGTCACTATGGATAATCGAGTTCGCTTGAATAATGCAACAGTAAATACAAAAGCTTCAGCTGCTCGGAGACAGAGCAGTGGGTTTTACGCAGTGTAGTGGTGAGTGAGTGATGGTTTCAGTCTTCAGCTGAAAACTTCAAGCAGCTGATTGAAGGTGAACCTGCAGGTCCATCGTCTCTCAGAGCTGCTGAAGCCTCGAGGTTAAACACGAGCAGAGGGCTCACCGCTGCAGCTCATGGAGGTCTGTTGCTCTGAGGCAACCAAAGCTGGACTCGACCCAACGGCAGCTGAGCAGCAGAAAGTCATAACGTTTCAAATAATGTGTGTGGGTGTGTGTGTGTGTGTGTGGGGGGGGGGTTACACAATGCTCTCAGAGGAAGGGAGCTGCTTGGCTGCGAATGTGAGCAACGGAGAAATGAAAGGTGAGCCGGTGAGTGTGAAAGAAAGAAGAAGCGCAAGTCGTAAAGAATAAACCACTGAGCTGAACGAGCAAAGGGCCGAGAGAAAAAAATAGGTAGAAGAGATAATTATAATCATTTCATGATAAAATGTGCCACGAAGGCCACCTTTCACGAGTTTATTTTAATGATGGCCACGAGATGAGTAAAGAATGACTCTCAGCAACTACCACATCAGCTCCACCTCAAGATTTGTACCTTAGAGGAAGGTATAGTAGTTTTTTTTGAGCTGGCAAAATTAGATTAACTGTAGCATCCTTCTCGATTTGACTCCAAACGTCCATCAGTTCTAACTTTAACAAATCTTTTCTGCAAAGCACACCAGTGAAAACATGTAGCTCCGCCTTCTGCAGCGGGCGATTAAAAAAATAAAAATATCTAGAATAATTGTGTTTTGTACAGAAATGCTGTGTGAATGCTCAAATGGCTTTGATGAAAAGGCTGAAAATGATTTGTTAAAGCTGACAAGAACAAAAAAATAAAAAGGAGCAATATTCTTTAAAGAAGCAAAAATGCTAGATAAAGTGCCTGCACAAAGAATCACATAAGTTAGAAACTAAAATTAGTAAAATGTGTTGTACTTTGAAAATGTACAAAAAAAAAACAAAAAAAAAGTAGCTTATATGTATCTTCAGCTAATAGCTAAAAGTGAAACTAGCCTAAGGCCAAAAAAAGAGGCAATTAGCAGAAACAGATTGCAACGAGAACGGTTTTTAAATTATTTGAATAGAGCGGCAGCACGGTGGTTCTGTTTGTAGAGTTGCTGCCTTTCTGTGAGAAGACTGCTGGTTCAAATCTCAGCCTTTCTCAGTGGAGTTTGCATGTTCTCTCCGTGCATGCGTGGGTTTTCTCTGGGTACTCCGGTGCACAGACCAAAAACATGCATGTTAGGCTGATTGGTAACTTTAAATTGTCCCTAGGTGAGAGTGAGAGAGTGAATGTTGTTTGTCTCTGTGTCCCCAGGATGGATTGGGGACCTGTCAAGGGTGTCCCCGCCTCTCGCACAGTGATGGCCGTATACAGGCACCAGTGACCCCCACAATCCTAAAAGGAAGAAGCTGGTAAAGGTAATGGATGGATGGATTGAATAGATCTATATTTTTATCTGAAAATATTCATAAATAAATTAAATACTTTGAACAACATAGAAGCTACACAAAGAAAGTCACAGCAGCAATTTCCTGAAGGTTTTGATACATGAATGTCTGAAATACCACAACATTTGCAGAAGTATTTTACAACAAACGTACTGGAAAATCAAAGACAATGCACACAATGAAAGGAACAGCGCAGGGAGAGGAGTGGGGAGGGCAGCAGCGACCTCACTGCAGTGCCTGTACGTGTATACATGACATTGTTAGGATGTGCTGCATGCATGCCGCATACGGGTGTGAGTGCACACATGTGACTCTGCAGTTGTGCATTGCAGTAGTGCGGTCATATAAAACAAAGGTCGGGAAGCAGGAGACAAATGTGTGTTTCAAGCTGTGTGCGTACGAGGCTGTAATCCAGCAGTGGTGTGAGTGCAGTCAGGCAGGAAACCAGAGCTGCACTCCTCCCCGCCCGCCTGCCGCCGCACATCAGCACCGCCCTCACCATGAGATGTGACAGCTCACAACTGTTGGGATGCCGGCTAAAATAGGCCCCGTACGGCTGTTACAAGGCCCCGGTGGCAGAGCTCTGTTCACAGCTGCTGACAGAATCACATTTCAGGTCCAGCTGCAGACACGGGGGCGAAGAGATGAGGCAGCAGACTGGAAGGAACAGACAAGAAGGAATGGTTGTTTCTTTGGAGTTACCTGAGGCGCCATTTTACTACGACAGTGACCCGCCCTATTATGACGACCAACTCCAAAGCTCCCTCGCTCAGCTTCAGGGGAGGCTGACATTCGTGGATGTGGGAGGAGCCTAAAGTCCTCCCACATCTGGACCTGTATGTGTGTTCTATTTTTGTTTATTCCTTTTCAGATATTTTTTTCCTTTGTGTTCAGTTTGTTTTCTGTCTCAGTGCTTTAGTCATTCCTCAGTAGTTTTCCTCGTATGGATCTTGCTCCTCAGTCTTGCCCCGCCCACGCACACCTGTTCCCTGTTGTCATTAAGTCAGCTGTCTCAACTCACTTCATCAACCCCTGCCTATTTAGTCCCTTTAGTCAAACCTTAGCTGCAGTCTGTCATTGTGGTTCTGGCTCTTTTCCATGTTTTTGTGTTGCTTATTACTTTGTTGTTTTGCTGCCATTAGAGCTGTCATTTCTAAGCCAGCCCTGAAGCCCGGCTGAGAAATGAATTATGTGCTGGATGGGTGGGCTGAGTCTGTGCCTGGCTTTTGATTGCATCAGCGGACGTGCGCGGCTGACCATCAAATTAAAATGGCAACATGGCTTGCCATACTTCACCAGCTGCACGCGGCCATTTGACCGGGAGCTGACCGGCCTTGAAAGAGGTAAAATATAGTTAAGTAAAACTTCAGATGGGACTACCAGTACTGCCAGGAAGCGATCCATCGACCAAATGGACGTTCAGCTGTTCCACTCAGTGGACGCACGCTGCTAAAAACCCAAACAGGTGAGATCCCAAAGCAGACATGTCAGAGCAGAGTCCGTGTCTGAATAATGCAGAATGCAGGTTTAATGCGCTTTGATGGCCATGAAATTAGAATAAACACCCCCTCAGCTCCGATCTTCTGCCCCTTTTACTCAGTCACACGTCCGCCGACCGTTAATAACTCTATAAGCAGTCAAAGCTTAATTAAAAATGTATTTTTTTTTTAGCCTCAGACCTGTAATTACTGATTTTGTCGGGTGGGGTTCGGAAATGATAGCTACGGGCTGGGACCGGGTTATGTCCGATTTTTTGGGCCCTAATTGTTAAGGTCTGTGGGTGATGTCAAAGGCGAACGGTTTGAAGCAAGGAACTAAACAACTTGAGGTAAAAAAACAATTATATTTATTGGTTCAGGTGTAGTTGGTAAACACAAACTCAGGATGGATCCACTGTGGGAATAGAGAGGAGATTGGTGGTGAACGACAAATCCACTTGAGAGGAGATTTTGGAAATGCTGATAGTAATCCAAAAATAAGCTTACTTGTCGTTGTTGTTCCAGGAGCATGAGAACAGGAGACAGGATCCGAATCCAATAATCCACGGTGGGATTAGGTGAGTATATCAATGAGTGTATTTACAAAAATCACCAAGGGAGCCGGGGTGGAGGTGAGGAGAAACCAGGAACCAGGTGAGGCACACAGGAGTAAAGGTGGAGTAGGAGAAACGCTGCTGTCATGCAGGGAGACCGATGAGGAGCTTGAAGTCAGCCAGCCAGTAGACACAGGAACATGGAGCTTGGTAGAACTTTGCTCTGGCACTGATCTGGAGTGAAGCTCCAGCTTAAATAGCTCCTTCACCTGGTCCAGGTAATGAGCAGCAGCTGTGGAGAGATAATTAGAAAAACACAAACAACAGAGAAGGGAGGGTTAGAGGAGCCAACCTCTACACTAATACAACTCTAGCTGCGATCCCTCCACTTTACTTGCTTCTTCCTTTTCGGGTCACATGGGTCACTGGTGCTCATATCCAGCAATCACTGTGCGAGAGGTGAGGGACACCCTGGACAGGTCTCCAGTCCTCACAGGGACACAGAGACAAACAACCATTCACTCTCTCACACACCTAGGGACAATTTAGAGTTACCAATCAGCTGTTTTTGGTCTTTGGGAGGAAACTGGAGTAGCCGGAGAAAACCCACAAATTCACAGAGAAAAAATACAAACTCCACCCATAAAGGCCCCCGGACGGGATTTGAATCGGAGTGACCTGCTCGCTGAGAGGCAACGAGCAAACGTTAACACTACAGTTGACAAGCACCCATCTTCCATTGCTTATTCGTAGTCAAGTTACAGATGTATCATGTCCAGGAGAGACACCCAGACATCCCTCTCCCTAGTGACCTTTTGCAGGTCCTCCTAATGGACCAGAGACATTCCCAGGCCAGAGAAGATACGTAATCCCCTCAGCAAGTTCTTGGTGTTCCCCAGTGTTCCTTACCAGTGGGAAATGCCCTGATAACCTCTAAAGGGAGGCATTTTAAGATGAACCATCTCAACTGGCTCCTTTCAAAGTGAAGGAGCAGCGGCTGTACCCTGAGCTTCCCCGGATGATGGAGTTCTTCATTCTGGCTCTAAAGCTGAGCTCAGCCACCCTACAAAGGAAGCTCATTTTGGCCATTTGTGTCCAGGATCTCATTCTTTTGGTCATGATCCAAACTGCATGACCACAGGTGAGAGTTGGGACATAGACAAGTAAATTGGGAGCTTTACCTTTTCGCTCACATCCTTCCTTACCATGACTGACCGAAGCAACGCCCTCATTACTGATGACGAGGCCCCAATCCATCAATTCATCTCCTGCTCCACCCTCCCATCTCTCAGGAACAAGATGCCCAGATGATAAAACTCCTCTACCTGCGGCAGCGCACAACAAGCATACAACATTGTAAAGAAAACTCATTTTAAATGAGGAAATGTGTGAAAGCTACACAGCAGCAACCGTATGTTTACATTTAAAAGGTTCCATATCTATCAATCGGTTACTGAGAGAATTATGTGCAAAAGTTGCCCGAGATAAAAAAAGAGACAAAAATAGCCTTTTATCCACACCGTTTGACCTTTGAACTATAAACCCCGATCAGAGAGCTCGCCCAAACTGGAGTCCAGAAATCTAGCTGTATCTCTTGGGATCTCTGTCCGGTCTAAGTCCACGCTGAAAGTTTCAGAGCCTTTATTACTCTCATATATCCAGCTCCTTCATGGACACCAAATGTTGCTGATTCTACCTCTGCAGTCTCAGACGTTCCATGGCCTTTCATTAAAAAGCTCAGCAGTGTCCTCTGCAGACGGAGGTCCTGACACTGAGTTATGCTCCAATTAAGCCGTACCGTATATCCACAGTGGCATTGTCTTACTTTATCACACTAGGTTGACTTCACTTTGCTTACTGGGAACTTTTTTTTTTTTTTTTACCTTTTCACTGCAAATGACAAAAATTAAACTACATTGTTAATCACATCTTGGCAGAAGAGATTAGTTTCTTTTGTTGCTAAGCGTAAAGTCACATGTTCTACTGTGGTAAGAGACAGATGACAAGAAGAAAAGCCTAATATTTGCAGTGGCTTTGTTTTAACTTGAGAAACAAGGATAGCCACGTGTTCAGCCTATGTCTGGCAAATTAAATTTAATTTTACTGTAAGGAATTCTATCTATCTATCTATCTATCTATCTATCTATCTATCTATCTATCTATCTATCTATCTATCTATCTATCTATCTATCTATCTATCTATCTATTTACTACTTGTACTATTCCTACTTTGCAGTTTTTCATTTATTGCGGTGCTTCAGGGTACAGATCCCCCGCGATAAACGAGGGACTACTGTATACACACAAACACACACACATACACATTTTGCATATTCGGCTGCTCCCATCTGTGGGGGTTGCTACAGTAATCAAATTCCCATGAGAAATTTGGCAATTGCTTTACTCCAGATGCCCTTCTCGATGCAACCCCGGCTCAAACCTACAACCTCCGGATCACAAGACTGTGGCACTGAGCTACCGTGGCCCTTTTAAAGAAACTGGAAAAATCTGCATAATTTTTTTTCCTGAATTAGCAATACATGTGTCTTCAAGACTTTTTCCAACCCTTAAAGCTTAAAGAGAACCAACTATCCAATTCACCACTCTGTATTGTACATGGAGCAGAGAAAGCAAAAGGTGAGAGCTGTTATAGACGTCTATGTTACAGGTAAAGGCTACAAGATCGTCTCCGTGCAGCTTCATGGTCCTCTGACCACAGCTGCCAGTATTTTAATAAAGTAGATGATTCATGGGACTGTAGCCAACCTCCCAGGATGTGGACGCAAGAAGAAATTGTAGAAGAAAAGAGCCTGTTTAGCCTTCAAACCATTCTAATTGAACTTTTTGGTCATTTTGACCCATATTGGAGTCCATGCAAGAAAACCTCAGTCTCCACTTTAATGTCAGAAAACACCAAAACTATTTGTTTTTGAAGCCGTCTCTGAACATGTCAAGTCTACAGAGCTGTGTGAACTGTCAGGTCCTAGTGCAATAAACTCTCAGCTCAGAGTAAAAAGTTTTGTTTTTTCCACCTTTTATCTCCTCTATGGTTTCCATACGTTAAGTCTAAACTAAAGAGTTGGGAAACCAGCTTAAAGTCTGATTCGTCATTTTATGGTTGGAAAATTCATGTCTGTAATGGGTGCAGAGGTACTGTTTGGACAGGTGTTTAACGACAACAGTATTTTTCTTACATAGATAACATTTTGGGCTGTGTAGCTTTTTATAAAAATTGAGCACAAACATAAGGTGACCCCTCATAAAACAAGTGGGACAAATCGTATAGTGAAAAAAATAAATCAAGACCTATATTCACATTAGAGCTCAAAATTGATCTCCCCCTTTTTTTTTTAAATCAAACCTGCTCACTCATCTCTTCACTTCTACCTTTTTACCCTCTCCTATTCAAGCAGTAAGGTTATCTATAATGAATGAGATGTGTGGGAGAGACACCGCACATATTAATAAAGCCTTCGTTTCTTTGCACAGCAGTAAAAGAACAGAGCCTGCAGTCACAGACCACAGGCCCATTTCTTTAAAGGCAGAAGTTACCTTATATAAGATTAAACCAAATGAAGGGGGTGTCATATTAGGTACATAAAGCAGCATCAAGAACCAGCTGGTTTCAAACATGTGCAGCCTTTTATCAAAAATAAAACAGGAGTTACTCCAGAACAGTCATGTTTTAAAGCCGCACTTGATTTTCAGGTCAATCCCTTCATGTCCAGCGATTGTAAGAAGGGAGAGAAAATAAAATTGATGTATGTTTTAACTTCAAACTAGTTAAGGTTAAAACAATTTACCATACCACTTTATTTATAAAGCACTTAAAACAGCGACAAGGCCAACCAAAGTTCTGATGGTAAATTAAAGCATCAGTAGACCCAGACTTTTTCATATGTGGGTCAAAACTATCAAGATGAAAGGACTCGGGGGGGGGGGGGGGGGGGTGTCAATTTAGTTCTAAATTGTTGTATCAGAACATTAAAACCTCAAACTTTAAACCTATTATAAAATATATTTACTTTATTTAATGTGTTGATCTATTGTTTTTGTTTTCTTGTGCTTGGAAAGTTCATTTTAGTCTACTTTCAGAAATAAAAGCGTAACTGATGTTTAAAAAAAGGGGCTTGATCACCCATTTGGACCATGGAGGACTCAAAAGTGTAAATGGAGTTCTGACAAATCACAGCTGGTAGTCAAACAGTTTCATAGAAGGTTTGAAGGGGCACTAAAAATGTTGATCAACTTGTATGTAGATGATATCACTTTATATTATTTCAAAAGGTTCAGTTTCCAGTCTAACTGAAAATAGTTACTACATTTAGCCAAAGTTTCATGAATGATTCACCAAAAGTCTACTACTTGGTAGAATTGCGAAAAGGTTTGTGGTGTTTGTATATCACGAAACAGAAAAAAATAAATAAAAGGAAAAGCATTAAGGTGTGAACAAGAACGACAGGATAACAGGCACCATGAAAGGTCTGATAATCTGGCCAGGAGTCAGAGTGAGAATGGATCTTAAATAGTGAGGGGAACAGGTGTAGAGCATGAGCGCTGATGAAGCAGTGAGTGCAGAGGGGGTGTGGCAGAGTGACTGAGCAGAAAACACGAATGAAGGGCTGTGAGCGAGGCAAGGGACAGAGGATGTGATCCTGACAGAATCTGTTTTATCTGAGTGTTTTGTCTTATTTCGTTAGATTCTTCGGTTATTTTATGTGTGTTTCCTTTTCTTCTCCAGTGTTTCCACCCTCATGTTGTCAGCTCCTGCTTCACCTGTTCCCAACCCCGATCCCCCCAGGTGTTCATCGTTGTCTCATCAGTGTCCCTTAAGTTCAGCATCTCTGTCTCCACTTGGTCTGTGGATTGTGCTTCCCAGCCCTCATGCTCTGCTCCTCCATGGTCCTTATTGTAAGTTTTGTTGCCACGACAGCTTTTGTTTTGTTTTTACTTAAATAAAAAGTTGTTCTTTATTTTACCCTCGATTTCCCCGTGTCTGCACCTGGGTTCAACTCCCAACGCAGAGCTTGATATCCACGAGGTTTTCATTGGACTTCTTGCTTTTCATGTTACTTTTTTCTCATGTTTATGTGATTTTATTTTTTCCCGTTTTTGTTTTAACCAACTTTTAAAGTCTGTCAGTAAAGTTTGTTATTTTTAATGTGCACTAGGGATAAAGCTGACGCTGACATTGTACAGCACACTAAAAGATTTTGTCCGTACCACTGACTTTTTCTCTCGTTCTCTTCTTTCCATTCATTTTGTCTGTTCGCTGTTTCCTTGGGGTGCGTCATGACAGCGTGCACAGATGGGAGGATCTGAGCCGCTCTCTGGATGGCCAGTCTATAAAAAGGTCAAAGGTTGTTAATGAAAGTTGTCCCCCCCATGATACTGTCCCACTGCTAAACCCTGGTGTTTAAAGCTGTCAAGTGAGAAGCCAAAACACCCCTGCCTCGGGATGACCAGATTATTCCCGATAATGCTGTGTGTGTGTGTTTCCTGCAGCTTCTGCCAAGGCTGGACTTGTTAGATTCATTGTGTACAAGTTTTGTGACAATAAGAAATTATTTAAAGACAAACACAGAGTGTGTTTGAACTGGAAACATCACGAACGGTGCAGCTCGGGTCTGAGATGGTTCTGGAGCTCCGTGCTCATAAATCAAACACGACTAGAGAAAATGCAACAAACTCATGGACTAAAGGTGGTTTTTACCGTTTCAGACCTTCTGTGTCTTTTACTTTTTCTCCTGTTAATCCTTCTTTTTTTAATATATATGAACATGTTCACTATTTTTCCTTCTTTTTCCATTTTCATCACACTGGATTATCCTTCCTCGTCCTCTAACCCTCCTCTACTTTTCTTTCATTTCAATCATCCACCTCCTTTCGCCCATTTTTTTTTCCTGCTGTAGCATCAATCCATCTCTACACAGACCTGCAATTTCTGATATCTGGATTTACCCTGCCCCCCCTCCCTCAGGCTTGTCGTTCTTACTCACCTGCAACACCACCACCACCACCACCCCCCGCCTCAAATCGTCCTCCTGCTCCTGCAGCACACCACTTTCAACATCCATTACTCTCCTCCCTCACATTTGAGCTGAGATGTAAAACATTTTTGTCTGTCCGGTACGCATCCATCTCCTGCTCGAGTGCCAAGCTGCTCTGGAGGATTCACCGAGGCCCAGAGTCCACTCCATATCTGGTCCTGAAAGAAAGCAGTTTGAAATGGACCCGGACTGAGGATGCATTCAACGAACACAATGTGGGTGGAATGTTGGGAAGCTTTTAAACATTATTTATTTTTTAAGTTTGGACATTTCCAGTGAGGAATCATGAAAAGCTGACTGAAGTGAGAGGCTCAGGTCCTGCAGGTAACATGCTGCCACCCAGCCAGCCCTGCAGTCGCTCTTTGTGGGGGTCGCTGCAGTGAACACACGGGTGAATAGTGTTAGGGTGAAATAATTGACCTTACGTACTCTGAGCGTTGCAAATTTCACATCTTTGCTTAAAACTTAGGTGATAACAGTTGGAGCCAAGCTTGTCTTTCTGTTAGCAAAATATCTTCAGAAACCAATGGGCAAACTTGATTGAAATTCACACAAAGCATCTGGTGTACATCAGTAGGAAACTAGAGGAATTGTATTTCCTGCAAAAAATGCAGTGTGAATGCTTATTGCAGAAGAACGTTTTGAAAAACAGCTGAACATAGCTAAAAACATGTTGAAATGTTGAAAAGGCGGAACAAGCTTAAATTAGCAGAAGAAAGCAGAAAGAACACATTTGCTGAATTAGGTTTAAATAAGCAGAAATGAGTGCAAAAAGAAATGATCTAAAAAAAAAAAAATAGTTCAAATAAAAAAAATAGCTGAAAAGGCAGAAAGAAGCTGAAACTACCAAAAGGAAGCGGAAAGAGCTGAAATGAGAGGAAAAAAAAGTGGAATTAATTTAACAAGCTTAAATTAGCATAAAAGCTGAATAATAGCTGAAATAGCAGAAAAAGCTGAAAATAGCAGAACTATGCTGAAAAGGAGCATAACAAGCTGAAATTAGCAGAAAGACATTAGAAAAAGCACAACCATTTTGTACGTAGCAGAAAGAAGCATAAATGACCACAAAAAATGGTGAAATTTTCTGAAAACAGCTGAAATTATCAAAATTTTTTAGCTAAAAATAAGCTGAAAAAAAAAAAAAAGATTAAACTAGCAGAAGGAAGTGGAAAGAGCACACATTTGCTCAATTAGCCTGAAAGAAACAGAATTTACCACAAAAAAAAAACATGAATATATCTGAAAACAACTGAAAGTAGCTAAAAACAACACGCTGAATAGCTGAAAAGGTCGAACGAGCCTAAATTGGCAGAAGAAAGCAGAAAGAAACCACATTTGCATAACGAGGCTGAAAAAAGTTGAAATGAGCACAGAAATGGAGAAATTAGAGAAGGCTGCACAGAAGTCTGTTGGAATCAGCCTCCCCACCATCACAGACATCTACACCTCCAGATGCAGGAAGAGGGCCACCTGCATCATGAAGGACCCCACCCACCCAGCACACACACTTTTTGCCCCACTCCCCTCAGGAAGGAGGTTAAGGAGCATTAAGTGTAGAACCACTAGACTGAGGAACAGCTTCTACCCTGAGGCTGTTAGACTCATGAATCTCTAACCAGAATAATCACTGTGAAAAACCATATCATGTTGCTGCTGATCTGTTTCATGTTGCTGCTGATCTGTTTCAATGTTGGTGTGTTCATGCGTGCACATCTGCTCGCGGACTCATGTTCATGTTTGTGCTGATGTTCAATGTTTTATGTTATGAGTGCTTAGTGTATATTTAGTTGATGTTTTTCTTGGTTCATATCTTAGATGTTATTACTGTTTTTCTTATACATTTTATTGTTGGATGTAACTGGGACCCTGTGTACATAATTTCGCTCCACCACATGTACCACATGAGGTGCGAATGACAATAAAGAAACTCTGACTCTGACTCTGACTCTGATTATCTAGAAAAAGCTGAAACTAGCAAAAAAAAAAAAAAAAAAAATAACAGCTGAAAAGTAGCTGAAAAGGCAGAAAAAAGCTAAAATTACCAGAAGGAAGTGGAGAAAGCACATTTAGCTGAATTAGGCTGAGAAAAGCTGAAATTAGCACAAAAATGTGGAATTACAACCCACCCCCCCAGAAAAAACAACCCTCTGCTTACACACAGTGGTAAGAGAGTACTGCAACTCCTCACTTCAATATCTTGAGTCAAAAACACTCACTTCAAAAACTACAAACACTCACTATTCAAATTCCTCAGGGACGGGGGGTTAGACCTCAGAAAAGAGCCAGAGGAAGAAGTTCAGGCAGACGAGAGCTGCTTCGTCCTGTTTCACTAAATCAGCCTCTGCAGTGTCCGTCCCGGGCCCTGGACCTGCTCTAACAACTACATCTTCACAAATGGTCCCGCCCGAGTCCCTTCAGCACTTTTCATCATCAGGATTTGTTCTCTCGTTTCAGAGAGTCCACTTTACTCCAGCGCTCGGGTAATATTTTGTACACGTTCTTTAAAGTGGGAATAACGTTGAAGAAGCTTTTGTCCCAGCCGTGAAGGAATTCTTTGTGGTGTGATCATGACTGGTTCACTGACGGTCCTGCAGCTCACACAAGAGCACAAACAGTCTCCGATTCAAAAGCTGCTGAAGAGGTGAGCCCATGAGCAGGCGTGCACACAGCTGCAGGCGTGCACACAGCTGCAGGCTCACCATCGCTGAACTCCGGGGCTTCCATCTTCCGGAGCGACTTGCTAATTTCAGGACCTTGGATAAAGTGTTGGTGATAAATCAGAGGTGCCAGCACCAAAATACACACAGATTCATCACCGGATTAGCATTCTGCTTTTATTCATCTCTCTTTCACTCCCCTACACCAACACACGAGCATACGTGCGTCTAATTAATCTTTGTCTCAGTGTGTTGTTAACTGAATCTGGATTACAGGATTCACTTTTGTTCTGCAGCAACTTGCCTTTCACTCAGTTGCAGCTGACGCATGGAGAATGTGAGCTAGACGTCGCAACGTGCTTCAGAAACCTGTTTTACAGAAGCTTAAAGGGAGAGTTCGGTCATTTTAAAGGGATATGTTCTGTCACAACGTTTATGAGGATTTACTTTGTTTTGGAGGGGCGCAGGTGAGCATGACAGCTTTCACTCCGTTGGTCCGGATCAGCTGTATCATGTTTAGAGTTAAGTTCACCCCAAGTTAGCAGAATGAGAAGAAGACAGAGCCAGGAGCACAACAGGTAAATTATTTTATTTACAGGTGCAGCAGCTTCAGGGCTGGAAGGGAAAAGGGATGAGGTGATCTTGTTTGATAAACTTGCAGCGATGGTTGATAAACGGCAGATTAATTCTTCTGGTATGTCTTGTAGATGAAGCCAGAGAGGAAGAGGAGGTCCTAGGTTTTCCACGGGGGAGAGTTTGAACATCCAGAGGAAGTATCGGAGGAGAGAGGAGCAGGTTGTTCCAGGTTGGGCGTTGTTGATTTCAGCCACTTGTCAGATGTTTGAAGGGACAACATCCAGGAGAGTGAGGAGGTCTTAGAAGACAGGTCTTGGAAGTCGTTGAAGGAAATCACACAGGTTTGTTAAATACTGTTAGGACACAGATTTAGTCTGCTGTCCATTAGTTACCAGTTCATAGGTAATGCCCCAGCACTGGGAGAACGTCTGGCAGGAGCTGTTATGCCCAGCAGAGCAGTCCTTCCTCATCATCAGCAGGAGTGGAGTGGTGGCTGATTGCACATGGTCTGCAGGTGTGGAGCGTGAGCGTGGCTGGAAGACCCAGGAATCCTACAAGCTGACTGTCACCCAGGCTTCCTTAGGTGGAGCTGATCCAGTCTTCATGGGTCTGTTGGTCTACTCATGGTCACTGTCCTGCCGCAGAGTTAATGTTGTGCTCATTAGTCCTCGTTTGACGACCAGTGCAGCAAAAAATAAAAATAAAAATTCACATATCAAACTTTCAACTCATTCAGGACCTCCCTGCTGTGACTTTTGATATTTATGCATTTTTTCACTTTTTAGGAATTTTTAGCTTTGTCACATCCTTAAAACTCTTTTTCAGATTTGGTTTGGTGTGGTTAACACATTCAACCCAACCCTAACTCTACCCTAACTGGATTATTGAGCAAGGACTTTGTTGGTTTTGAACCAGTTTGACATGACTGTAGATGAGGAAGAGGACCGGCACCGGAGGAGGGGGCGTGCCAAAGACACCATCTTAGCACCAACAAAACTGGTTTGTTCCAATTTGGACTAAGTTGTTGGGGGAAGAATCAGTTTTGTGTTGTGTGTTTCTTTGACTGATGAAGCCTTCTGGATGGAAGGTGAAATGTTTCAGCACAAAAAAAGAAATTGTCCAGATGACCTGACTGAAAATTGTTGGACCTAACTATAGGATTTATCAAAAAGGAAAGTCTTAAAACTGGACAATGTGTCAATGGACATAAACTGGAAGTTGGTTCCACTAGAGAGGAGCCTGATAACTGAAAGATCTGCCTCCCATTCTGCTTTTGGAAACTCTAGGAACGACAAGTAAACCTGCAGTCTGAGAGCGAAGTGCTCCATTAGGAAAATATGGAACAATAAGATCTGCAATATAAGATGGAGCTAGGTTGTTGAGAGCTTTGTAGATTAGAAGTAAGACTCTGAATTTGACAGGGAGCCAATGGAGAGAAGCTAAAACTGGAGAGATATGATCTCGCCTGTCAACTTGGATTTAAAGTCCGGCAGCAGAATTTTGGATCAGCTGAAGACTTTTAAAAGAAGTTTTTGAGCACCCAGCTTTTCTCCTTTGTTTGGAAGTTCTTGATTTTAAGCTTTTACAAACCCAGCGTTGCTTCAAAGCACCAGTTATGACGTAGCAAAGGCTTTGACTTTTGCAGACCTGCATCTAAGTGGCACACCTTTAGAAGATGGAACACCAGGAAAATGATCTCAACTTTGATCACACAAATTTAAAACTTTCAAGGTTAGTTTCTCTGAAGCTTGCACTTCCAAGTCAAGGCAAATAAATGAAATTTGTGCTTCATTGTCTAAGAATGAACTGAAACACCAGTCAGTCCAATCTCACACATTCAGCTACATTATACTGTTCGTCCTAAAGTCACTCCATCAGAAGACGTCAAGAAAACTTCAGCAGGTTTCAGGTCCAGGTGCCACTCGGGAGCTAACTCCTCTAATATAATGAGATATCATGTCACCAGTGCTGTGTAGCTGTTGTGATGCCGAACGTCTTTTAATTGCTTTTTTTGGGTCCAGCGTTTGGAGGATGTGTTTACCCTCCGGCTGCAGAGCTGCAGACAAGCTGGAAGTAAATCAAGCTGCGTGGAAAATCTACTCGATCAATCACCGGGATGGGAAACACGGAAAATTAAAGTCCAGGTGGAAAATGATTAAATCATTTGTTCAATTAACTTATCAATAGATTTATCCAACGGTTACAACACAACAACCCTGATGGATGCTTTAGTCACCGGTAAACACCGAATCAGTTTGTTAAATCCACTCAAGGTTTGTGTTCAGACTTCTAGAATACAACCATTGTAAATAATACAAAATAATGAAATTGGCTGTTTGTCATCATTCCGACAAAAAAACAAAAAAACATCTAGAATAAATGTAGTTCTACTCTTTACAATTATTTTCAACATTACTTGTGCATTACATGCTCCCTCAGAGCAGAGTCTTGCTCCTTGGTGAGGGCAGGATGGAGCGGGAGACGGCTCAACTGATCGGGGCCTCCTCGTCCATAGTGAGGGCGTTGCTTCGGTCAGTCATGGTGAAGAAAGAGTTCAGTCAAAAGGCAAAGCTTTTGATTTGTTGGTTTGTCTATGCTCCAACTCTGAAATGTGGCCATGAGGTTTGGATCACAACGGAAAGAACGGGATCCTGGATACAAACGGCTGAAATGAGCTTTCAATCTTTTGATGTGGGAAATATATCCATAAAGTGGTAAAATGAATAACGGACAGTGGTGAAGTCTTCTGATCAAGCAACCAAAAGTACACCTGTGCTGTCTGGCATGATCTCTATTCACGTCACAAAGGTCTCTTTAAAATATGATTTAAAGGGCAGAACCATATGTACCATGCTCCAGGCCCTTACAGTCTTTAAAATTAAAATAAAACAAGCAGTACGCCGATGTCCTACTTAAATGACGGATTTGAATAGTGACTGGAACTGAACAAGGAATGCAGGTAAACCTAAATGTTTTGGGTGTAAAATATTCAAATATGTAAACACTGAAGTAGAACAGTGGAAAGTTTTTTTTCTTTTAATTCAATCAACCTTTATTTATACAGGTTTAGTCTCATTGAATCATGAGGACAGACAACATAAAGTACAGAAAACAATAATTCAACATAAAGCAACTAAAATCAAATAAAGGTAGTTATAAACACTGTAAAATCTAGATGCCATATAAACAAGAACATATTTACCTTGATATGACTATTGACATTGACATTATTATCCGAGACTGTCATGATCACCGGTTCTGTCATCTGCACGCACGTCATGTTTCTGGACCCGTCACTCTACCACGCCCCCTCTGCACTTTCATCAACCCTCTTCTCACCTCCCCAACCTGCCAGATTATTGTACTATTCTTGGTTCCTGATATCAAGCCTTCTTGTTCACGTTCAAGCCTGACGCTCACATCTTGTTCTTAAGATTTCGACCTCATGCCTGCCTTGTGGATTGGACGTTCTGCCTGCTACTCGTATGGTTTGGTTCTGCCCATCTGACCCTGGTTTTCGACTACTTCTGACCACGGCTTCTGGATTATGGTTTGACCTTTGGATTTGTTCTTTGACTTCTGTCTCCCTGTGTATGACTGCAACCTTCCAATCACAGGTCTACCTTCTCTAACTTCTGTGCCACCACTCCCCATTATGTGTATATATATATATGAATAATGCTGGTGGCCATTTTGGATTTTGACATTGCCACCCAATTTTTGATTAGGATCTTTTTTTATGCCTAGCTGTAGCTACACACCAAAATGGAAATTGGTCTTTGCTTATTTTTCACGTTATCACGCTCACAACATACACAGACAGACAGCTGTATGGACAGAATATTTCTAATACCCCTCTTCGCTCAGCGATGTGGAACTATTAAATCCTAGAAATCTTTATAATACCCACCACCTTTCATGACAAAATTTTAAACAGACACTTTATGCTGAAATGCGATTAGGATTTAATGATAATATGTGCAATCTGATCCAATATTGTGAGACCTTGCTAAATGGCAGTGCTTTAAGACTGCTGGGGATCATTCTCAACTACTGCCATTTCCAACTGTACCCACATTGTGTGATGGCTAAGGCTGATTAGTTGTGCAGATATATGTTAGTTTCCCTGTAGAAAAACAAAAGATGCTGACTTCTCAATTTGTAATTATGTTTTTACTTTCTGAGCTGTGGACATAAGAGAAGAAACCTGCCTCATATATATATATATATATATAATATGGGGGAGTGGTGGCGCAGAGGTTAGAGAAGGTGGGCCTGTGATCGGAAGATCATCGGTTCAAAAAATGTGGGTGGGGTAGGTGAAACACCCACACCTGCCCCCACCCTCATTCGTCCCACTCCAGGCCCTTGAGCAAGGCCCTTAACCCCCACCATCTGCTCCTCCGGGTGTCCTAGATGGCAGCTCTCTGCTCCACACAGAGGGCTGTGGTAGCTCAGTGGTCTGTGGTTGCGTCAGGACGGACATCCGGCATAAAAATAACTGCCAAGTCTTCGTGTGACTTAGTTCGCTGTGGCGATCCCTAACGCAGGGAGCAGCCGAAAGAAGAAGAAGAAGAAAAAATATATATTACTTGTTTTTATTTCTCCTCAAACAGTTGATATACAGTACACAGAACAAGAAGTGAAGTCGTTCTAAAGCAGCGACACTTGATAGAACAAGTGTCACATCTGGATCAATGCTGGAGCCTCCTCTTGGCGACAGCCGCTGTGTGTGTGTGCTCATTCTCTCACGCTCAATTGGTTGTTTGAGACACTGATACACAGCGATCCGCCCTAATGGACTGTACTCTGCCGGGAGCCCTAATTCAGGGAAAATGATCACCTGGCGGCGCCTGGCTCCGAGCGGAGGGGAGTGGGTGAACAGATGTGGAGGGGAGTGAGGTAGCGTGTTAACAGGAGCGCTGCCATCACCGACCACAGCTGCAGCGCCGGTCTCCCCCGGCCCTCAACACCCTCTGTTCTTCTTAGATCCCACCCTCTGACGCCATCCTCCCCTTGCCCTTCTCGGAGCTCTGCATCGCTCGGCTCTCTGCTCTTCTTCCTGCCTCAAAATAATGCACCGCCTGGCGCTCTGCTTCTCCCAACGTGCAGTTTTTTCTTATTCCCCTCTTCTTCCACCTCCCTCCCCTCCTCTGTCCTCGAGTGGCCAGGAGAATGATTATGTGAAGCAGGGCTCAGATCCATCAATGTGTCATCGGCTTGTTCCCCAAGTCCCCCTCCGAGGGTCCATCCCCCATTCGACCCCCTCCTCCTCCTCCTCTGGCCCTTCTCCGGCCCCACCGACTGATGCCGTGCAAGGAACAGAACATCAGCAAGACAAGGCACGTGTGCGCTGACAATAAGGATAATTGAAACTCCGTTTGATTTAGCATTCTTCTTCTCGGCTGCTGTCCTGCTGTAACCCAGCAGCATATCTGGGATCAGGAGAGGACCAGGTTGAGTGAAACAAAGGAGGGAATAGAGACAGAGCGTGTGAAACTGTCACATGACCTTGCGATTGAGACATTTATATATCTGTGTGAAACAAAGGGCAAGTCAATGCTATTCTCAGCCTGAAGAAGGAGTCCAGGTAGACGCAGAAGTCATTTGGCTCAGAGCCACGGCCGCATTTCCTCTCGTCCTCAGACTATAGACTGATTTGTTACTGAAGAAGCAGACTGGATCCTCATGCAGCCATCAACAAAAAAAAAAACACAGCCATTAGATTGTCATAAAACTCTATGATAAATAAGGTGTTTTAAAGTTAAAGAAATAATAAGAGAAAACAACAATTTTGAATGATTTTCACTGAACACTCAAACACCCCCCCCCCCCCCCCACACACACACACAATTCAACCACCAATTCCAGCAGGAAACCACATCTGCTTTTTTTATTTCAAAAGTGCATATCAGTAGATTAAACCATTGGTGTTAGTGTGAATGCTAAGGTGGGTACAAAAGTAGACAGATGTGTGGATGAAGCTGCCCCAGGTGGACCGAGGAGGGTACAGTGCAACCTGTGGCTTACGTTTGTACCCAAAAAGTCATATGAAGTGACCAAAACTGCAAAAATTCAGCTTAGAGAAGTGATTAATTGAGCTGAAGCTGATTTAATTTTGAAATCACATCATTTGTTCATTGCACCAAAAAAAAAAAAACAGAAAGTGATGTTGAACCCAAGATGCAGACAGAACTCGAGGACTCAAAAGATAAATAAAACTTATTAGAGTCAGAGATTCTTTGTTGTTGTTCGCGCCACATGTGGTACATGCGGTGGAACGAAATTATGTACACAGGATCCCAGTTACATCCAACAATAAAATGTAAAAGAAAAACAGTAATAGGATCTAATATGTGAACTAAGAGCAACTGGTAGAGCTGCTGCCTCTCAGCGAGAAGGTCCTTGGTTCAAACCCCGGTCCAGGGGCCTTTCTGGGTGGAGTTTGCATGTTCTCTCCGTGCATGCGTGGGTTTTCTCCGGGTGCTCCGGTTTCCTCCCACAGACCAAAAACATGCATGTTAGGCTGATTGGTAACTCTAAATTGTCCCTAGGTGTGAGTGAGAGAGTGAATGGTTGTTTGTCTCGTTTGTCTCTATGTGTCCCTGTGATGGACTGGAGACCTGTCCAGGGTGTACCCCGCCCCTCGCACAGTGATTGCTGGACATGGGCACCAGCGACCCCCGTGACCCAAAATGGAATAAACGGGTAAAGATAATGGATGGATGGATGGATGGATGTGAACTAAGAAAAGCATCAACTAAATGTACACTAAGCATAAAAACAATACACCGAACAGCAGCACGAGCATGAGTTTGTGTGAGCAGATGAGCATGAATGAACACAGCAACATGAAACAGATCAGCAGCACCATGAAACAGATCAGCAGCAACATGATGTGATTTTTCACATTATCTTGATTAGATATTCATGAGTCTAACAACCTCAGGGTAGAAGCTGTTCCTCAGTCTAGTGGTTCTACACTTAATGCTCCTCAACCCCCTTCCTGAAGGGAGCGGGGCAAAAAGTGTGTGTGCTGGGTGAGTGGGGTCCTTCATGATGCAGGTGGCCCTCTTCCTGCATCTAGAGGTGTAGATGTCTGTGATGTTGGGGAGGCTGACTCTAACAGACTTCTGTGCAGCCTTCACCACTCTCTGCAAAACTTTTCTTTCTGCAGCTGTGCAGCCTCCATGCCACACGTTGATGCTGGAGCACAGGATGCTCTCCACTGCACACCTGTAGAAGGAGGTGAGGACAGAGCTTCCCACACCATTAGAGCTGCCACCTCCCAGCAAGAAGGTTATCGGATCGAACTCTGGCCGGGGGGTAGTGTCCGGGTGGAGTTTAGATGTTCTCTCCGTGCTGCGTGGGGTTTTCTCCGGGTACTTCCACAGACCTAAAACATGCATGTTAGGCTGATTGGTAACTCTAAATCGTCCCTAGGTGTGAGAGAGACAAACGAGACAAACAACCATCCACTCTCTCAATGTGTCCCTGTGATGGACTGAAGACCTTTCTAGGGTGTCCCCCACCTCTTGTACACCGATGGCTGGACATCGACAACAGTGACCCCTGCGAAACAAAAAGAAAGAAGTGGATAGAGATAACGGATGGATAATCAACAAAAACATCATGACGTACCAGTAAAAGCCAAACTACTTTGTACTTACAAAACACATGGAGCCCCATGGGTGGGGGTGGGGCACAACCATTGTAAACAGCATAATGCAGAACTAACCGAAAGACACAGAATATAAAGGAACACTAACAAGAGAGAATGGCAAACACCTGGGGAGAGCCAAGGATTCAATTCAAATCAATTCACTTTATTTCTATAGCTCCAAGTCACAACAGAAGTCGTCTCAGGGCACTGAACAGAAACATTCACGTACATAAAAAGCCAGTTAGTAAAAGTTCTCTATCTAAGGAAGCAGCAGGTTGTGTTGAATCTTCACTTCGTCACAGTCTCTCATTCTGAGCAAGTGCAAAGGAGACAGTGGAAAGGAAAAACTCCCTTTTAACAGGAAGAAACCTCCAGCAGAACCAGGCTCAGCAGCCATCTGCTTCGACCAGCTGAGTTTGAAAGGACAGGAAGTAGAAACAAACACAGAATGGCAGCAGGTGAACTTTCTATAGGAGGAAAGACAAAAAAACACATTAAGATATAAATAATTACAAATAAAAACAGGTAGAGTAAGTAAAGACAGCAGCAGAGTGAAGAAATGTGGTCAATTTGTCCTCCAGTACTCTATGCCTAAAGTAGCACAACTAAGGAATAGCTCAGGAAACCCAAGCCAACTCTAACTATAGGATTTATCAAAAAGGAAAGACTTAAGCCTAACTTTAAAGTAGGATCAGGTGAGAGTGGGTGGGGCTGGGGCAGGGAACTGAACTATGACAGGTAAAAACACAAATCAATCTGAACTTAGATGAAACTATACCCCCCCCCCCCCCCCACACACACACACACACATAAAAAACAACAGAAGATAAAGCTAATAAAGTCTAAACAAGCAGATTTTAACTAGAACCAGGATGTTGGTTCCCTTCCTATTTGACGCGTCCGTGTTGTTGCCACCTTGGTGATTTCTGTGATTGTTTGTTCTACAGACAAATATTTTGCTGCTTCAGTGTTTGTATGCAGAAAACACTGCACAATACATTATTATTCACATGTAGTCACAACAATCACCAAATCCTGCTGTATTGTTTTTACTTACAACTAGAACTTGGTTCAGTTTTATGATGTAATCCTGACCTCTGAGGCACATGAACCGCAGCTTGACTCACTTTATTCCAGCTGCTTGTCAAACCAGCTTCTTCCTGTGTGTGTCTGTGTGTGGGATGGAGATTCCCTTTATCTCCAGCGCGTCATGACTGATGGCTCAGCAGTGCAGGAACATCATGAACACTCACTGGTTCCTCAGCATCAGACACACACATTTTAATGGACACACGCAGATGCTGCCAACCAACGGCTGAATTTGATAGAAAAATGAAAACGTGGATGATTTTGTCAGCGTTACATGAGACAAGTTTATATTTAGATGTGTTCATCGATTTGCAGCTGACACACTACACTGAGGCTGTCTGCGGACCATAACTCAGCCCGGGCGGTTGAGATTGGCCAGATCCTGCTGCCACTGCATCATAACAATGGTGGGACTGAGCAGGAGGAAGAGACGTGAGCCATTTCAAACAGCCGAGGTGCTTGAAGTGTTCTGTAAACGTCTAAAATGTGATGTCACCTGGAGGCCGTAGACAGAGAAGAGAGGCCAGGTAGAGGCAAAGTGCTGATGAAAAGGGTTTTATCTATCCATCCATTATCTTCCGCTTATATCGAAGTCGGGTCGTGGGGGCAGCAGCTCGAGTAGGGAGGTGCAGACATCTCTCTCCACAGCCACCTCTTCCAGCATCTGCGTGTGTCCATTAAAATGTGTGTGTGTGATGCTGAGGGACCAGTGAGTGTTCATGATGTTCCTGCAATGCTGAGCCATCAGTCATGACACGCTTTTCTGGGAGGACTCCAAGATGTTCTCAGGCTAACCGAGAGACATAGTCTCTCTAGAGTGTCCTGAGTCATTATGCACAGAGGATCCAGGGTCATTTCTCTTCACAAGACCCACGGAGCATGTGGAGGGGCATTAAGTGCATAACAGACTATAAAGGCAGGGGTGCACAATGCCCTAGGGACTCATCTCTGCCTGATGCCCTCAACAAGTTCTATGCACACTTTGAAGATCTGAACAGACCACCCAGCACCAGACTCACCTCCCCACTGGAAGAGGAGTTTTTCAGTGTGACCTCAGCTGAAGTAAGGAGTACTTTCAGGAGGATTAATCCTCACAAAGCAACTAGCCCAGACAACATCCCAGGGAAGGTGCTGGCCGACATGTTTAACTCCTCCCTCACCCTGGCAACAGTTCCCACCTGCCTGATAACCGCCACCATCACCCCAGTCCCAAAGAGCTCTACAGTGAATGGTCTGAATGACTATCACCAGTAGCCCTCACCCCGATAGTCGCAAAATGCTTCGAAAGACTGGTCATGACCAACATCAAAACAACCATCAACATCAGCGAGGACCCTCACCAGTATGCATCCCACAAGAAACTTTCCGAGAGTTTCATTAAAATCCATTCACTAGTTCCTCAGATATTTTGCTAACAGAAAGACAAATTAACACAAACAAAGATACACGAGCAACTGCATGATCTCTTGCCTTTATGGCTTTTGTCTGATAATAAAAATGTCTAGTTTTTAGTGACCCCATAAAAATGAATAACCTTCATCCACCTGTAGACCAGTTTGTGTTGTAAAAAAGGAAATGTTCAAGTGAGAATCCAAACAAAGACAGAAGAAGCTGCTCATTTACAGACGTTACATCGAACAGTCCAAACAGCACGTGAGTAAATTGGAACTTTATTATCTCCTGCAGAATTTGGCTGAGGCTGCATCTTCTACTGTAACTCTGAATATTAATTACACACTGGCCCCCACTGTCATTGACTTGAAAGCCGGAGGGATTCCTCTTTTGCTGGCTGTATTTTTATTTATTTATTTTTGTTCTTTAATGTACAAAAGATTTCAGTTTAGCTCAAATTACACGAGGTCGCCGCCTTATTTACAAAAGGGCGAGGGCTGAATTCTTTAACGTTTGGTATTTTATTTTGCCGGCTTACCTATTGAGTTTTTCATTGACCTCTGAGAGCGCCTGCTTCCTCTAAGCCATGTGTTGTTTATGGGCAGCACCCGCCCGCCCACCGTTTAAGACCCCTCGTTCATAAGTTGCACACAGACAAGCTGTTAGGCCAGGCGGTCCAGCACAATCAGCGTCGGAGCCAAATCGAAAGTCAAAGTCTTTTCATTAGATTAAAAAACCTCTCCAGTGGCAAACATTACCCAAAGGCATATATTTAACTTCCCTTCTTGGTGGTGCTAATTAAAAATACAATCACACATCATGCTCTTTATGTGAGCCCTCCTTCATTCTGCCGTCTGTGTGCACCTCCTTGTCTTTGGCCCTCCTCGCTCTGTGATCAGTCCTGGATCAGAGAACTCTCTTTCCCAGATTAAAAAAGTGTCTGCAGGATCCGGACACTGTATCCATCGTTTCTCCCCTGCCACCAGGTAATGCAGCGAAAGCATTCATCTCCTGGGCCATTTCAGGTGCCAGGTGAAGTAATGGTCCCCGGGGAACTTTAACTGCATCACACGGAGAGGTGGAGGAGCGGAAAACAAGGAAATGCTTTGGTGTTTTGTCTTGCAGCTCGACTCTGATGGGAGTCGGCCGCAGACGGAGAGACTTTGACGCAGCTTATTGTTTTTTTGTCCTACAACACAACCTTATAATTCTGTGGGCTTGCCAAGCCGTGTCAGGTGAGTGTGTGGACTTTAAAGTGCCTTTGGAGTGACACTCGTCATTATGAAGCGTTAAATTGGAGCCTTTTACTACAACAGGTTTCAGAATCAGAATCAAAATACATTTGTTGTCATTATACACAAGTACAATGAGATTAAGAGCCAATATTTTTCAGTGCTTAAGAAAAATACACATTAAAAATGTAACACAATATAGATATAATAGCACTATGAAAGTAAAAAAATATGTTATTTCACAATTATGTAAATTTGAATATTGCACATTATGAATATCAGTGAGGTAGTTAAGAGGTAAGGGGGTTGAGAGTATGAAATGTTAGTAGTATTGCACAATAGAAGTCCAGGGGTTTGGGAGGTTAGAGTATTAAATCAGTGCATATTTGAGTTCACTGTGGCGATGGCTTTTGGGAAAAACCACTGTTCTTGAATCTGTTTGTTCTTGTTCTGATGCACCTGTAGCGCTTGTAACAAGTCCAACGGTTCAAAACCCGGGTGTGAGTTTCTATGTAAAATTATAAACAAGTAAAGAAAATGATTTTCTTGTGAAGATGCATTGTGCTACATGAGAGCTGAATGACAGCTAAAATATTCTGAAAAGACTGAAATTGAGTTATTGAAGCTAAAACGAGCAAAAACAGTGCTCGCATGAATGCTGAGTCAGCTACTTCCACATACTTTGTGCTAATTCAATATCTCCTATCAGAACATTCAACCTCATTAAGACCGTTATGCTGCGACTTGTTCTTTTTTTTTTTTTTAGTACTTTTCCAAATGTTTAACTTTATTTATGAATAATTTTTATTACATTAAAACCCTTTCAAACATGTTCAAATTTTAGTCGTGACTTTGCAACTTTTAGCTAACACTTAACTTCTTCTAGCTTCCTGTCTGCTACATTTAAGTTTTAGCTATTGTTACTTTTAGCTACATGTATACCACTTTCAATCATTCTGCTTTTTTGGATATTTAGTCACCATTTTTATAATTTTAGCTTTTAGCTCCATTTCACTCTGTCCTCACTCGAACTACCTCCATGTCTTCTCTAACTGCATCCATACATTTCCTCTTTATCTTTTTACTGGCAACTGCATTTCTAACATCCTTCTACCAATATACCCACTGTCCCTCCTCTGGACATGTCCTAACCACTGTCCCTCCTCTGGACATGTCCAAACCATCTCAGTCTGACTCTCTAACTTTATCTCCCAGTTGTTCTACTAGCCTGATCAAGAAAGCTCATCAGAGACTCTACTTCCTCAGGAGGCTGAGGCGAGCTGGTCTGGGAAGCTCAGTCCTCACCTCCTTCTACAGGTGTGCAGTGGAGAGCATCCTGTGCTCGAGCATCAATGTGTGGCATGGAGGCTGCACAGCTGCAGAAAGAAAAGCTTTGCAGAGAGTGGTGAAGGCTGCACAGAAATCTGTTGGAATCAGCCTCCCCACCATCACAGAC
>NC_056508.1:45427102-45441614 GCF_014905685.2 Nematolebias whitei | reverse complement strand
TGATGTTCAATGTTTTATGTTATGAGTGCTTAGTGTATATTTAGTTGATGTTTTTCTTAGTTCATATCTTAGATGTTATTACTGTTTTTCTTATACATTTTATTGTTGGATGTAACTGGGACCCCGTGTACATAATTTCGCTCCACCACATGTACCACATGAGGTGCGAATGACAATAAAGAAACTCTGACTCTGACATTTAGTAACTCAGTTTCAGCTTCTTCAGCTGTCCTTCAGCTTTTACACTGCATATAGGCATATACAATCTAATTTATTTAGCTTAAATTGAGTTTATTTTTGCTCTTCATGCTAAAATTTCAGCTGATTTAATCAATGTTTGTTTCAGACGTGCATGCATTAGTTCATCTGTTTATTTATTTTCTTTAGCTACTTGCTTCAGGGTCACGTTGATCTAGTGTCTATGTTCAGCTGCAAATGAGGCAGTGTGCAGCCTGGCAGCAGCGCTACGTACATCTTTAAATTCAAATAGAAAGAGAAATAGGCCGAGTAGATTTTTTTTTTTTTTTACTGTAGTTTTGTTTTAAACTCTGAACACCTTCAAAATAAAGTGAGGTCTAAAAACTGTGAAAATGAAACAACAAGTTAGAAAAAAACTGTCATTTTATTTAGCATTGTTAACATGTGCTGGTGTTTGATGTGTGCACAGATGTTTTCAGCTTCTGCTGTGATCCCAGTACAGAGCGTGCACACACACATGCACACACAGAAGTGCCGATACATGCATGCTCCCTGGAGCTCCTGAGGAACGGAGATTGCCTCTTTAAGGTTGAAATCAATATCCTTTCTTTGCCCGTCTCTCGTCCCTTCCTCCTCTCCTCTCATTTCTTGCTTCTTCACCCTTTTTATTCCTCCGTCTCCCCGTCCTTCTGTCTTTACACGCCTTCTGTCCACCTCCACCTCAAACGTTCACACGCTCAAAGATACCAAACGCTTGGTCTTTGAGGGTTTGAATGGTTCCTTCTTTATTCTCAGGAAATAAACAACTTGAAGGTGTACAAAGCACCAACACAGAGTTTAATTCTAACCAGGTTAACAAGTTAACGGTTAGTCGCAACGGGACCAAGAATAAAGTGGATTTCTGTCATTTTACAAAAAGCCCAGTGTCATAAATATGCGGTTCGTGCAAACTTTATTTTATTAACCTTTTTGCTGCTGACACTCGGTAAACGGTTATTCTGGCACAAAAATCATGAAATTCCCAAAGGAAGTGCACCGGACCTGCTAAAGCTAGCTGCTGCGGTTTGTACTCTTAAATTTCCCACAGAATTCTATGTAAACTAACGATACGCCGATGTTCCCCGTCGTTGAGGGATTTGATTTGAAGTGGGTACAAATGGCACCGTGTAGAAGAACAGGGAGTTTTTTTTATTTCTCCGAGCTGGCGCAGAGTGATGACTGAGTGTGGGCAGCATTTTTTTTTTTAGAGTGCATTCTGTTTTGATTTGATTGTATTTTTATTTATCATATCAAAAATCCATAATTTTTCACAGCACCTTAATAACTGAAGGCAATGAAACTGGCAAAAAAGTAATCTCTGAAAAAGAAACAATAAGGTTAAATGGGAACATTGGAAAGCTGACTGAAAAAAACATCATAAAAAAGGGATAGCTGAGATTTTAAGATTGTACGTAAATGTTTTGGTCCAAATACCTGAAAGATGCAGTAAATGATGTAGCTGAACCATTTTACATTTTCAGCTCAATTTAATTTATTTAAACAACACGAAATCACAACAAAATCATCCTTGCCCAGTGTACAAAGAGGCATTTCTGATCCACCCACCCATCGCCACTTATCTGTGGTCAGATTGCAGAGACAAGCCCAGGTGGGAAACCAAACCTCTTTCACTCCAGCTCCTCCAAGGGGTTCCCAATAAGTAGAACAAATAATCCCTTCAGAAGGTTCTGCGTCCACCCCAGGATCTCCTCGCAGGGATAGGTTCCCAGAAAAACTTCAGAGGAATGCACCCAGAAGGCATTCTAATAAAATGCCCCCCACCTCAGCTGACTCCTTTCAACATGGAGGAGCTGCAGCTCCTGCAAGTCAAGCTGATCATGATTGCAAGTGGATATCTGTGCAGCAAATATCAGTATTGAGATCACTGTCTCCCATGTTTATGGGACATGTATGCAACTTCCATCCATCTGTCCATCCATCCATCCATCCATTATCTTCATCTGCTTCTTCCTTTCTGGGTCACGGGGGTCACTGGTGTCCATGTCCAGCAATCACTGTGCGAGAGGCCGGGGACACCCTGGACAGGTCTCCAGTCCATCACAGGGACACATAGAGACAAACAAACATTCACTCACTCACACTTAGGGACAATTTAGAGCTACCAATCGGGCTAACATGCATGTTTTTGGTCTGTGGGAGGAAACTGGAGTACCCAGAGAAAACCAATGCAGCACAGAGAGAACATGCAAACTCCACCCAGAAAGCCCCCGGGCTGGGATTCAATCCGGTGATCTTCTCGCTTATAGATGTCAGCTCTACCAATAGTGCCACCGTGTATGCAACTTATTGTTCCATATTTCCGCTCCCAGACTGCAGGCTCACTTGTGGTTCCTATAGTTTCTAAAAGTAGCCTCGGGGGTAGAGCTTTCAGTTATCAGGCTCCTCCATTGTTGAACCAACTACCAGTTTTCTGTATCTGAACTGAGTTAATGTATCGACTGAAACAGACCCTTTGGCTTGGACAGTTTTAATTTGGTCTCCGTCTGTAACTGAGTTTGACACCCCTACCCTAGTCCCACCATGGAAGCTACTCTTCAATCAGCCATTTGGTGTTTTCTGTATTGCTTTCCTGTTCTCTCTTTCTCCAGGCAGTCAAGGTTCCTATCCTGAGTCCAGTTCTGCTGGAGGTTTCTTCCTGTTAAAAGTGAGCTTTTCCTTTCCACTGTCACCTGTGTGCTTGCTCAGGGTGGGGAATTGCGGCAAAGGGGAGATTCAACGCAATCTGCTGGCTTCCTTAGAAACACACATTTTATAAATTGGTATTTTATGACATTTGTGAATGTTTTTGTATAAGTCAGAGTCAGAGTTTCTTTATTTGTCATTTACATCATATGTGATACGTGTGGTGGAACAAAATTGTGTACACAGGGTCCCAGTTACATCCAACAAAAGTATAAAATGTAAAAGAAAAACAGTAATAAGATCCAAGATATGAACTAAGAAAAATGTTAATAAAAATACACTAAGCACTAGTAGTACAAAAGCAATAGGCTGAACAGCAGCACGGACATGAAACAGATCAGCAGCAACATTATGTGATTCTTCAGTGATTATCCTGATTAGAGAGAGATTCATGAGTCTAACAGCCTCAGGGTAGAAGCTGCTCCTCAGTCTAGTGGTTCTACACTTAATGCTCCTTAACCTCCTGCCTGAGGGGAGTGGGGCAAAAAAGTGTGTGCTGGGTGAGTGGGGTCTTTCATGATGCAGGAGGCTCTCTTCCTGCATCTGTTGGTGAAGATGTCTGTGATGGTGGGGAGGCTGACTCCAACATCTTCTGTGCAGCCTTCACCACTCTCTGCAAAGCTTTTCTTTCTGCAGCTGTGCAGCCTCCATGCCACACGTTGATGCTGGAGCACAGGATGCTCTCCACTGCACACCTGTAGAAGGAGGTGAGGACTGAGCTTCCCAGACCAGCTCGTCTCAGCCGCCTGAGAAAGTAGAGTCTCTGATGAGTGTTCTTGATCAGGCTGGTGATGAATCCTTTAGACAACATTTGCTGTGAATTGGTACTTTAGACTGAACTGAGCCCAAAACAAAACAAAAAAAATGGCTTTGACTACAAACATTATTTGGACGAGACAGAATGTGTCTCAGTTGGCTCATCAGATTGGTTGACATGACCTAAACTAGTCTTTGACTCACTCAGAATGGACCAACGTAGATCCTCTGGTTAGAAGATGTGAGCAGAAAACTCAGACTAAACCAGTCGAACCAGACAGAATGAGCAAAAGGGATTGCGTCACTCTCCCCTCACATGCTTTGACACCACCCACTTTATCACCTCCCAGCTTTTCTCCACCCTGTCCCCTCTCACAACCCGCCCTCTTCACTCAACCCCCCACAGCAGCACTTCAGTCTATTTTTTGCCATTCTTCACTAAATAAGGCAGTGGAGTGCACCCATGCCAGTGGGCCACTTGTGTGTGGGGGGGTTGGTTTTTACCTTGGTATAAAAACGCTGAGACAGTGGGGGTTTCCTCTGATTACACGGACTGACCCCTGCCTCGGGGTTCTTATTTTGACCTGGTTTCTTCTGTCTTTGGGGTCTCAAATTGAAAAGAAGAATTGATGTACGAAAGCAGCCTGTGGGATCATGTGACCTTTCTGTCCCCAAACCATTTTTGTCCTGCACAGGTACATTTTTAAATTGTTTTCTCCTTGTTGGAAGAAAGTCTGCGACCCCTGGATTTGAGTGACTGAGTGAAACATGGAGCAGAAGGACAAGAAAGAGAACAATGTAAGAAACTGAGTTTACTGTTTAGAAAACTCCTCATTGTCTTGATTGATTTCTCCTTTATCGTTTATTCATCTTTTACCTGTTCCTCCTCTTCCATGATTAACCTTTGCCCTTCTGGCAGTAATGCTCCCAATTCTCTGAAGTCATCCTCTTTTTTTAAAATTCTAATCTTTCTTCCAACTGATTTGTTTATTTCTATTTCTCTTGACTCTCAAGTCTTCGCTCAACCTTTCGCTCTCTCCACCCCTCCCACTGTCCCTCTTCCCGATTTGTCCTTCAGCACTGTCAGCACTCACTATCTCGCTCCATCTCCTTCTCCGGCAGTCCGATCAGCTGTCTTCCTGCTAACTTTACACGGCCCGCTGTGATGTGAAGGGATGGGCAGCTGCCGGCTGACACACTTCCCCTCCCTGTCATCACATCCCAAACAAATCCTCTTGAATCTGCGCTTCAAAAAAACATTACTTTTGCTTTTTGTGCTATAAGGGATCACATTTTTTTGGTCTGCCTTGATTCCACTTTCCTTTCTTCACTGTGTCCGGTGACTTTCCCCCCCTTTCTTTTTACTCCTCCTCCTCTGCCTCCTCCTTCTCCTCCTCCTCCTCCTCCTCCTGTCTTTTCTGCATCCTCAAACTGTCCATCGCTGATTCAGCTCTTAGGGAGGAGAGACGCCGCCTGCAGCGACTGCCTCACTCCGCATGGGTCCCTCTCCGGAGCACCTTTGCTACGGTAGGTGCAGGAATGTCTCCGTCTAGATGTTGGTAAAACAAGTATTCCCGTGAGAGTTTACTCCGGGTGTTTCTCTGTGTGTCAGCATGCTTCATCCGGACCACCTTCACATTCTGTACGTTGTTTTTTCCTTACCTGTTCTGCAAGAAACGATTATCGTAAATTAGTTTTGATCTTAAAGCATCATGCCACTTTAAACTGTGGTGGCATTTCATGTGCAGCATGCTGTCAAACAATAAAACCACCTGATAATGGCACGGGGTGGAAAGGTCAAAGGTTGTGTCTGAGGCATCACGCTGGGGAGTATTTTCCAGTCTGATGGTTCAGTCATTGAAAATACGAAGAAAACTGAAGGAGCAGGTGCCTATCTCCAGCAGTAACTGTGTGGAAGGCATGGGATGCCCTGGACAGGTCTCCAGTCCATCACAGGGACAGTTTGAGACAAATACGTCCACACTCTCATGCCTAGGGACAATTTAAAGGGCTTTAGAAGACCTGGAGAAATCCCCTGCAAGCACAAGGAGAACATGAGAACTTCCCAAAGAAAAACCAGGAGGTAAACCTGTAACCTTTCCACTGCAAAGCGACAGCTTCTTTGCTGCACGTGCACAAATTGTCTAAAAATATACAATCAGTTCTCGCTACATATGAGCTCTGTCACTTTCAGAGTTTTTTTTTTTTTTTGTTGCTTTAACTGTTTTTGTCATTTTTCTTTATTTTGTGTAAGCATTTGAGGAGAGTTTTGGCGTTTGAGCCATCAATTTTACATTTCTTCAGTTGTGCAGCTGCAGAACAGAAGGACCAGAGGTGCACGGCGCCGGACTTGCGCAGTCTTGCTCGTGCAATCTTCAGTTTTATGAGCGGGGACGTCACAGGAACGTGTGTTAACCTTGGTTCTGGAGCAGCCATCCAAACCAGGCCTCGGCTCTATCTATAGACGGGACACTTGCAGGTGTCAATCCCCAGAGAGAAGTCCGAAGGCAGAAGCAAGACTCTAAAAGTGTCTTACATATGCTCCGGTCCATTCCCCTCCTTTATCTTTCTCTCTCCTGCTAATTTTACCCAGCTAGCAGATACCAGAGCCATCAGCCGCAGTCAGCTGTCTGTCAGGCATCCGGAGCCCTGACAGGCTTCAGGGCAAATTGCTGGAGGTGGCGAAGTGTCGGATATCCCGGGCCTATCCCCCCTGTGGGAGTCCGCCTGCGAGGCTGGAGCTGTTATAGACACACAGCTTGTCCAACAATCGATCACCGACTGGGTGTGAAACTTTGTTTTATGAGCTGCTCAGCTGCAGAGAGCTCAGAAAGGAGCAGATGATTTGGTTATTGCGAGTTTTTACCTCCACATGCAGAAGAACAGAAGTTGCAGCAGATGTTTGCACAGTTTTGGCCGTGCAGTGCGTTGCAGCGCAGTGCAGGTGTTTAATATACGCAGCCGTCATCCCGCAAACCTGCAGCAGCTACGTCGCCCTGGAGAATTACAATTCCTGTCGGGGACTTTGTGACAGCGATGGTGTGGAGGCCAGAGTGGAAGCAGCTTAATTCTTCATAATGTGTGTGTCTCAAGGATGGACTGGAGCGTGCACGTGCTTAAAGCCCCCCCACTCCCCACTCCAACTCATTTACCAGCCACCGGCCGGTGATTTACAAAACCCTCGTTGTGTCGCTGGGAGAAGGAGAGTGGGGGGTAAGAGAGGAGAGGACGAGCGTGATTTATGGAAGAGACTTTTAGTTTAATTACTGGGTGGGCAGGGCAGATGTGTGCAGCCCCCATGGCACTGCTTACACTATAGGAACACACAAAGGGGAGCTGGTGGGGTTACAGAACACGACGTATTCACACAGTTCTGTGGCTGCATTTCATGCACTTGTGTAGTTTGTGTGCGCAAAGTGTACGACGGGGTCTGAGAGTTGAGTTATGTTGCAAAGAAATGCATTATGGAGCAACCGCTGCATCGAAACGCAAGTATTAAAAAAAAAAAAATCAACTCCGGTGCAGAAGGAGCACACTAAAAATAAGTAAAAAGAAGAAAGTTGGAGAGAAAATTGTGCTGTCTCAGCAGGAAACGCTTTGACAGAGATTTGATTAGCTGTAATTGTCATTCAAGGTGAGACTTAGACGAAGCAGAGCCAGTGACAGACTTCCTGATGTAGCAGTTTGGCAGCGTGTCACACCCGTTTTTCAAAGATGTTTGGGCTTATAATTGACAATCAGACTGAGACATCAATCTCTGCTCCCTTTCACATCATGACAGTGTCTTTAAGGAAGAGTCGGTGTAAATCTGCACCAGTGTTGCACAGGCCCGGTCGACTTTGGTGGCGCTTTGTAGATACGCAAAGATTTCTTTAATCGTTTCAACCTTCCATCCACACGGAAACAAGGAACTCCTGGATGTGGTGTCCCAAATGAGCTGCAACTGTTGGGAGACTAGTCAATGAAAAGAATGGTAAATGGACTGTAGTTGAAAAGCCTCTTTCTATCTTATCAAGGTACTCAAAGCTCTTTACACTACAATCTGTGCTCTCATTTACCTCCAACACACACATTCATACAGCACTCTACTATATTTCTAGAAAATAACAGAACAAATCATTCTTTAGAGAATAATCAGCGTTTTAGATCACATTCATACACCGATGGGACACACATCAGAGGCAATGAGGGGTTCAGTGTCTTGCCCAGGGACACTTTAGCATGTGACTGCTGGTGGAATCAAACCCCCAACTCTCCCATTGGAGGACAACTGCTCTAACCACTCAGCCACAGCCGCCCCCTAAAGAATCCCTTAAAGTTGTTGAAAAATATGAAACATTTCAGGAGCAGTCCCACTGAGTCCTGGCGTTTGTGACCAGGTGTGGTGCGTTTAGAGCCCACGTTTTTATTATCTTATTTTTTTATGCTGTAAAGTTATTATTGGGCACGAAAATGGTTCTGTTGTTGGTCTCTGCCCGTGTTGTTGTACCCACTTTGGCAGCCGTCCCCATATTTATGATTTAAACTGCTAGAAGACCAGATTTTCAATAATCCTGTTGAGACGGTTGGAGATGCCTGCAGCAGAAATCAGATTGGTTGGAGACACCAATGACGACTCTGGGACTACTTTGGCAAAATAAGTACATAAATAAATAAATAATAATATTTGTTGCACAAATACACAAGGAAGTGTCCAAAAAAGTTCAATCTGGTCCTCTGGACATTCAAAAAAACAAAAGCAAAACAAAGCAAAAGAAATCTAGAAACGTTTCGTCTCTCATCCAAGAGACTTCCTCAGTCTGAGGTGCTGTTTTCAGCTCAGTCTCTTAAATAGCACCTTCTTAGAGTGGATCAACCAGTTTGCTGCTGACAACCAAAACCAAACTCGTCAAAGTCTCACCTTGAATGACAATTACAGCTAATCAAATCTCCGTCAAAGCGTTTCCTGCTGAGACAGCACAATTTTCTCTCCAACTTTCTTCTTTTTACTTATTTTTAGTGTGCTCCTTCTGCACCGGGGTTGATTTTTTTTTTTAAATACTTGCATTTCGACGCAGCGGTTGCTCCATGGTTTTGGTTGTCAGCAGCAATCTGGTTGATCCACTCTAAGAAGGTGCTATTTAAGAGACTGAGCTGAAAACAGCACCTCAGACTGAGGAAGTCTCTTGGATGAGAGACGAAACGTTTCTAGATTTCTTTTGCTTTGTTTTGCTTTTGTTTTTTTGAATGTCCAGAGGACCAGATTGAACTTTTTTGGATTTTTCTACCTGGATTATTGAGCATGCATCAGGATACACAAGGAAGTGGAAAACCACCATGAAAGTTGTGGGACATTCGGGAAACTCCCTCAAGAATAAAAGTTTGTAAGCTCAGTCAGTCAGGTAAATAAATCACAAAAAGGTTAAACCATATTGTTTGGACATATTCTTACAAAACCAGTTTAGCCAGGGTGTCCTCAGGCTGGTTCGGCGAGCAGCAAGTCGGCCATCAGGCTCTAACGATTGAATGTTGTGCACGATAATCAATAATTTTAGACTGATGGTCCCTTTTTGCATGAAAGCCAGTTTCTGGGAATGCCACAGCAAGCTGGCTTGAAACACGTCGAGGGGGAGCTATTTATACGACAGATCTTGATGGCAGGCCTCAGACTGATGAAGACTTTTGAATGAAAGACGAAACTTCCCTCATGAATATTGCTAAGCCAACTAAACTGCCTTTTATTTGGTTTTTCAGAGAGAAAATACTTAAATGCCACGATTGTGTTACTGAGTGAAGAGCCTAAATACCTTTTGAAAACAATGATGTCATAGATCCACCTCTAATCCGAGCTTTGATGCCAGTAATGTCAGATTAACATATTTTCCGTACACGTCGCACCGTCCTATAAGTCGCATCAGTCCAAATATGTCTAACAAAGTGGAAAAATCCATAAATAAGTCGCTTTTCCTTATAAGTCGTATCTATTACGCATCACCGCTGACAACACGGAAATGTGGGCCGGTGTTGTGCCAGAAATTGATTGGCTTCCAAATGGCGGCCATGGGAGCATGCACGAGACTCCGGGAGCACGCAGAGGGAGGAAATCAGGAAGGAGGAACACTGCACATTTCTTCAAAATGTAACAAGATAAACACCTAAAACAATTATTAATTTGCTCGATATTATAGTAAAGGTGTGTCTCAGCTGAACTTTTACTTAATAAATGCACTTTAATGGTCAAATCAGCTGCATTTCGCCGGGATGGTGCAGCGAAATGAAGCTGATTTGATGGTTGCTCCAGGCATGATCCCAGAGGTGGATGAAGTTGTAAGGCTATGGAAAGTCGATTGTGTCATTAATCGTCACTTTTACCTATTACATGACACAATGGCATGCCATACCACTCGAGTGCCAACTAGCGGCTGAAAATGGTAGTGTTCAATGTTTTCAGTGTCAGAATGAATGAAAATGGTCATATCTCAGACAAAAGTTGGTTTATAAATATGAGCCTTATCCATAAACAAGCTGCTTCGGCGTATAAGAAGCAGGGCATGTAAATTATGCAAAAAACTGTGACTTATAGACAGAAAAATATGGTAAATGCTTGTGTTTTGGCTGCAGAGACCAGTTGATCAACCACAGACAAACCTAACCCGAACCTTGAACAGAGAGGTGCAAAAAATTATTAATTTACGTCAAACATTCTAAGATAAGAAAGTTTTTTGTAATCACTTCACTGAATTATCCACATAGTAAAGCAAACGTCAACAAAATACATGAAGTAGATACGTAAAAATCACAACTTCAGACCCTTTAAACGTTAAGAGAAAACCCTCCACGGTCACTGGACACCGGAACTGTCCGTCATGTCCACGTACCTGGACCCACATGACGTCTAGTCAAGCGTCGTTTAACATGACACAAAGCAGAAGTACCTCTTTGTTGTCAGTACACACAAGTATTTGGTTTTCACGTGGTTTTGGTGTACTTTGGGGGCTCACTAACAGCCCCGGCTTGGTTACAGTACCACAACGATCTGGCTCAGTTTCAGTGTTTGGATGAAAACAGTTCTAGAAACGGTTACACGTTTATGCGGAAAAATATTGTTTTACAATCCCAGCTTTCCCCATGTCCTGAGTGCCCCCCCCCCCCCACCTACACACTGCATGCTTTCTGATGCCGTAGGTTTTCTTAACACCTCCCTCTCTCTGAGCCTTTATTAGCTGCCTGGCGTTAGCAATGGTTCAATTCATTAAAAGCACAACTCAGCCTTTGTGCATTTGCCTATAAATTGGTATTGATCTCTGAACGGGGGGAGGTGGGGGGAGGAGGTATGTGTGTCAGAGTGTGTAAGGGCTGGTGGTGGGTTGAAGCTAATAGGAGGGGGGGGGGTCAGAAAGTGTGTGACGTGTATATTTAGATAAAAAGCAGAAGGTTTGATGTTGCCTGATGGTGCTCATCATGAGCAGCCCAGCAGGGAAGTGTTACAACGAGGGGGGAGGCAGGAGGGTGAGGAGTGGGTGAGAAGGGAGAGAGACATATGTTATATGGGGTGGGGTGGGGGGGAGTGGGCAGTCAGGGAGTGGTGGTGTATGTGACTGCATTTCATTTCAGTCTATAGACTGCTGCACGGGACAGAGAGTGAGAAAGATGAATTGTGGGGGGGGAGACGGGCAGCTGTGCACCGGACTAAAAGTTTTCAGTGAGAGGATGAGGAAGGGGAGGAGGGGGGATGTTAGAGGGAGAGAGACTGCAGAGGCAGCACCTGGGACACCGAGTGAGGAGAAGAAAGAGCGAAAGCACTTCTTCTCCTTCCTCTCCCTTTCTTCTTCTCCTTCTTCTCCTTTTCTTCTCTTTGGTGCATCGGGCAGAGCTGAGGGGGGAGGATGAGGACTATAAGGATGGGAGGGGGGCGGGGTGGGGGGGTCGAACCAATATCTGTTTGTAGGTAAGTGCAACATCTTCTTCATTTCCCTCGATTCTCTAACCCCCCCCAGTTAATCCTGCTGCAGCTGAACCTCTAAGAGCGACACTCAAGGTGAATCGGTGTGTGTGTGTGTGTGTGTGTGTGTGTGTGTGTGTGTGTGTTGAGTTTAGCCGGTCTGAAGATGCTCTGATGGGTTTTTACCGGAGTGAAGTGTTCAAACGCAGCTTCACGGTGAAGTTTGAGCGTTTTGCAGCTCAGGAGAAGAACTGCATGCTGGGTTGAAGGAAACTGGAAAAGTTGCACGTTTTAGTTTATTTCAGCGTTTTTCCTTTTGTAAGTTGTGTGTTCTTCTTTGGACCCTGAAGTCGGGATCGTTGGAGCATCACCGCTGCGCGCCCTGAACGGTCTGTGCAGATCCTGATTCAACATTTTCTTCTGCCCCACTGAGAAAGCTCTGAGGAGCAGGAGGAGGCAGGTGCGTGTGCGCGTGTGCGCGTGTGCTGCTGCTGATGCGCCACCAAGGACAGTGGCCTGCTTGGGGGACATACTTCTTTATATGCCCATATGAACAAGAGCAGCTATGGAATGTAAAGAAGTATGTATCCCAGGTTGGGAGCAATGACGGCGTCTCACCTGAGGGAAACGTTTGAAACTGAAAAGTGTCGCCTGGAGACTCAAAGGAGGAGACGTCTTCGCCTCACGCGCGGTGTCTTAACGTGGCGTGGCCCAGTGGAGCCTCGTGCTGCAGAGCAGATGCAGCTTCGGCACTTTCCTTTTACCCAGCAATAGATTTTCTAGATATCTCTTTCAGGTTCGAGTGTATTTGTGGAGATCTCCCCCGTCCTCGTGACGGTTAAAGAACACCTCATCGTCTTTTCTTTTGGACGGTGCCAAGTTGCCCGTGCAACAAAACGACGTGCAGACAGACAGCGGTTTCCAGTAAATGGTGCAGTGATTAAATGCTTCCTGAAAGCCTGGATTGTGAGGAAGAGGAGGGAGAGACGAGCTTCTTGAGCGCTCAGACTGAGCGGAGTCACGCCGTCAACTTCTGGGCCTGCTCAGAAACATTTAGTCCTTCAGAGTCAGATTGAAACACGTCCTCCACGTTTAAGGACGAGTTTAAAACTTTTAATAACTCGTTGTGTAAAGTAAACTGATTACATTTATACATGAAACGTTTTGACTTGATTTTGTGGAGGGTTGTCTGTTTTCATTTTGAGTTTCTTCTTCTTTTGGCTGTTCCCTCTTCAGGAGTCTCCACAGCGAGTCCTCCTTTGTCTCACTCTGTCCTCTGTCCTCACTCCAACTACCTCCATGTCCTCTCTAACTGCATCCATATATGTCCTCTCTGTCTTTTTCCTGGCAGCTGCATTTCTAACATCCTTCTACCAATATACCCACTGTCCCTCCTCTGGACATGTCCAAACCACTGTCCCTCCTCTGGACATGTCCAAACCATCTCAGTGTGTCCTCTCTAACTTCATCTCCCAGTTGTTCATCCTGTGCTGTACCTCTGATGATCTCATTTTTAATCTTCTCCATCCTTGTCTCTCCTAAGGAGAACCTCATCATCTTCATTTCTGCTACTTCCAGTTCTGTCTCCTGTCTTTTTGTCCATGTCTCTGTCTTCAGATCATACAACAGAGCTGGTCTCACCACTGTCTTGTAAACTTTTCCTTTGACCTTTGCCGACACCCTTTTGTTACAAATCCCTTCTGAAACTTTTCTCCATCCTGCCTGGACTCTCTTCTTCACCTCTTTACCACACTTCCCATTTTCCTGGACTCTAAGTCCTTGAAGTCCTTGAGTACTTGAATTAAAATTTTCAAAAATAAAATATAAAAATCCAAAGTGCACGTTACAACGCAGCCGTTTCAGGAGCCTTCCTTAGATGTCCTCATTAAAAGACTGTACGTTTTATTATAAAAGTGAACGTCTGAATTTCTTCTGTAGTGATTTTTTTTTGATGATTTAGTCGTTTTCAGTCACTTTGTCCCAAAAATTAACTTTTTTAAATGTTGACGAAAAGAACATGAAGCTTTTAAGCCTTTTTGAAGGATTTCCACAAAGTGTTTTTATTTGTTGTATCTCAGGAGATCTGCCTGTGAACATTTAAATTTATTTATGTCCTCTGTCATTTATTATTAAATTGTTAAAAAACAGGGAAAAGAGACAGAAAAAAAAACGAGAGCCCAAGTGTGAGAAAGTGACGTATGACGAGTCAAACCCACGACGTCAGGGCTCAACGCCCGTGTGAGCCTGCTGAGGCAGCAGAACGCACGGGAGCCGTGCACCTTTTAACCACGTTCTTCAGCTCAGATTATGCATGCGCAGCGTGCACGTGTGCACCAGAATGTCGACTAATCTGGGCGGGGTTTGTGCGCCGGTGTAACAGTCGTGCCGAGCTATAGCGCATGCATTCTGGCCTAGTTTGTGCACGAGTACGGTATGTGGCCTAGTTAGCGTCGACCTGCCCGTGTTGAGCTGCTATTTGGGCCAGTTTCAGGGAGACGTGGCCCGCATCGGGCTGCTGGTCTGCACCTCCTGCCAATCCTGTTTTACACCTTCGAATACCATCAAGAAGAATCACAAGCGCCAATTAGACGTCGCTACGAGCAGAAGTTCTGATCAGAAGCGTCCGCCGTGCGGAACATCGACGCCTCCGTACGTTTCTGTCGAAGAAGCATCAAACTGTCCGAGAGCGAACGAGCTCGACTCTGTGTGCTTTTTACTTTGGAGGGATTTATCGCAGTGATTTGTAAGAACCACAGGGAAAGGTCGTTGTTCTGTGGGAGAACTCAAAGATAGAAGGGCACCGTGGTGAAGAGGGGGGGGGGGGGGGGGCGCAGGGGGGCAGGAACGCGAACAACGACGCGGAGGGGCCCGGGGCGGGGGGGGGGCGGGGGGGGG
>NC_056508.1:45426355-45426702 GCF_014905685.2 Nematolebias whitei | reverse complement strand
GGGGGGGGGGGGGGGGGGGGGGGGGGGTTGGTATTGTTCTGTCACTTTGCCTGTGTCAGCAGGTGGAAGCTCTCATCAGAACATTAAATATGCAACAATGCTGACTGCGGCACCGTGCTGAGACAGCCAAAGCCGGACGACTGCGTGTGTGTGTGTGTGTGTGTGTGTGTGGGGGGGGGGGGTGGTCAAAGTAAACCAGCGGCACCACTTTGCCTCAGTCTACTCCAGACTCCACCCTGGCTCTGTCCCATCCACACGTGCACATCTTTCCAGGCCTCAGTCAACGGTTAAAGGCCTGCCGGCTGCCTGAGCCGCACCTTCAGGGCCCAAAAGAGGCCAAAGGCAGA
>NC_056508.1:45395966-45426255 GCF_014905685.2 Nematolebias whitei | reverse complement strand
CCCCCCCCCCCCCCCCCCCCCCGGAATAGTTAGTTGTTGAAGATATGAAACAGAAGTATGGGACAGTAATGTGACAACTGACTGAATGAACTCGTGCTCGGATCATGAATATTTTTGCTTCAAAGCCTAAAAAGACGTTGGGCTTCTGTTCCCGCTGCTCCTCCGTCGTCGTGCAGGTCAGTCCGGCGAGTTTCAAAAACAAGTCGACGGCGTCCGGACTCTCGTCCGAGCCAAGTATCTTCAGCGACAGAAACTACTTCCAGCTGCCGGGTTTCTGAAAGTCTCCTGACTCCGTTTCACCGATGAAGCACTTTTTACTTCACGGTGCGACTCCCAACAGAAAAACGCTGAACAAACACACAAATAAACACGTTTTAAACGAAAAAAAAAAAAAACGTTTGCAGAAACATCTTGAAAATGGCAGAAATGATCTGACCAGCAATAAAAAAAATAATGAAAATAAAGAAATAAGAACTGATTGATTGGAAATACATAAAATATGCTCGTAAACTAAAATATGCACGCAGAATAAATCTGAGTCCAATGCTAATTTGACTCCAGGGCTATTCAACTGGTGGTCCGGGGGCCAAATCAGGCCCACGGGTGAGCTCAGTTCGGCCCAACAATGGGTTCATTTTAAAATAAAATTAGATTTTAAACTATAAAACAAACGTAGTTAATGACAATAACTTCTGGATGTCCGGCCCCTGAGCTCGTGGCTTTCAGTAACTGTGGCCCCTGAACAGTTTAGCCCTGAAGCTCTTTAAAAGAAGTACCGTATTTTCCACCGTGCACGTTGCACCGCCCAATAAAGTGGAAAAATCCATAAATCCGTCGCTGCGCTGTATACATCTATTATGTGTCACCGCTGATGCGTCGCGTTTGTTACGCGTCATCGCCGACAACCCGTAAATGTTGCTTCACGAATGCACTTTGACAGTCAAATCAGCTGCATTTCAAAAGCCGACACGAGGAAGCGGGCATGCACAGAGGGACGTGTCGCTATGGATTTCGTCGAAATTTAACAAGATAACCACCTAAAAGCATTTGTTTGCTCGACTTTATCACAAAGGTGTGTCTCAGTCTAACTTTTCCTTAATAAATGCACTATGATGGTCAAATCAGCTGCATTTTTAAATGCAGATGTGCGGAAACATGAACGCGCAGAGGGTCCATTTCTTCGAAATTTAACAAGCTAACTACCTAAAAACAATTATTTGTTTGGCTTTATAGTAAAAGGTGTGTCTCCGTTGAACTTTTCCTTAATAAATGCACTTCATTAGTCAACTCAGCTGCATTTCTCCAGTTCGGCGCAGAGAAATGAAGCTGATTTGACGTTTGCTTCAGGCAGACGAAGGTGGCTGCCTATGGCAAGCTGATTGTGTCATTAATAGCCACTTTTACCTATTACATGATACAACAACATGCGATGCTTTTCGAGTACAATCCAGCAGCTGAAAATGGTGGTGTTCAATGTTTTCAGTCAGAGTAAATGAAAACGGTCATACCTCAGCCAAAAATTGGTTTATAAATATGGGAACAAATCCATAAATAAGGCGCTTAAAAACCGCAACTTATGCAGCGAAAAATACGTTATGTTTTAAAGTCGGAGAGGAGAGTCTGAGTCCTGAAGCTGATTCTGAACGAGGTTCAGTTTTAGGGATTTTCAGAACAAAACGTAAACAAAAAAAGTTTTAATGGAGACTGAGCCACTGAGAAGGAATCTTACAACTAATAATAATTTTAAATTGTTTTGTAAACTGTACAGGAAGTCGATGTGCAGAAAATGGACCAGGGACAATTCTAGGATCTGACCTTTTGGGGTGCTAAGCCCCCAGTACGGACAATGGCTCTTGTCTTGAGCAACTGGTGTAGTTTGAGATGTGCAAAAGCTTACGGCACCTGCTCCCAGACGGTCTCCCATTAAGTACTAACCAGGCCCGCTTAGCTTCCGAGACCAAACGAGATCAGACGTGTTCGGACGGTAAACAAGGAGCTCAGTCACAAATAGGACTTTTAAAAGGATCGTAACAAACAAAGACTAAACTTGTGCAACCAGAAGTTGCAACATATATAAAACACACAAAACAAAACGCAGCTAGCTTTAAGCATTAACCTTTAATTTAACCGTTAACCTCTGACTGCAAAGTGCTCGTCATTCAAAACCCTGACAATGCTGTCGGAGGAAAAGGGGGTGGAGCTCCTGCAGGTAAGGGGCGTTTACCTTGGGGTCAAATTGAGGTCGCTGATTGGTCCGTTGCTGACAAGCCTGCTGGATTGATTGACGGGCGGCGTTGAGGATCTGACTTGTGCAAAAAAAATAAAAAATCATAGATTTTACTGATCCGTTTAAGAGCGTCATTCAATAATTCAGATAATCTAAGATGTGAGAACTGAGTTTCCTTACAAAACCCTAATGATGGTTTCTTTATTTTTCTTTATTAGTTAAAATTTAGGGGTGCTTGAGCACCCCCCAAAGAGTCTAAAATGACCAGTCTGGACCAACTGGAGCCTTGTTTCTGATCCTTTCAGCCATAAATGACATCACTGTTCACATCATATACAAATGCATAATTTAATGCTTTCAAGGTCATTAAGAACAAAAGCACGAGCAGGTATATTAGTCTCATCTGTGTGAGTACACAGATAAAATATTCAGGTAGAAAAAAGTCTGTTTGAAACTTTAAAAAGGAAACTTGCAGGTAAAACTGTTTAACGTACAGTTCCAGCAGTGAGCTGGTTTTAATGTGCAAGACTGGAAAAGTAGAGGCGTGCTAAAGGTTATTGGCTACATTTTATAACGCTCGTAAAAAGTGAATAATGCACCAAATAAACTAGGAAGCAGCAGTCAAAGCCCTGGATCAACAGGACGGTCCTGATTATCTGTATTCTTCACAAGTTACATTGAAACTAAACAGGTTGTTCGTAAGTTTCCTGCATTAAAAATTTGTAGATGCAAAGTTTGTTTTGGTGAATAAAGTTATTTACTTAGAAAAATAAGCTGAACTAAGCACAAAAAAAACATGGTTTTGCTAAATAACAAGCCCAATAATGTTTAATAAAATGTTTACAAGTTCATAAATCAACTACTCATAAAGCATTAATGAGTAATTTACTCATGTATCCTTTTTATAAAGTGGTTTTAGTTATTTTAGAGTTGGTTCGTTTACAAAAACACAAGTTTTAATTCTAATTATTGCACGTATTGGGAGTAAAAGAGTGAAAATGTATACAAACAAAACATTTCAGTGGTTATTTATATTACTTTATTTGTCAGACGGTAAAAATCAGTGTTTTCAAACATGTCATGATTTGTCAGATTTAAACCGGTGACATATGTGCATATTAGAAAAGAGAGAAACTCAGCGGAGATCGTAAAGTTGGCCTTTTTTATATTAACTGTCAGCATTTATTGCCCAGATTCCCCTCCCCCCCCCTCCACCATTTTAATCGTGTTTATAGTAAGCATGCATCAGCAGCAATCTGCAGAATATAATAGGAGTAAAGAGTAATGGAAGTTGAAACGGATGCGGTGGAGTGGTAATGTATGTGTCGCCTCACCCTGAAACAAGGACACAGCCTATTATATCCCCTTCCATGTTGTAAAGTGTAACGTGAATCTCATGAGGGGGGAGTGGGGGGGCTGAACCCCTCCAAAGTCATTCCTCAAACAATGGGCGCCCACGTTTGACACAGATACCATCACGTTCAGGTGTAAATAAAGCGAGCGCGAGTCGCAGTAATGCAGAAAATATATAAATAGTGTCACCAGCCGCAGTGACAGCCAACGTATTGATTTATTTGGCTGCTTATGCTCTTTTTGCCCCGCTAATATTAACCCAATACATCTCCACGGAGAGGGTTTGCGATGGGCCGGAGCCAAGGTAAATGTGTAATTTCACAGTTTACACCAGGAATCTGCTCGTGCACTCAGTCATCAGAGCACAATGCGCAAACAGCCGGTGTCGCTTGTGAGAAAGGGAACATGTGCTGAACAGTCGCCGTGTCACCGAGATCACAGACCACAAATTACCGAGAGGGAGAAAAGAGAAAAGAACGGGCGGCAACAGCGGAGGGGGAAAAAAAAGGAAGGCTTGTGTAATAAATGACTTCAGATTCGTAATGAATTACTCATAATAACGAGCCTTAAAACTCAATTAGTTAATTGGCCGAGCGCTGTAATGTGAGAATGATCGGTTCAAAGAGAACCTCACAATCGATCACGAAAACACACAAAGTAATCAGAAAGCAAATTACAATTTATCATTTAGTGATCGAGTCATGCATTCTGTGTGAGCGGGTCAAAGCCACGAAGCTTCTCAAACACACACACGCACACACAAGCTGTGCAACTCCAAAAAGCCAATCCGTCCCTTACACTGGGACAGGGATCAATGCTGAGGTAATTTGTTTCAATCAATTAAACAGACATCTGCTTGAATTAGACACCGATAGACTGCAGGAGGCCCATCCTTTCTCTACAACTCTGTGTCTGTGTACAAAAAAACGTAAACTCACTCAGAACGAACTGCTAACGGGTGAGGAACTGGGAGTTGAAGGATCTGTTTACACGTGAGCGCTCTCCGGAAAATGTTGGCGTTTCTGCAGTTGGACGGTGGCGAATCAACGTGAATAAAACACGTTTACGCAGACATTCTGCGCTCACTGAATCCTCTGTAGTTTCTACACCAGGCCACTAGATGGCGCTGTGATTGTTGAATTTCGATGAGACGTCCTTGTATGCTGATAATTCAGGAATGTTCGTTTGGATTGAGGATGTTGGTTTGCTCAGGGTGAGCTACATTAACCGCACTGTGAAGTCTGCTATTGTTACTGTTGGTCATCCATCCATCCATTTTCTTTCGCTTATCGGGTCGCGGGGGTAGCAGCCTAAGTAGGGAGGCCCAGACTTCCCTCTCCCCATCCACTTGGTCCAGCTCCTCCGGGGGAATCCCGAGGCGTTCCCAGGCCAGCCGAGAAACATAGTCCCTCCAGCGTGTCCTGGGTCTTCCACTGGGTCTTCTCTCGGTGGGACGTGTCCGGAACACCTCACCAGGGAGGCGTCCAGAAGGCATCCTAAACAGATGCCCGAGCCACCTCAACTGGCTCCTCTCAACGTGGAGAAGCAGCGGCTCTACTCTGAGTCCCTCCCGGATGACTGAGCTTCTCACCCTGTCTCTAAGGGAGAGCCCAGACACCCTGCGGAGAAAACTCATTTTGGCCGCTTGTATGCGAGATCTGACCTGTTGGTCATCTACTCATGCAAAAAATAAATAAAAATAAAGCTGCCCGTAGTGCATGATCTCACACCAGTGCCGTGGGATTTCCAATAACCTCCACTTGACACCTGGATTCAAAAAAGCCGATGTTGCGTACATGAATTGTTGAAACTCACCAAAAATGCTACAGAATCAGCCACAAACTTGGACTTTGGTGGAGTGGAGCAACGTCACATCTCCTTCTTTCATTCAAAGCGTTCACGTTCTGAGTGAAAACAAATGGTCGTAAAACAGTTGGTGTCAAAGTGAAAATAATAATGTTGTCGTGCCGGTAAGTTTGCATTTGGACCAGTGTGAGGAAAAAAAAAAAAACATTTTTATTTGCTTTAAACAGAACGGGACGTTAACAGGTGACATTTGTTGCTTCAGTCCAACCAAAGCAGCGGTTGGATTTTCTCATTTTATGAAAGTTTATAAAATGAAAACATGAAAAAAGTATGAAAAAACTCAGTTTTACTTTTACCTTGGCTGAAGCTAGGGGTGAGAAATGTTCCTTTTGAAAATTGGGTTGCCACATCGAATTCCTTGATAGCTGCCATCATGTATGTATGCATGTAAACTGGCCACCCTGATCATTTGAGGAAACTATGGTTTCTAGTTTTTATATCACTTAAAAAGTATAGTTTCCTCAAATGATTTGGGTATCTGAAAATTAATCTATGGTGGCCGAGGCCACCATTGGTCCCCCACCTTAAGCAAGAAAAAAAAACCTACCTCTGTTCTTCTACACAGTGAACCTCATACCCATTTGAATATTGTGCACTAAAAACATTTAGGTTTACCAACATTCCCTGTTCAGTTCCAGTCCAGAAAAACGCTCATCTGAAAAAACTATATTCACTTTTCAAATCCCTCAGCCGCGGGGGATGTCCGTGTATCGCTTGTTGTGAAAGTTTTTCTTTTAAAGCTGGTGAATAGTGATTTCTAGCGACAATAAGAAGCTTACGGGCCCTAAAGCAATGCTCTAATCTTATTTGAAGATGTTTACTTAGCAAACCCAGCAGGAGTTCCTTTAACTTCCAGGAAGTGAAGATGTTTTTTACCCAGAAAAAGTGGCAACCTTGGGCAGAAGCTATCCTGCTGTTCGCTGCATCAACGTTCAGATCCTAAAGTCAGCGTTCGTAGGTTTTTAGCTGCTGAGATGCAAGAAGACGAGAAAGAAAACACATCTGGATAACGCTGCTACATGCAACTTCTGCTTTTCTTTACGATGCAGTGGAATTAAAAAAAAGATACCCGTATTAGCGCAGGTCTAATTTAGTGGCTTCCACTTGTGCGTACGTGACGCGATGCTGCTGACACCAGCGCTCGTCCATTATCGTGCGGCACGAGGGGAGCGCGTCTGCTCCCTTCACATCAACACACAGGATAATTGTTATGCAGTGAAGCTGTGAAGCAGAGGGAAGTAATTAAAGAAAAACAAGGGCGCTGTGGTGGTGCTCGTAGTGGGATGCACCCCCTGCCCTCTCCCATACGTCGTCCCCCCATTGCTAGCTGGAGATTACACACACGATCACTTATTTTCAAATGCGGCTTCTCCTTACGTTGACACCCCTATAATTAGTGCCAGGTTTACAGCCATGCTAATTACACTCCCAGGGTGTTTATAAGGTCATAACATGAACAATTTTACGACACAGTAATTGTCAGTTGACCAAAAAATTAGAAAAAGACATTTTTCCGCCCCAGTTGTTTCTTCTAATACATCGGATGTGTTTTGCCACAGAATAAACAATCCCATTTTTTTAATGAATGCAACATAAACTTGTGGAACATGCTCTTTCTGTCTCCTAATACTGTAATGCACCCCACACATGAAGCAACTCGTACATCCGCATCTCTTGCAGAAATATTCAGAAATGCTTCGCCTGCGGGAGGGTCTCCGGGACACATAAAGCCGAAATGAATTTCATAAAGGAATAACTTGGAGCGTATTCCTGGGCACATTGAGTTTTCCATTACTGGTTAGGAGAATAGTCAATGAAGACGGTGGCTTCATGCGACGCCGGTTCTTTCCAGGGAACAAGCCTCACAGAGCAGAACAGGCTGAACTGACTCCCTGAAAAGTAGAAATTATTTTTATACGGGTGATTAGAAGTTGATCAAACTGAGAAACAGAGTTCAGCGCCTGCTTTAGATCCAGGCCTGGATGGAAACAGCTGTCCCCTTGAGTTGACTAAAAACGCTTTTAAAAAGTTTCAAATAACTTCATTAACAGAGCAACAAATAAAAACATGTCACCTGTGGCATAATTTATTAATATTGTCAAAATGTTAAAGACAGAAAAACAAAATGGGATGCATAAGAAATTCACTAAATTGGTTTAAATGTAGCCTTTTTTTTGTTGGTCCAGGTTAAATTATCATGGATGTAGAAACATATGATAGAATTTGTGCAGGGCTTCAGCTGATATCTACGATGTTGTGAAAAGTTATATTAACTAGAGAAATTGCATTTCCTGTGTAGTGAACCAGATAACCTCAAATCTACCAGATGGACAGAGACTGTTATTTTCATTGATCTGAATAAGTCTGAACCATCTGATGAACTTTCTTTCTTGAATTAATCAAGCAGAAAAGACAATTCTTTATAATCATTACTGTCTTACAAATGTTTTGATAATCAAATTGTGTTAGTTCACTCAATGCTTTACAGGTTGAAAAGAACTACTAATTTTTATTTTACATAAACAGTAAGTAATGATTTTTGTTCCTCATTCAGAGAAGAAATCACCTGAATATGCCTTTCTTGATTTTATGTCTGAAATGAGCAAGCTGTCGTAAGTATGTTAAAGGTTGGTTTTCGGTCAACTAAAATGTTTACCGAGAAAAATGTCATGTTTTACTATTTGAAAAGATTACAAAGTGTGAGACTCCACGAAGTCTGCTGTTGCTGCAATAATCTTTTCTGTATGTTGTAAACAATCCTTGACTTATGATAACATCTTACGTCACAAATCCACTCCTCTTTCTGGTCCTTCCACGAATCAGAAAGCTCTAAATTGAACAGGAAGTCGACCCATTTAAAATGTGACAACTGCCCAGTTCATGTTAGATTCCAATAGAGAAGAGAAGGAATAGAGAATTATGGATTCCAGAATTCCAAGAGAATGAGAGTTCTGAGAGATGTTGGAATGAGAGCTGACAACAGGTCCGATAGTCCAACAGAATGAGCAGATTGAGAGTGCAGCCGGTTATGAAGAGTTTGGGGTTATGAAGAACCAGGGACGTTTGGGATTATAAGTCTGTTTTGAGCTAACCACGCACGACTCTCCGAGGATTTTTAGCTGTGCTTAACGGAGGCGCTGGAAACAGTCTGAAGGATGCTTACTGAGCTGATCTATCGTCAAACCAGGTAAAGGCTTCTTCTTCGACTAAAGTGTACCGTGGACGGGCTGAGGATCTGACGGAGCGTGCAATTTCTGGTTAAACAGATTAAACTTCCCTCACACAGTTCTCTGTAAGATAATCTCCTTTCACTCTAAAGCCCACCTCTCTCTCATAAATCAGTACAGATATTTTAGAAATATCTTAAGCAAAGTCCTCAAATCACCGCCGAGTGATTTGAAGTTCATTTTCTGTGAAACTGTCTGTTATTATTTTCATATTTTGCCAAATTAATGTAAATGTTTGATGTTAAACTTTGATTTTGAAAATAAATGATTCCATTCATTTGATGGGTCAAAGATAAATAACGTCTCTCGTTCACATTTCTGTTAAATTCAATGCACGACATTTACAGTCAGAAAAATGAAGAACTCGTGAAAAGTATGCATAAATATATATCCATATATTTGTCATACAACAAGTGACACGTACCTCACGTGACTCACTACACCTGCAAAAATGCAATATGAACGTTTATTGTGGAACAACTTGCAGAAAAACAGCTTAAATTAGTTAAAAAAACATTCTGAAATGTAGCTGAAATGGAAAAACAAGCCTAAGTTAGCCGAAGAAAGCAGAAAGAACACATATTTGCTGAATTAGGATTAAATAAATAGAAATGAGCACAAAAATTAGGAAATCAGCCAAAAAAAAAAGTTAAAATTAACAGCAGCTACAAAAAAATTAAAAATTAAAAAGTAGCCAAAAAAGCAGAAAGAAGCTTAAGTTACGAGGATTAAGTGGAAAGAACTGAAGTTAACTAAAAAAATGTGGAATTAGCTGAAAATGCTAACATTTGCATAAAACAGCTAAATAATAGCAGCAACAGCAGAAAAAGCTGAAATTAGCTGAGAAAAGCTGAAAGGAGCATAACAAGCTGAAATTAGCAGAAACAAGTTAATTAGGCTGAAAGTAACACAATTACCATGACAATTTTAAGTGGCTAAAAAAATGCAGAAAAAAGCTGAAGAAGAAAGTGCACATTTTTGCTGAATTTGGCTGAAAAAAGTTTAAATGAGTACCGGTACAAAAAAAAAGTGGAATTAGCTGAAAAAGCTTAAATTAGCATAAAACAGCAGGAAAAGCTGAAATGCAGAAATAAGCTGAAAGGAGCACGAAACAGCTGAAAAACAGCTGGAATTAGCTGAATGTAGCTGATTTTTTTTAAATTACATACAGTAGGACTATCTTTTCTTTTTCCCTTTAAAACCATCTTTGTCTTTTGTTTTATGACGTTGTTTAGGTCTGCTCCTGCTAACTTTTTTATTGAATATTATGTTGGTTTGTTCCTTTCTGTTTCTGTTCCTGCAGTTTTGTGCAGTTCTGGTTTGTTTGAACAGAGTTTCATAAAACGTTATCCAACAATTTCAAGCAGATGCAGTCAAATTTATTTTCAGATTTTTTTATTTAGTTTATAGAGTTTCAGCTTGTCCGTGTGTGTCTCTGTCTTTTATATTTGGACAGCACGATGGTTTAGTGGTTAGCACTTTTTCCTCACACCAGAAGGTCCTGGATTCAATCCCCGGTTTGGATCTGAAGTCTGTTTGTGTGAACTGCCCAGATTGGGGCAAATGAGGGCGGAGGCAGGTGTGGTGCTTCACCTTTCCCATCCACCGTTTGATGTTGTCGGTACGGGGGGTTGAACGGGCAACCTTCCAATCACAGGCCCACCTTCTCTAACCTCTGTGCCACCACTCCACCTGGTTAAACAAAGGTTAATAAATAATAAAATAAAATAAAAAATATCTGCATTCCTTTAAAAAACTCATTTTTAGACAGTGCTGACAAAGGAATGGGGGAAGAATTGCCAATTAATTGATGAAACTAAAGAAAAAACATCCTGATTCATGCTCAATAATCCAGGTAGACAATCCAACAAAGTTGAGTTCTAAAGAAAAAGCGTAAATATTCCCTGTGTCTTTAGGTTTGGTTGTACATGTACATAATTCACGTGCACTTTCGATGACCCGTGTGCAAATATGTCTTTTGGTTTGAGTTTCCATCTCCTTTTGCTCCGTCAGAGGAGCAGCGTGTCAGGAAGACACCGAGCCAGCCTGCTGCGACCAGCGCTTCAGGGTGACGGAGGAGTGATATTAGCGGAGCTCCCTGCAAAGCTGCAAACGTAGCGAGTGGTGTGTCAGCTGGTAAAATCTCAGAGAAGTGACACAGGACAGAGTTCGGCCTCTCCTCCCCTTGCAGACATGCACATGTGTAGACGTGCAGGACAAAACTACAACATTCACCCACCGCTCAGAACTCACCGACGAGGAAATGGAAGAGCCAGGCAGAGGACAGAAAAGTAAAAAGGTGGCAGAGATTAAGGCCACACTGGAAAACGTGTGCGGGGTGGGCGTCACGGCTAACAAGAAAACCAAGGAACAAATGATCTGTAGACAAAAGCAACGAGGATGAAAACAGGAAAAAAGAGTGGGGTAATAAAAAACATGAATTACATCGAGGGAGAGAGTCAGTCGCAGAAAGTAAATCTGCCAAAGCCGTAAAGAGTTATGTGTTGTGATCTGTTCCACCGATTGTTGTGTGCTTTGAGGTAATTGCTTCCATTTTGTTGCACCGGGACTATTACAATATATGATAGTTGGATTACCATCTGTAACAGTGGGTTCTGCGCTGCAGCAGTAGTGCTGTATAAGCAGCATGACTACAGTAGACGCTGTAGGTTTACTGAACAGTGTTTGGTTTGTAGCCTGGAGCTATTGTAGCGGTTATGGTCTCTCTTTAAGGAATTCCACTTGCTGGAGTAGAAACATCTTTCCTCTGTTGGATTCAATGACATTCAAACATCATCTGGATGAAATCAAATCTCATTGTACGTCTGGAAAGAACAAACCGAGGGACTTACCAGCAGCATTCTTGCAATCATGTTCAGCAGACCTTATAGTTTCACTTCAGAGCTTTCAGAGGCAATGAAAGGAGACTTCTAATTATTTATTGTAAAAGCGAATGGTGTGGACTTGCGACCTGTCCAGGTGTCCCCCTCCTTTCGCACAGTGATGGCTGGATGGGTACCAGTGATGGCTGGATGGGCACCAGTGACCCTCGCGACCCGAAAAGGAAGAAGTGGGTAAAAGATTTTGGATGGATGGAAGTCAGTGGTGGTTTCGGTGTTTCCCCTAGATTACTTGCCTTGGCAAGGTGCTCATGTCTTCTGCAATTTTTGGTCAACGAGGGTTGGGGGGACAGTGGAGGTGGAGACAGACACGTCTGTGTTGCGCACTTTTTTGTGCAGGCATTTGTAGAAGGGGAATTGGGGAGAGACTGAGCGCTACCTCTGTAGCTTTTTAGCTAGCGTATCTGTATCGCCACCACTAGCTTAGCGCTACGTCAGAGCCGGCAGTTGTTGGGGCGGGGGCATTTGGTAGGCAGGGAGCTCAGTTCTGTTGAGAGGGCGGGGTGCCCTCCTTGTATAATGTTGGGGAAACACTGGGTTAAATCTCTGGAAGATTATAGAAGTCATTTGGGATGCCTGGGGATTTTGTGTTTTTATACGCCCATCGGAAGGCTCTCTCTGTAAACGTTCTCTTGTCCCCCCATAATTTCTGATCCACTCAAGATAAGTTAACAAAACTTCATACACATATGCACCATTACCAGACCGTGTGTTGCATGTATGTTTTATCATCCCAGATCCAATGTTAAGTTCACAAATCAAGGTCAACTTTAAATCAAGGTCTTTGCGTGTCCTGCCATTAACTTGTGATTCGCTCAAGATAATTTAAAGTAACTTGGTAAATTTTTATACCACCACTAGACAGCATGCACCTTTTTCATCACCCCAGCTCTAATGTTTGCCAATGGACGGTTTATAATGGTTTATAATGGTTTATAATGTGCCGGATGCGATACTATTGTTGTAGCTGCTTAAAATATTTGATTCAATGTTGTATCTCACTAGAATGTACCTATTTGGCTGGTCTAATGTTTTTACAAGGACGTCTGCAGAAAGTCTCAAAATGTTCAGTAGAGTCTCGTTGGAAACTTTTGTGCAACAAATTTTCTTCAAAAATTGTCCAGCAGTTACAGCGAGTGTCTTCGACCGTCTAATTTCCATCATGAGCGCCTCCAACGTGTCTCTAGTGCACTGAAGATGTGCTTTTACACCTGGATGGGAGCTTTCCTCCGTTAGATGACATGACCAGGCCTATAAACTCTGAAGATAAATAACAAGTAAAAATAGAACAAAATCTTGAATACAGTAGTGTACTCCATTAGATTATTCATAAATGTTGAGGTGGCTGCCAAGGTGGGTACGATTTGGGCAGAGGCGTGCAACGTAACAATTCCACGAATGCAGCTTTACAAGCCATGCATGAGTGGGGACCATGCAATCATTTATTTGGTCACAAATGCTCATATTTCAGTTAGACAGCAACAGAAAACTTTTTTTATTTTTTATTTGTCTTATCTATACATATCAGCACAAATTGGTAAAATGCGGATGTGTCTTTTTCAGCGTGTACCAAAACCCATTACTGGTACAAACAACAGTGTCTCTTTTGCTTTACAGTTGTTCAGGCTGCGTTACGTTTGCGTGTGATGGATGTGAGTTCCTTTCAAAGGCTTCCAGTGGTCTTTAGTGGTCGGACCTGGAGCCATAAGGTCTTCATGAAACGGGGTCATATTAGTTTTTATCTCCTCTTTGTTTCCAGGCAGCTGCATTTCTAACATCCTTCTACCAGTAAACCCACTGTCCCTCCTCTGGACATGTCCAAACCATCTCAGTCTGGTCTAGAATATTCAATTGAATATTCAATTTTTATGAATTTTGCATTGAAAATAAAACCACAGTTTAGAATAGATTTAGCTGGGAATGCTGTTTTTGATGAGTTTGCATCAACTTTAAAGGAATCCTTGACTTAGCTTCTTGAGGAGAGTTAACTTTCCTCAAGTGTTGGAAAAGAGACTGATGATCAGTCCTGAGGAGGAGCAGCGCGGGTCTGTCGCTACAGATATTCACCGTTGTAGAGCTGCTGAAGGGGTCATGAGGATTCTTATGAGTGTGACCTTCTCGTGGCTCTCATCTTCACTTGTTAAAAGTGGTGTGGTTCACTTCGAGTCAACGCCTTCAGCTCCACCAAATGGGAACCAGCGATTCTTGACTGGAAAACCGTCGGTCAATCCTTCCACGCTTTTGCAAGTGTTTTGCGTGAGTGTTGGAGTTCAAGTATGTGGGAGTCTTGTTCACAAGAGATGGCAGGATGGAGCAGATATGAGTTGATGAGTCGGAGCTTTGTCTCAGCGATGATGCAGTTGCTCCAGTCTGTTGTGTTGAAAAAGGGGCAGAACCAAAAAGCTGAACTCACCTGTGGTTAGATATTTGGATCATAACTATTAAAAAAAAAACTAAATAAGTCTTTAAACATGGATGGACAGAGCAGTTTTTTCTATTAAAATATTGTACTTATCGTGGCAGGTAGAATTCATACAGCTTTCATATAAATTATAGAAACTGCAATTACACCGCGCTTGTTAGCGTTAGCTTAGCATGTCAATGTTTAAAGTCAAACAAATTATTATAAACTTAGTAAACCTAAAAAATTGCTTTTATTCGTTTAGAGTTAAAAACAGGTTCATATGTCGTAGTTGTGACAAGCGGAGTCACAAATAATCTCGTTTTTTAAACCTGTTTTTTCATATGGGCGGCTGTGGCTGAGTGGTTAGAGCAGTCGTCCTCCAATGCAAGAGCTGGGGGTTCGAATCCACCAGCAGTCATATGCCGAAGTGTCCCTGGGCAAGACACTGAACCCCTCGTTGCCTCCGATATGTGTCCCATCAGTGTATGAATGTGATAAAGCTCTGATTAGTCTCTTTAGAATGATTTGTTCAATTAGCTTTGTAGAGATCTAGTATAGAGCTGTATGAATGGGTAAATGAGGCACAGGTTGTTGTAAAGAGCTTTGAGTATCTCGATAAGATAGAAAGACGCTATATAAGTACAGTCCATTTACCATATTGTGTTCAGTACATTCATCTCATTGTCATCTTCATCGCCATCGCCAAAATGTTTGAGTATTTGAAGTGTGTAGAAGAGAGTGGGCAAGGGTTGTAGGATTGTTGGAAGGATTAATAAAGCCTTAAAAGTGATATCTGTTGTCATCGTTGTATGTTCCTATACAATAATGAAAACAGTTCTCTGCATTTAACCCGTTACATCTGAGATACACCCAGGTGGAGCAGTAGGCAGCTATGTAAGCGCCCAGGGAGCAATTAGGGATTAGGTGTCTTGTTCAAGGACACTGTGGCATGTGAGCATGGTGGGGAGTTGAACCTGCAACTTTCTGGTCCCAAATCCGCTGCCCTACTTCTACTTCATCTTGGCCCCATATGAATAATAAAATAAATATAACGCCACTACTTTGCAGATTTTCACCATGCGGGGGTGTCTCTGCACAATTAGTCCCTCGCTACTTCGTGGTTCGACTTTCGCGGACTCGCTCTTTCGCAGTTTTTCTAAGTAAGATTGGACACGACACACATCACACATGGCTGACTGATGGATGGATGAGCTGCACGAGCGGCATGGATTGTTAATTTAAAATAAATTATTTTGAATGATTTAGCACCTGCTGCACCTGTGTGCAGCCCACAAGCGCAGGGAGAAGCTCCTTCCACGATGAAGCATGTCATGATCTCCACTCTCTTCCACCTGCCAGCGATAGCAGCGGAGAAGTGGGCGTGGCCAAGAGCGGCAGATGGCAGAGTGGAGATCATGACATGCTGTGCTCTTTTAGAGCATTTAGAGTTTAGAAACATTGTTTAGAACATCGAAAGAGTGTGGGTAGGGTTTAAAACACCTTAATGTCCTGTATATATATATATATATATATATATATATATATATATATATATATATGAATACTAAAATAAATTACTACTACTCCTTGTACTAATATCCCTACTTCATGGTTTTTCACTTATTGTGTGTGGGTGGTGGTGTGTGGGGGGGAATAGAACCCCCACGATAAACGAGGAACTACTGAATTGCAGAAGAATTTCATTCTTCCCTCATTCATGAACAAAACCCCGAAACTCCTCCACGTAAAACAGCTAAACCCAGCGGTGCAATGATAACAGCAGGTTCTCCATCCACTCCATCTTTATTTATTAAACACAGAACGAAATGGTAACAAAGATACTTTTCCACACTCTGGATAAAAAACCCTACAAAGTCTAGAGTTTCTTACTGTTGAAGGTTGTATTGGAATACTAAGGATAAAATAACACGAGTTGACAAAGTGAACATGTTAGCGAACACTCGTACAGCTATAGATCCAGGATGTTTGCAATGTCAGCATTTGCTTCCTTCCACAAGCTGAACTTTCACTTGTTCAGGACGTATCTTGTTTTAGCTGATAAATGCTCTCGTGCTAGATGCTAATTGTGCCTCTCGCTCTTTGTTTCGTGGCTCAGCTGGAAGCACAGAGCGTCTTTTAAGAGCTCTTTCCTCTGTGTGGAACAAAAAAGCAGGTAATAAAACTGGAAGAAACAGTCTGTAGCCTGTAAAAATCAAACAAGTCTGTAAAAAGATGCTAAAAAGCTCTTTATAGCCGAGCGGAAGTGCAGTTGGATAGTCATTCTAGGCGGGTTAATCACTTATTTATGTACCCAATTACCCACAAACACAAGTCAGAGATATTCAGAGTGCATACTAATTGATTAATGTGGATTTAAATAAATGTAGGTAATTGGGGCCACGGTAGCTCGGTGGTCAGTGCCACAGTCTTGTAACCCTGAGGCTGCAGGTCCAAGCCCGGGTTGAGTCAGGAAGGGCTTTCAGTGTGAAACAATGTCCAAATATTTTCTGTGAGTTTGCTCACTGTGGTGACCTCTGCAGATAAAAGCAGCTGGAGAAAAAAAAAGACGACGCCTGTCGAATGAGGGACGTGTTATGGTATCGTGTCGGTCTGTCCGTAAACTCTCTTGTCCAATCCCATAACTTCTGATCCACAATATCAAGGTCAAAAGTTATACAAGTTATTCTTGTTTTTCTATTGCTATAGATTGCTGTTTAATGTTTGTTGTAAGGCGTTTAATGTCCCGTAGGCTGTACTCTTATTTAGTTTGATAGCCAAGTCTTTGAGCAGTAGTTAATCATACAATCAGTCCAACAATTTTCAGTCAGGTCATCTGGACAGTTTCTTTTTGTGCTGAAACGTTTCACCTTCCATCCAGAAGGCTTCAACAGTCAAGGAAACAAACACAAAACTGATTCTTCCCCCAAACAGCTTACTCCAAAGTGGAACAAACCAGTTCTGTTGGTGCTAAGATGGTGTCTTTGGCACACCCCCTCCTCCGGTGCTGGCCCTCTTCCTCGTTGACAGTCATGTCAAACTGGTTCAAAACCAACAAAGTCCATGCTCAATAATCCAGGTATACAATCCAACAATTTTCAGTCAGGACTTTGTTGGTTTTGAACCAGAATACAATCAGTCCAGTGCCTAAAGTGTTTTTGTCTTGATTTCTTTGGCGATGGGTTGTTGGGGTGTTAATGAAAAAGAAAATTGTGGCGTGCATTTGATAGACGGACTGCTACAGCTTCCATAGTACTGCAGACTCTGTGCTGGTCCGTTGTGGTGAAGAGTGAGCTAAGCTGTAAGAAGAAGCTCTCCATTTACCGGTCGGTCTACGTTCCTTAATTTACCTATGGTCACAGACTCTGGGCAGTCACCAAAAGAACAAAACAGGCGGTCCAAATGAGTTTCCTCTGCAGGGTAGCTGGACTCTCCCTTAGAGATGGTGAGAGAGGTTCAATTCTCCAGGAGAGACTCGGAGTCGAGCCGCTGCTCCACCACATCCGGAGGAGCCAGTTGAGGTTCAGGATGTCTCCTGGATGCCTCCCAGAGGTGTTCCAGACATGTACATCTGGGAGGAGACACAGAGGAAGACCTAGGACACGCTGGAGAGACTACGTCTCTCGGTTGGCCTGGGAACACCTCGGAGTCCTCCCAGAAGAGCTGGAAGAGGTGGCTGTTGAAGGAGATGTCTGGGCCTCCCTGCTCTAGCTGCTGCCCGTGCGATTCAGCTTGTGAAAACTAAAAACTGAAAAACTATTGATGGATTAATGTCTTTTTCATTTGAAAACAGTATTTTTCCTTAAATCTAAGAGTTCTGCTGACTGTCCAACCTCATGTCTGTGGGATATTTTATGCTGATCTGCCACAGATTCTTCTCCAGATGACTGTAACAACCTTTGATCCTATTCATCTCGTCAGAAGAGACGAGTTGTTCCGAAGCCTTTGCACACGTTTTAACCTCAGGAAGAACGTCCCAGTCCTTCACAACAGAAGAACGTGTCGGCCGGAGCTCCTTGTTACACAGCCACCCTTTCTCACTTCAGCTGCATTGGATTTTTTTTTTTGTTTCACGGCAGACTGTATATCAGGCACGCCTTTGTGGCTCTGCTGCCGCCTGTAATGAATGCACGGCTAAAACACCTAAGTGGCAGCGGCGGTTCGTTAAGGAAGAGAGATAGGGAGAGAATGTGGGGTAAAAGGTGGTGAAGGAGGAGGGCGGTGCAGCGTGTTCGGAATGAGAATCAACCTGCAAAGGTGAACAGAGGGAGAAAGAAAGGTGAAGACAAAAGATGGGCGTGCTGCGACTTTTAGGATGTTTTTACTCATGATCCTATAAATACGTCTTTTCAATAAATTAAAGAGTTTGTTTTAATGTTTTTGCAGATCTGCAGAGAAATGTGTCCTCTTTCTGCAGAGGTTGAGATTTTTTCTTTCTGTACCCATGTGTACATTTTAGCTTTTGGCACATCCTGTAACACACACTGTTAGGGGCTTCATGAATTATGGTGTGAATGTTAATATAAACAGGATCACAACAGTGTGAATGCTTAGTAAATTATTCCAGGTTCTTTAAACTATTCCGTATGTTTTTCAGCATCTTTCTTGTTCCACAGTTTTTGTGCTATTTCAACAAATCATAAATCAAAAACGTTCAGCTTGTTCAGGAGAAGGGTGCTATGACTTTTGGTATTGGTGCAGCTTTAGCTTTTTGAAATATTTAGCCTTTTCTGACATTTCTTTCTCATAGAAAATGAACTGAGCTCAGTTTACATCCTTCATATCTTTAGATTTGTTTACAACCTTTTACTGCTCCTTTCACATTTTGTTCTGGTTCTTCTTTCAGCTTCTTTCATTTCCCTTCTGACAAAAAATTCAGCTAATTTCAGCTGTTTTGTGCACCTTTCTGCTTCGTTCTATTAACTACAACATTTTTGAGCTTTTTCCTACTCTTTCTGCTGATTTCAGCTTGCTATGCTCCTTTCAGCTTCTTTCTTTCTTTAAACTATTTCTGCTCTTTCAGCTACTATTTAGCTGCTTTAATGCTAATTTAAGCTTTTTCAGATAACTTTTTTTTGCACTCGTTTCAACTTTTTTCAGCCTTTTTCAGCAAAAATGTGCTCTCTCCACTTCCTTCTGGTAATTTGCTTCTTTCTCCCTTTTCAGCTATTTTTTGTTGCTATTTTCAGCTTTTTTATTTTTTTTTCCTCATTTAAATCCAATTCAGCAAATATTTGTCGTTTCTGCTTTCTTCTGCTAATTTAGGCTTGTTCTTCAATTTCAGCTACATTTCAGCATGTTTTAGCTAATTTCAACTGCTTTTCAACAAGTTCTTCAGCAATCAGCATTTTCGAAGGAAATGCAATGTCTCTAGTTTTAAGTGTTTATTTATTTATTTATTTATTTTACAGTTGGGAAAATGTCTTATTCATTAACATGGGGGTGTAACTGTACCTGAAATTTGTTTCTGTGAAAATTTTCTGGTAAAAATGACCAAAATGGAACTAAATCCCTTTCAAATTTATTAATTAGCTTTCAACCTTTTTTTTTTACTCTTTATATTTCTCAAACAAGTTGTTGAACATGAACTCTTATTACATTTTATTTTTAAAAAAAAAATTACAGTCCCCAAGATTCCAGGGAGATTATGATTGGAGGAAAAGCGTTTTCAGTTTACATGTTCTGCCGGTAAAAAAGAAAAACCCAGAGAAAGCGTTGGAAAATAATTCAATAAATCATCTTAATAGGTATTGATCGTCTTAAGGGTGTTGCTATTAGATTAAAAGGTTAAAAAAATGAAACAGCTTTGAGGATTAAATTATAGGGATGTAAAATCGAGGGTGGAGAGAGATAAACGCTGCAGTAATCAGAATGTACGAGCGCTGCAGACGTGCTTATCGATGTCCTATACACGTTTAGGATCCCGTCAACACACATCATGAAGCGCAAACGCACCAACGTTTTATCCAAAGCAAAGAGCGCTTCGCTGGTTTTCTTCCATATGAACTACAGCGTGTTAAGTCTCGAAGCTGGACGCTTGATAAAAGTTTACAGTGCAGCACCGGAGCTGGTCAGTCAAACAAGGTCAGGATTTTATTTTTATCCCAGTGGTGTGTTTTATCTTTGGGGTGGATACGAGCAAGAGGAAGTGGCTGAGCACAGGAGACGGGGTCCTGTTACCCTTCGCTCTCCTTTTCTGATCAACCAATCAGACGCAGGGATGGTGATGAGTCAGCCGCTGCTCACATTTAAACGAAGGGTGGGGGGAGTCCGCAGTAGACTGCAGCAGATCTGGCACTTCTTGTTAGGGAAATTTTCATCAAGGTTTTATGGAAGTTTTTAACTACTATGGCTGAGAACAACTGCCCATGAACCATATGTTTGAGTTAGCAGAGAGAGAGCAGCGGGCACTCCAAGGTCGCCTCCGAGCCTGTGAGCATGGGTGAGCTGACAAGTGTATAAAAACAAGCTTCACACACTGCCCGTGGCACATTCTCGTGACTGGGCTTCATGCACTTCCTGTATATCTGCGTAACCTGCTGTGAAAATCTGTCCTGGCATTAAACCGGTGAAGAAATCTTCTGCTGTGTTCGAGTGTGGCTCCTTTGAGTAAGCGAGATAATTAGATGCTTCTATCCAACACTTCTAACCTCATGGCTAACGGGCCTTAAGTTGACCATGAACCAAACCTGCAGCTCCGAAGAGTCGAGAGCGAGGTCTCTACTGATGGCTCCATTTCCCGAATGCTCGTGTGCAGATATTAACCTGGATGTCTGCTTTTACTTTGATAATATACATCTCCTCGTTTCCTCTGGTCAGCAGGTAATTAGTGGACATAAATACAGCCAACCACAGAAGATAAAGTTTACAGCCCAACCACGAGTCAACTGGTTTCATTGCAGTACTGAAACTTGCATTAGGCTAATTACCAATGGGCGCACATCTTAATCAGACGCCGGCTTTCGTTGAGACGAGGATCAAAAATCTGCTTCAGCTACATTTTTAAACGTTGGCTGCAGTTTAAAGTGAATTATAATTGTCATTTTGTAGCCGTCTAACTTCAAAATAAAGTTTTCAGTTATCTACATGGCAACCAGTAGAGTTTTCATATACATAGCTACTCAGTTTATAGTAAAAAAGAAAGAAAATTGATCATTTGTAAGAATATTTTACAAGAGATTTAAAAGATATTTCATAATTTAATCAACATTGCATTCCTTTTGTTCAAATTTAAAGTTCAGAGTTTCTACCGAGGTTTTCAGTGGTTGCATTTGAAGAAATTACTTGAGTTTTAAGAATAATGTAAAATTTTTAGCTGAAACTATTAAACTTTGTAGGAGTTCATGATTTGATTTTGTGGTTTTCGTCATCCTCTTGGGGGGTGTCTGGGCAGCACAGCGTCTGAGATGTTAACCTGCACCAACGTGAGTCTGGTTTGATCAATACGAAATATCCATCCGTTATCTTTTACCCGCTTCTTCCTTTTTGGGTCACGGGGGTCGCTGGTACGGAGAGAACATGCCAACTGCACCCAGAAAGGCTCCCAGATCGGGATTTGAGCCAGTGACCTTCTCGCTGAGAGGCAACAACTCTACCAACTGAGCCACCGTGCTGCCCCAATACCAAACAGTTCTTTTAAAGAGTCTTTGGAACTTTCTTTGCACGCTTCACTGAGTAAAACCAAACCTTACAAAGTGCTGCGACGGTTGGAGCTAGTAGGAAACACGAGCATGAATTCCAGATTAAATATGGGCCAGATTTTGCCATGACTTTGCATTTCATACAATATAAACAAATAAAGTTTTCTGCAAACTCCTGTCACGAATGTGTCCCCAGCCAGTGTGACTTTAGAAACGTTTCTGTCCTGGGGTGTAGACGTTTGGAAAAACAGAGTCAATCAGACGGCTTCTGGATTTGTGGAACGGGAGTTAAAGAAACTAATTATTGTGCAATCCCTTAACAAATCGGAGCGCTTGGTGATTTTAAGTGGCGTCAGATCTCAGGGGTTTCAGTCTGGTCACTTTGATGAGACAGGAAGTGATGCTCCGAGAGGTTTTCAGTCGTCGCCCCCCTCCATGTGGAGCTGGATGGAGAAAGACTTGGCCCGGCAGTCTGTCACAGAGAGCCGCCGGTCCTGATAAGGAGAAAGGCAGAGCTGAGAGGAATACCGGGCCGGCGCAGCGTCTGCAGACATGGTCAGCAAGTTAAGAGGCTGATGGAGCGGCGGCGCAGACAGCTTGTATTAACGGGTGTCGAGTCATAGCCCTGAAATGAAAATATCACCATGAACAAGACTGACAGAGTCAACTGCAGGTCTGGTTTCAAAGTGTCACCCCTCCCGGTGTACACTGCGGTGGGCTGGCAGCAGCTCTGTAACACCACCTGTATGGTTGAAGCCTCCCCGATGACACCTCACACCCCCCTCTGACCTTCCCATTAGAAGTCGCTGACTGTCCTCTCCACCTCTCTCCCTCCGTTCCTGCCAGCCGGCGTCCAGCTGTCCCCAACCCTCAACTGCACCTCCTCTGTCTCAATATAAGGGCAGGAATGCAGCGGACAGCGCAGTCCCAGAATAGACAGGCGGCCCTATCTCCAACCACGCAGCCGGTTCGATAAAGGGCACCTACATTAGAAACCAGCCTCGAGCACGGGTGCACACACATGACCCACATACACTTATCTGTGGTGCGTTCAGGAACTTAGCAGCTCTTCTTATTGTAGGTTTGATCTTGATGGAGCTGCCTTCTGCAGGCATCAGCGTGAGGTTAATGATAAAACGCTTTGGGTGTAACAATTCAGTTTGATGATGGATCTGAGTGGAGATGCGCACGGGGAAAGGGGGGTTGCCCATTTGATGTGTGTGGGCCATAGATCACTGGAATCAAGCACAGAGAGTGTAATAAAAGGATTCACTTCCTAATCTAGTGGAACTCCCACTGTGAAAAGGATTTCATGTGTAGCCCTCTCATCTAAAGCTGATACTGAAGACAAAAGCTTGCAAAGCAGGACTTATGGACATTCTTCGATCATTATCCACATAAAGTTAGATGCAGACGTGAGTGAATGATCTGACCATCTTACTGTTGATTGCAGTAATCCATATTATTAGAAGAAATAGGGGGCCCCAAACCAAGTTTCGCTTAGGGCCCCATGGAGGCTTGGGCCGGCCCTGCCAGGCAGGTAACAAAATAAAAAAGTTGAATATCTTTGGTGTTCAGGGGCTTTTGTCTGCTAATAACTATCTGGATCTGGATGTGAGGTTGTTCTACTCGTTTGTTTCAAAGAGCAACACTTTGCTCCTCAAATCTTGTGTTTGCAGCCGAACCCTTCCCAGGATTTCTCTTTCAAACTAGAGCAAATAATCTGAAACAAAAATGGAGTTTTGTTTTATTTTCTTAAAGTCGTACGTCCGTAAACTTCCTCTCGTCTCGCCCGTAACTTCTGATCTGGTCAAGATAATTAAACAGAAACTCATACGCTTATGCGTCATCGCCAGACGGAGTATCACGTACACTGTTTATCACCTCGGCTCCAAGGTCAAGGTCACAAATCAAGGTCAAAGTTGAAACAAGGCCTTGACTTTTCTGGACCGTAACTTCAGAACTGCTCAAGATAATTTAACGAAAATCTTATCACCTTCAAGCTGCCCCCCCCCCCCCCCCCACTACGGGAATGTGCTGCTTGTGGGATTCTAGTATGTTTGTGACTCCGCGGACTGAAGAAGTCCTTTGGATGAAGGACGAAACATCTCAGCATCATCCAGATGACCTGAGTGAACATTGTTGGATTTGTACCTGGACTTTGGAGTTTGTACCATTACTACATGGATTATTAATCTTTTCCTCCCCCCAGCTCTAAGGTCAAAGGTTATACAGGGTCTTTGCTTGTCCGGGCCATTGCTACAGATTGCTGTATTGCTTTACAATAGATCGTCAACAGGCGTATAATGTGCCGTATGCGGTACTCATGTTTTTTTTAAATGAATGCATTCCTAAATAAACTCTGCTGAAGTTTTATAGAACTGGTTTGGGGTTCCACTGCAGTGCCTCTGTGTGTCTTCTCTGGACATGCGCACCGTCCTTGCACCCCACGTCCCTTGTCGGCTTCATTATGTGCGGTTTTTTTTTTTTTTTTTCATTAGCATGATGTTAACCTTCATCCAAAGACGAAGAGCATGTTTGGATTTTTTTTTGTCTCCAAACCCTATGTGTCATTTTCACCACTTTTTATTTTCGGTCTAAACAGGTCTCACTTGTAAATGAGTCTTCGGGGCTCAATGTGACTGATCTGATTAAATAAAGGTTGAATGAAAAATGGTCTGGTCAGTAGTGGAAAGTAGCAAAGATTAAAATCAACCTACATGTTTTTGCTCCTTCATAAAGGACAATTGTATCCGACAGTTAACTCGGTCAGTCCTGACTTGTCTAACTCACATATCTTTTGAAGATAACAACGTTTGGAAACAAACAAGATACCAGAATTAGCATATTAGCAGGTGACATATATACAGCTTATTGTGGCTAATAACCAGATAATTACTCACAAAAAGCAGAACAGCAGAGAAGTAGCGCGGTAAAATAGTATTTTAGAATTACGAATAACTATTAAAATAAATGCAACAGCTTGTTGAACTTTGGTGTTTTAGCTGACACTATGTTTAAATTAAATTAAAAGTTGTAAATGTGTCTTTAATACTTGAGAAGCTGATCTCATGTTTGTTTAAAATCTGTTCTGAGCGCAAGAAAAAGCATGTACACTGATTGTACCTGTTCTAAAAAGTCCCGTACGTTTGTTCGTTTTTCTGCAGGGATGTGTTTTTACATAGAAATATAATTTGTTTGCACCGTTTCTTCACTTTTTTGTGGTAACAAATAATGTAAAAAGAGTTTTTTTATTGCAAAAATTGTGACAATACTCTTATACGCCTGTCAAAAGCGAACTTATTCTCGTATAATCTCTGCCCGTAAACGTTCTCTTGTCCCATCCACAATTCTGATCTGCTCAAGATAATTTAATGGAACTTCATACACATATGTATCGTCAGTAAACGGAGTGTTGTGTGTACTTTCATCACCCCAGCTCTTAGGTCAAGGTCACAACTCAAGGTTAAATGTCCTAGCTTGTCCGGGCCATTGCTAATTTCAGTTTAATAGTGTGTTGAAGGGCGTGTAACATGTCGTAGGTGGTACTCTTGTTGAGATACCCCTGGAAGGTTGGGTTCAAACGGGATCCTCAGTGGTCACAAATAGACCGAGCCCTTCATACAGGTTTTATGCTTGGAAGCCCAGCGTTCCCACTGCAGCTCTGGGGCACATCGAGAATTCAGGCCATGTACGCTGCTCTTGGAGTTTTACCGTTTCCTCTGTTTTTCTCTGCTTTAAGGCTGCATCCCCCCATCATTAACTTCCTGATCTCCTCGGTGACAAGTTTAATAAACATAAGAGGGATTAGGTGGGAGAGAAAGAATGACTGAGCATCCTTTTTCCATAGCTCCTTCCACACACCGCCAGAAACGTGTTTTTATATGATTTGTGTGCAGCGAGCTGAACGCATTAGTTATCTGGAGAGGGGTGGACAGTTTTGATTCAGGACTGACAGAGTCATCTCTCTCTCACACGTCTTTATAGACTAACTCAAACAGAGCTTCACAGAAGACACGAGAACTTGAGGACATAAAGCTGTTTGACACTGGCGTTGTTACAAGATTACTGGAACCAGAGAAAACAATGCAACACGTCGTTAGAGCAGGTGCGTGGATCGCCATCTACTGATTGATCTCAAAGGCATTATGGGTAGATGGCATGGCATAAAAAAAAAAGAAGATGTCAGCCCATCATCCATCCTCTCTATGAAATGTGTTACTTGATTGACATACAGCGCGGCCAGTCACAGCCCTGATTCTCTCAAACTACTTTGTAGATCAGAGTGGAGATTTTCGGGGAAAACATTAATATTTATCCATATTTATCACACCAAAGCCTCCGTGCGTGAAGTCGCACATGCGCACTACAGGCGGCTGCAGTCCAAAGTTTTTCTGCACTAACAAGAGTTATAATAAATGGCAAACAGCAAAATGTGTTTCGTGCTGCTCACCCTTTTTCAGCATTCAGGAGCAAAACTAATAAAATCCAGGCTCCAAAGAGACGTAGGTGTTTCCACCGGTTTGGACTAACTGTCATGCAGACGCTGCATGAACAACGACTGCAGCTGAGCCCAGCACCAGAGTTGCCAGATAAATTTAAAATGTCTTATTTACCCCCTCCTTTTCTGTGCACATGTTCAACACAACACACACCTCATCTTAGAATATATTTACTCAGCACATGTGACAGTTTAGGTTCAAAATACTATCATTTTAAAGCGACAGTACTATAGTTCATCATTTCTTATCTGGCAACCCAACTGACAGAAACTACAGCATTTTTTATGTAAACCTGCTCATTTTTTGTTTATTACCCCAATAAACATTGAAAAAACACTAAGGTTTCCAGAGATTGTTCTGTGTAAACAGTTCTTATAGCAACAGGAAGATCTCTTTGACTTGGTCGTTTTAAAAGGAGCTGCATGATGAAAACATCTGGACACCCCTGATTGAGAGCCAGACATTCTTCTAATAGTTTAATTTGTGGACATTCTGGAAGTCTTTTTAATAATTTGACTCTTTTTTTATTGTTCATTTTCAGTCCAGGTCTTGACCATTTTGCAGGAATGTTAGGGTTTGTTTGGACTTTTTTTTAATTTTTTTTAAATGATTCAGGCATTAAAAGACTAGTTTTCACTGCATTAAAAAAAAAAAAAAAACGAGAGAGAAAATGTTTTAAATATCTTTGGGCTGTCTGTCACAAAATCACAATTTGCCCTGTTTTTTTAAATTTTGTCATTTTAATTTTGGAAAAATAAAACAAAAGTAAAAGTTTGGATTATTTTAAAAGATTTTAAAGACCACTTTGTTGTATCTGTTCTCAGACACGGCTGCACTCTCTCACCTGCAAGCGTTCTTGGCCACGCCCACTTCCCCGCTCTGCACAGCTGATCAGCCGCAGCAGGAAGCTTATCCTGCATTATGTGCTGAACAAATATGCAGAAGGTGCTAAATAGTTTTAAATTAAAATTCCATGCCGGTCGTGCGGCTCATCCACCAATCAGTGTCACGGCCACTTTTGAAAAACCGCAATAGAGCGAGTCCGCAACAAACGAACCACAAAGTAGTGAGGGACTACTGTACTAAGAATCCACTGCTTAAGCACTTTATTTCCTAATGATTCAAATATAAGCCGAGCTAATTGAGCCAGGAAGCGAGCGGCCCGCACCACAAACACAACCAAGAACCGCAGCTGAGAAAAACAGCACGGAAATTTAAAAAATATTTGAGTTGTAGTGTGTGAGCGAGAAACAAGAGGAGGCAGAGCTGGAGGTCGGCGAGAGTTAATTTTCCTGCCGTCTTATCCGCCGGCTTCATTAGTGCTATTGACAGTTAGGTGATGAATTCATTGTTTTCTCAAGTTTGTCTGCAGCCATCATTTATATGCACTGCTCTCTTATCTCGCCGGGCCTGCTCCTTGTTTTTCTCATCTCTCTCCTTTATCACCAACAAGTCTCTCGTTTGGCTCGCTCTTCCTTCTTTATCGTCGTTTTGTTCCCTCCCCCACTCTTTAAATCCACAAACTTCTGTTTGTTTTTTCATACTTTTGTTCTAATCAACTTTGCCGATGTGCGTTTAAATCATATTTGTGCACTGGTGGACAACCTTTGGTCTTATCGGTGTCTCTCCCTGGCTTTGTCTTTTTCAGGTGCAGATTGCTCCCTCTTTGCCGTCTCCTTCCTCCGGGTCCTCCTCCTCCTTCCTGGACTGGACTCACTCCCAGAATGCTTTGCTAAAGCTGGTAAAATGGAACCAAATCAACTGTTCAATGGATTTGGTCCCCTTCAACCAGCTGTAGCTGTGCATTGATCACTCCGAGCACCCGAACGGGACAGAGGAGCGGCGGAAACAACAACCTCATTTTCTTCTCTGCTGAACGCATAAATTCGAATAAAACTCCGCAGCAGCTTCTGTGTGGATTTATCTCCATTAAACAGATTAAGAAACTCAAGTCATTTGCGTAATCTGAATGAAATAAGGCCTGCAAGTAATTACAGATGTCTTCATGTGTTCATTGTGACGCTGCATCCATAACATATTTTGGAGAGTCTAATTGTTCTTGGCAAATCGAACAAGGTTCAGTCAGGTCCTCTGGACGGATTCGTCTTTGTTGAAACATTTTGTCTCATCAGTCTGAAGCTCTGCAAGAAACTCAGTCTTGTAAATAAAACCTTGTCAGAATGGACCAACCAGTTTGCTGCTGACATCTAGAACTAGTTGTTCACGTGCAGAAGAAGAAGGACCATCAGCCTCACAATAGATCGTTAGTGCCCTGATGGCTGCTTGCGGTTCACAGGGGGCTGAGTGATGCTTGCAGCACTGTAAGAGGGTGGAAGTTGGACACGGAGGCCCCCGCCCCGTTTAATGATTGACAGATTCACTTCACAAAGATGGCTTCCTTCACTCCTCTCAAACCAGCATTCCTCTCTATGAAGGATGCGAACCAGTGATGTATACTTGGGTATATACACTAGAAAAGATCAAGAATTTCTGTATACCTATTTAAAAGTGCCCAACGATGCATGACATATCTTTAGACACGTGTCACCGATACGTTCAACGGCAGTTAAACGCTTCCGTAGCAATCTATTGGTATGCAGTGCTTTGCTTTGATACGGTTGTATAAATTCTATAACATGTTTTTCATTTCACAAAGTTTGTTGTACATTTATTCCAATATAAGCATCAGATAAATTAAATCTAAATAAATTGATGATTACATTGGACTAACCAGTGCACTTGGGTTTCTAAGCACAGTGTACTCACTGAAAAATATAGACTACACCCCTGATGTGAACATCTTCATCCCTGAAAGAGTGACCACCGGCCTGCAGATGAATGTAGACCGCAGAGTCCTGGCCTGACTTCTTCAGCACACAAGACTGATGAAGTCTTTTGGATTAAAGATGAAACATTTCTACGAAAAATAATCCATCCAGAGGACCTGACTGAACCTTGTTCGATGTTTCTACCTGGATTATTGAGCATGCATCAGGACATGTTCTTGGCAAATGTTTTAAAATGTATATATTTATAGTATTATTCAGACCAAGTAATTGTTTTGCAAGTTTCAAGTAAGTCTCAAGTCTAAAACTTGGAATTTCAAGTCCTTTCAAGTCTTTCTTGTTTAATAATGTTGCAAGTGTTAAATGTGAATAATAGGGTTAGGAACCTGTATAAATAAAAGTTATAAATAAAGGTTGACTGAACGGACCGTGTGTTCTTTTTTAAACCTGTATCGTAATGAAACGTGCACGTGAACTTATAAAGCGTTAAAACTGTATTTCTAAAGTTGCCCCTTCACATTGCACAGTTCAGTTAAACTCAGCTGCGAGAATGGTCTTCCTAATTTTCAAGAATAAATATTCAGTGAAAAATGCAAAAGCAGAACTCCGTGTCCAGACAAAAAGTGCTCATTACAAAGAACCATCACAGTAAATCTGTTTCCTCTCCTCTGGTCACTCAGTGGACACATGTTTGTATGTGTCCACGTGTGAGTGACAGAGAAACAAAACAAATATATGAGCTGAAGAATGAACTTTAAGTTATTTCAGTTGCATATTCTGCATGTGCAAAAGACCCAACTGGACAAACGTCTCAATCATTTGTGCACGATGAGGCCGTAGAATGATGCTGCCATAACTGAAAACTGGCTCCAGTGGAGCGCTACGTGCACTGCCACGACTCTGGTGACCACATGAAACAGTGAAGGAAGAGTGTGTTCATTGTCCAGAACCAGAGGGCGTTCTGTCCATCATCAATATCCAGGTAGTGACTCAGCCGCAGTGCTGGACTGTTTTGTGTCAGTGGGTCACGTGACATGAAAGCTTTTTTTTTTTCAAGAATGTTTGGTTCGGTAATTTATTGACGGTCCCTAAGCGAACCATTGAGCCTCGGAGGAGGAGGCAGACTGAGCGCAGCTGACCGAAGCCAGGCCGCCTGCATCGGATCGAACGGGAGGAAGACACGATAACTCCACGGACCTCGAATGTCCAACCTACAGATAACTTCACCGCAGTTTTAACGATTAGATTATGAGTAAAATATCAAGTATTTTCAAGTAAACTGGTCAAAGTCCAGGTCAAGTCCCACGTCATTGGTGTAAAAGTCCAAGTCAAGTCCCACGTCATTGGTGTAAAAGTCCAAGTCAAGTCCCAAGTTATTGGTGTAAAA
>NC_056508.1:45395807-45395956 GCF_014905685.2 Nematolebias whitei | reverse complement strand
GTGTAAAAGTCCAAGTCAAGTCCCAAGTTATTAGTGTAAAAGTCCAAGTCAAGTCCTAAGTTATTGGTTTAAAAGTCCAAGTCAAGTCCTAAGTTATTGGTTTAAAAGTCCAAGTCAAGTCCCAAGTCATTGGTGTAAAAGTCCAAGTC
>NC_056508.1:45376462-45395797 GCF_014905685.2 Nematolebias whitei | reverse complement strand
GTAAAAGTCCAAGTCAAGTCCCAAGTCATTGGTGTAAAAGTCCAAGTAAAGTTCCAAGTAATTTGTGTAAAAGTCCAAGTCAAGCCTCAAGTCATTGGTGTAAAAGTCCAGGTCAAGTCTCAAGTCATTGGTCTAAAAGTCCAGGTCAAGTCTCAAGTCATTGGTGTAAAAGTCCAAGTCAAGTCCCAAGTCATTGGTGTAAAGTCCAAATCAATTCTCAATTTATTGGTGTAAAAGTCCAGGTCAAGTCCCAAGTTATTGGTGTAAAAGTCCAAGTCAAGTCCCAAGTCATTTGTGTAAAAGTCCAAGTCAAGTCCCAAGTTATTGGCGTAAAAGTCCAATTCAAGTCCCAAGTTATTGGTGTAAAAGTCCAAGTCAAGTCCCAACTCAATGGTATAAAAGTCCAAGTCAAGTCCCAACTCAATGGTATAAAAGTCCAGGTCAAGTCTCAAGTCATTGGTGTAAAAGTCCAAGTCAAGTCGCAAGTTATTTGTGTAAAAGTCCAAGTCAAGTCCCAAGTTACTGGTGTAAAAGTCCAAGTCAAGTCCCACGTCATTGGTGTAAAAGTCCAAGTCAAGTCCCAACTCAATGGTATAAAAGTCCAGGTCAAGTCTGAAGTCATTGGCGTAAAAGTCCAAGTCAAGTCCCAAGTTATTGGCGTAAAAGTCCAAGTCAAGTCCCAAGTTATTGGTGTAAAAGTCCAAGTCAAGTCCCAACTCAATGGTATAAAAGTCCAGGTCGAGTCTCAAGTCATTGGTGTAAAAGTCCAGGTCAAGTCATTAGTCTCTTAGCATATTTTCAAGTCATGTCTAAAGTAATACTATTAACGACTTGAGTGTGACTGGAGTTCAAATCATGTGACTCGGGTCTGCATTAAAGAATTTGAGCACATGTGTCTTGGAAAATATTTGTGCGTCTCTGTGTTATAAGTTTTAATACGTTTTCTTTTTGAAGTCTTAATAAACTGCTGATCTGTTCCGTCGTGTGCGCTCACTGTCCGGCAGGAAACCACGATGAACAAACACCAACGCTCCCATTGGGTTCAACTAATGAAGAGAAATTATCTCACGGCTCCGAGAAACCGCCTGTTTTTGCAGCTTTATGTTGTAGCTCAGTGAAATACCTCAAAGCTGATTAGCTGTGGTGGCCATTTTGAATCAGTTTGAATCAAACAGTTAATCTACATTAATTCCTGATAGTTTCAGTCAAATACGTCCATTGGTTTAGAAGATATTTTGCTAACAGACAAAAAAGGGACACAGAGGCATTTACATGATCGCCTCCCTTTTATGGCAGCAGGAGATTAAGTTTGTATTCATCAACTCTTCGGACCTCCTGACACAAAGACCTCAGATATTCACGGCTCATCCACCGGAAAATTGCATTTTTTGTGGGAAAAAAAAGATAAAAAAAAAAAAAAAAAACATTTTCCAACGCTTTATATGAATCCTAAACTTTTAGTATATCGGTGTGGACTTCAGATAAGAACTTTTTCTGAAATAATAAATGCTAATTTGTATCAAACAACAATAAATCACTAAATTACAGTAAACAATTTGATTTTACAGCTTATGATTTTCAACTCTTTTGTTTCTGGACCCAAAACAAACTAATTGAAAAATCCATCATTTTTTAAATTTGACGTTGGTAATTTAAAACAAACAAACAATGAACATCTGATTATTATGAAGTGGAAGATGGGAGGGATACGTTCTCATTTATGATGGTCAATCAGAGTAATGTTAATATGAAATAATACATTATCATAACGTCTTAACATCTCCAAAACACCACATACCTAATGTGCAGCTTTATACTGATTTTCTGCTCTTTTTTAGTCTTTTGGAGCCATTTTCACTCGGCTCTCTTTGAAGAAGCTGCATATAGAGGAGCAGACTGACTTACAGAATTCAACCTTTAGCCTGGAATGGCTGCGTTTTATCACAAGCTTGTGCACCACTACATGGTTCAGTTCAATTTCTTTATTTCTAGAGCACCAAGTCACAACAGGGCACTGAACAGAAACATTCACATACATAAAAAAAACAGCTAGTAAAAGTTCTTTATCTAAAGAAGCATCAAATTTGTCGCAGTCTCCCATCCTGAGCAAGCACAGAGGAGACAGTGGAAAGGAAACACTCCCTTTGAACAAGAAGAAACCTCCAACAGAACCAGGCTCAGGACAAGCAGCAATCTACTTGAAGCGGCTGGATTTGAGAGAACAGGAAGGAGAAACGAACACAGAATGTCAGGTCCAGGTGAACTTTCTATAGGAGGAAAGATAAAAAGCAAACATCATTAAGATAGAAATAATACAAACAGGTAGAGTGGAGCAAGTAAAGGCAGCAGCAGAGCGAGGAAATGTGCTCAATTTGTCCTCCAGCAGTCCAAGCTTATAGCAGCATAACTAAGGGATAGCTCAGGAAACCCAAGCCGACCCTAACTATAGGATTTATAAAAAAAAATAAAAAAAGACTTAAGCCCAGTCTGGACAATTTGTCAGCCTCACGGACAGAAACTGGTTCCACAAGAGAGGAGCCTGAGAACTCAAACTCTGCCTCCCAATCTGCAGTTGGAAACTCTAGGGACCACAAGTAAACCTGCAGTCTGAGAGGGAAGTGCTCCGTTAGGACAATATGGAACAATAAGATATTAAGACAAGACTTAAAGTTTTAAACATGATTTAGTTTAACGATTAAGCGATAAATTATGTCACCTTTTTTCCCCACCAGGCCATGCGACTGATTCAAAATTTTATTTTTTTATTTTTTTCGGCTGCTCCTTTCGTCAGGGGTCACCACAGCAAACTAACTGGCACCAAGACTTGGCAATGGATTTTATGCCGGATGTCCTTCCTGACGCAACCACAGACCACCGAGCTACCACAGCTCTCTGTGTGAAACAGAGAGCTGCCATCTAGGGCGGAGCAGATGGTGGGGGTTAAGGGCCTTGCTCAAGGGCCTAGAGTGGCACAAATAAGGGTGGAGGCAGGCACATTTTTTGGGTGTTGAGCCCAAAACCTTTTGATCACAGGCTCACCTTCTATACCCTCTTCACCTCCACTCCCTGCGCTACTAACTCAAATAAATACATAAATAATGATTGGATGGAATAAATAAATACATAAATAAATAAATAAATAAAATATGGGTTGTTTATTTCTGCGATTTACCTGCAGCCCACAGAGTCGACAGTCTCTGTCCATTTTAATTCCCTATTACGTTTCCCAAAGCAAAGGAGGTGCACCTGAGCAGAAATCTCCAGGTAACGCCTGCGAAGCTGTCGTTGAGATGCAGGTGGAGATGTGACGGCGCTCAGAGGAGGAGGCCTCAAGTCTCACAGTCACAACGAGGCCCCGACCCTCCTCCCCAGAAGGTTCGTCAGCCGTTCACATCCTGAAACATCAGGATATCGTGTTTGTCAATTAGGTAAACAACTCCCAGGTGAGCCAAATGATGCACGGGTGGACATGTGGGTCAGACACACGTGAGTCCAGCTGTGAGCGTCCTCATTACTCTGCCTGACCCCCCCATCTGTCAGCAAACTCTTTTAAATCTGCATTTTAAACCAATAACACGTAAAATATCAACTATAATCGATTCACATAAGGTTATTAAACAGATACAATCATAAAGTATTGATATGTTGATTGATTAATGCAGTATTTTTGTCACTTTGAATCTAAAACCAGCAGAAAACAACTCGGACAGAACATGAACCCTTTCACGTCTCAAAATGAACATTCCAAGAAAATACAGCATCCGTCTTTCAAAATAAACTTTTTAAACTCTGTATACGCAGAGTTTGTAATCTGTGCATGTGATGAGATATAACTGAAGGTCGTTATCTTTTACGGAGATGATGATTCCTGCGTAAACAAAGAGCGGTGGAAAGAAATGCAGCTTTCTTCGCATGTTGCTTCATGTTAGTTAAAAGTTAAATCAGAAAGATTTTTCCGTTTTTTTATTAAAATAAACGTCCATAGAACCACAGAGCGATGTGAAGAGTGAGGCAATTTGATCCCCCCCGCCCAAAAAAAACATGAAAATGATTTAAAGTTGAGGTTTTTGTCCAGCGGTCAGTAATAAAATAAATTCAAAATGTGCTTTTTTTTAAATAAATGCATGGAAAGTTAAAAAAAATGCTTCTAAATTAAATGAGACCCGGTCAAATCGTACCACCTCCAAACTGTACCCCCACTTCATACCCAGCAGTTGTTTCATTTATGTTTACAATTTAATATTACAGTTTCATCTTTGAGGGCGACACGATGGAGCAGTTGGTAGATCTGCTGCCTCTCAGCGAGCAGGTCCCCGGTTCAAACCCCGGTCCAGGGGCCTTTCTGGGTGGAGTTTGCATGTTCTCTCCGTGCTGCGTGGGTTTTCTCCGGGTACTCCGGTTTCCTCCCACAGACCAAAAACATGCATGTTAGACTGACTGGTAACTCTAAATTGTCCCTAGGTGAGACAGAGAGTGAATGGTTGTTTGTCTCATTTGTCTCTGTGTGTCCCTGTGATGGACTGGAGACCTGTCCAGGGTGTCCCCGCCTCTCAAACAGTGACTGCTGGATATTGTCACCAGGGACCCCGTGACATGAAAAAGAAGAAGTGCCTAAGGTAATGGATGGAGTTTCATCCTTGACATTTTATATCAATTGAATCAACTACAACACCCAGAAGCCCCAGCTCCAGTAAGCTATGTTGTTTTAGGCGTCTTAGAAATAATTCTGCCTCCTTAGATGGCATTAATCTGTCCTCCAGCTTTAATGTTAAAAATCTTGGTGTTATTTTTGATCAGGACACGTCTTTTATCCCTCACATTAAAAACTTTACTAGAACCGTCTTCTTCCACCTGCGTAATATCACTAAAATTAGAAACATCTAAAAATGATGCAGAAAAACTTGTTCATGCATTTGACACGTCTAGACTGGACTATTGCAACGGTTTATTATCTGGGTGTCCAAATACGTCTTTAAAACGTCTTCAGCTGATCCAAAATGCTGCTGCCAGAGTCTTAACTGGAGTTACTGGGAGAGATCATCTCTCTCCAGTTTTAGCTTCTCTCCATCGGCTCCCTGTCAAATCCAGAATTTAATTCAAAATCTTATTTCTAACCTACAAAGCCCTCAACAACCTAGCTCCATCTTATGTTTGAGATCTTATTGGTCCATATTACAGAGCGCTTCGCTCTCAGGCTGCAGGTTTACTCGCAGTTCCTAGAGTTTCCTAGAATTAAAAATGCGTGAACCTGACTGATTCCCAACACAGCCGATGTTTTGAAATGAGCGCAAAGCAGTTTGAGTTGGGTACGAAGTGGGCAGTGGTGGGTCTGAGGAGACCGGTGGCAGACGGCTTCATTTCCAGTTCAAAATTATTGTCAGGATCTACATGTTTTTTTTTTTCCAGTCTTTTGTGTTTTAGAATTAGGTTTGTTTATGTGCAGTGAAGTTTGTTTAGCTTTTGATTTGTTCTTGTGTACTGCTGAGAGGATTCATTTTGTTTCTGTGTTTTGCTCTTTAATTTTGTCCCCTTATTGTTGCAGGCGAGCTGAGAGAGTTCAGGTCCCACACAGGTGGGGCCTGTTAGAGCCGACTGCCACCGGGGTATACAGGTGGAGCTGATTCAACACTTGGAAGCGATTCGTTTGCTCACAGCTGGTGAAGACTTCAGTTTGTGTTTGGAGAGTTCTGAAAAACTAACACGTGGAAGAAGAGGAATGAAAGTCAGTCGTAGTAAGACAGAGTCCGTGTGTGAATGAGAGGGAGGAGGTGGAACAGGGAGGCTACAAGGAGCAGAGGTCACAAAGGTCAGGACGTACTTGGGGTCCACTGTCCAGGAACATGGAGAGTGTGGTAAAGAGGTGAAGAAGAAAGTCCAGGCAGGATGAAGTGGATGGAGACAAGTTTCAGGAGGGTTGAGACAGAAGGTGCCAGCAAAGTTCAATGGAAGAGTTTACAATACAGTGGTGAGACCATTATGGTCTGGAGACAGAGACATGGACAAAAAGACAGGAGACAGAACTGGAAGTGGCTGAAATGAAGATGTTGAGGTTCTCTCCTTAAGTGACAAGGATGGAGAAGATGAGGAATGAGATCATCAGAGGTACAGCACAGGTTGAACAACTGGGAGATGAAGTTAGAGAGACCAGACTGAGATGGTTTGGACATGTCCAGAGGAGGGACAGTGAGTTTATTGGTAGAAGGATGTTAGAAATGCAGCTGCCAGGAAAAAGACAAGGATGTTTGGATAAAGTTAGAGAGGACATGGAGGTAGTTGGAGTGAGAAGAAAAAGAAGAAGAAGTTTGATGAAAATAGAGAAACTTACCTGTGTTGGTTCCTTACGAGAATCCATGGTTCAGTTGGTCCTCTTGTTCATGACGAGTAGTTTGGTATCCTGCTGGTTCTGTGCTCTGGTTGATGTTGTCTCTGTTGGGACCTCCGTCTCCATAAAAGAATCAAGGTTGGAAATTCAGCTCTGTCCTGTTCGTGCCCGCTCGCTCACGCTCTCCAATCTTGTCTGCTCCTCATTTGCCTCCTCTAAGCCTGAAACGAGGGAGAGAATCCATATGGTCCACTTGGTGCAAAATCCAGCTCGGTCTACTCGGCTCAGTCTCATAATCTGTTCCCCTCTCTTCACAGATTCCAGTCCAGTCCTCTATCCCCTGTAAAGAAACCAATTCACATTGAGTCTGTGTGGACCTTCTTAGTCCTCTGGCGAGTCGAGTCCTGTGAAGCTGTTAAACACACCGATATGACAAGAACTCTATGCCCCCAGCCTCATCCTCCACCAGGCTTCATCGCCCGTCCACCTGTCACAGCTGCAGCCACTCCTCCTTATCAGCCCTTTTAGTTTCTTTAACCCTCCATTTTCAGTTGAGCATCGACTAGCCTTCACGCCGCGTCTGCTCTTCCTTGTGCTCCTTGAGCTCAGTTTATTTGTAAGTAGGTTTTGCTGCCATGACAGCCTTTTTGTTTAAATAAAATTTTAGTTCTCCTTTTGAAATCTTCGTGTTCTTTCTGCATTTTTTTGTGTTATTGTGCTAAAACTGAGACAGTGGTGGATACAAAGTGACAAATGATGCCAAGATGCAGTTCAGCAGAGCAACAAATTCACCGAAGTCAAATGGTAAAAGTTTGTATGTTTTGCAGTATTAATCAAGAGATACTGCATCTAACTGATATCTTTAAGGGAAGTTAAACATCTTCAACAACCCAAAAGTAGATGAAAGCCCTGTTTACGAGAGAAACAGGAGTTTTTCTGCAGAGGTTTGTCCATTCGTTTCCACGACAACAGCCCTCGTTCTCACTGAAACCAAAGGTCTCTGAATCCAGGTGTGTGAAATACTCCACAGGTGGGAAACGTGCACTCCAGGCAGCTGCAGTCAAAGTTTATCTGCACTAACAGTTACAGTGATCATGATCTGCTGACACTGCATGCGCAATACAGCTGAGCCCGGCATCAGGGTTGCCAGATAAGCATGAATAGTTTTTATTGTCCCCTACGTTTCTGTGCACGTTCCACCAAACATAGCACACCTCATCTTACAACACCCCCACTCATGAGACAGTCTGCGTAAAATACAATGATTTTAAAGTGACTGTGCAAAAGTTCATTTCCTATCTGGCAACCCTACCTGGCATGGAAGGTATACAGAAGATCCATGTAAAGAGATTGTTTGTTGCTGTTTTTGCTGTTTGTTTATCCAGAATAAGCAATAATTAAAAAAAAAAAAGCATTTGGGGAGTGGTGGCGCAGAGGCTAGGATGGGTGGGCTTGTAATCGGAGGATCGTTGGTTCAACTCCCCGAACCCAAAACATCAAAATGTGAGTGAGAAAGGTGAAACACCCACACCTGCCTCCATCCTAATTTGCCCCACTCTAGGCCCTTTAGCAAGGCCCTAAACCCCCACCATCTACTCCCCCGGGCGCCCTAGATAGCAGCTCTCTGCTCCACACAGAGGGCTGTGGTAGCTCCGTGGTCTGTGGTTGCATCAGGAAGGACATCCGGCATCAAAACGATCACCAAGCCTTCATGCGAGTTAGTTCGCTGTGACGACCCCTGAAGAAGGAGCAGCCGAAAGAAAATAAACAAATACAAACAAATTAAAAAACAGCAAAAAACTAATGTTTTCAGAAGACATAAACCGAGCCCAATAATTCTCACCTAGAAATCTCTATTCAGGCATGCTAATGAAGTGATTATTGTTGTTAGCATGAACCAGCTACCACAGCCCAACAACATAATGATTGTATTATATGGGATTTATGTAACGGGCTAAGGAGTTAAAGGTGAAGGAGAAACTCACTCTTTGCACCTATACAGACCACAATAATATAGAAGTGAAAGCTTATCTGTCTCTGCACACCAACATGAAGTTAAGCTTTATTTCCACCTCCTTACCAGCTGCTGTATCTCCTGTGGTGCAGGGCTTTGGAGGTGTGACAGATGTTTTAATGTGGCTGTGATTCCTTATCACCTCTCAGCTGAAAGCTCCATTTGCCTCGGTCCGCGTTGATAGATGGGAGGCCGAGGTCGAGTGGAGAGCAGGAGCAACGCTAACGAATGTTTGAGCGGAAGCTAGGTGTAAAAAGGAGCAGAACACGGTGGCGATGACACACGCTGCTGCAAATGGTAGATGTGGCCATTTTCTGTTTTTCGTGTCCCGGGTGCGATGAGCGACTGAGTAATTATGGAAAGGGATGGGCGTGTATGCAATTACCACGGGATGAAACAGTGCTTGTCAAGGCCCGGAGCGCTGCTGCAGAAATGGAGAAATCAAGCAGAACACGCAAGTTACAAGTAAACTTGCAAATAAACAAACAAACTGACAGCGATTTTGATTAAACCTCGGTGTGTTCACAACCCGTTAAATCTGTGAGATTATTGAAAGTCAGTGGCATTACATCTTCTTAATGTTTTGAGCAAGAAAAAAAAGGGAAAACGAGAAAAGGGCAGAAGTGATCCATCACTCTGAACAAGAGGATAAAATAAAAACCTTTGGCTTAAAATGCTTCTGAGACAAAAATGCACACCTGTGTGCAGTTTTGCCAGTTCTGCACAAAACACGTGTTCAGATCTGATTTTTTTTTCAGGTTTGGTTTTGAATTTATTATGAATTGATTCATGTTTGGGGTTTAAATCATGCATTTCTTTTTTGTTTTTTGGTGACGCTCGTCCTCTTGTTCAGTCCACTTTAGTTCACTTCTAATCATTGATTTTCTGCAGTTTATGGTTAAATCACACACTAGTTCTAACCTGTCCTCTTCCTGTCCGTTTGGCTTCATTTCTGTTTAAGGGATTTTATCAAACACCTTTTATTAGGGTTATTAGGGGAGTGGTGGAGCAAAGGTTAAAGGTGAGCCTGTGATTGGAAGGTTGCCAGTTCAACTCCCCTGATTGACAACAAAATGTTTGTGGGAAAGGTGAAACACCCGCACCTGCCTCCACCCTCACTGGCCCCACTCTGGCCCCTTGAGCAAAGCCCTTAACCCCCACCATCTGCTCCCCTGGGCGCCCTAAGTAGCAGCTCTCTGCTCCACACAGAGGGCTGTGGTAGCGCGGTGGTCTGTGGTTGCGTCAGTAATGGCATCCAGCCTAAAATCCATTGCCAAGTCTTCATGCCATTTGTGGTGACCCCTGAAGAAGGAAGGAGCCGAAAGAAGGAACAATAAACTAAACACCTTTTATTAATTATCCAGCCACCCCGAGAGTTATTATGCTTAGGTCATAACCACAAGGACTTACTTAGACACAAACTTAGATAACTTTGCTGAAAATGTATGTTCTGAAAGATTCTTAACTTTTCCAATAATTCATAAAAAATTAAAAGCTTAGCATTCTTTAAAGAAATGCATACCAACGGTCCTACTGAAGAAATGCATACCAACTGTCCCACTAAAGAAATGCATACCACCTGTCCCACTAAAGAAATGCATACCAACTGTCCCACTAAAGAAATGCATACCACCTGTCCCATTGAAGGACAAACTTTTAATCTTAGATCTTAGACCGTGTGTTGGGAATGAGTCTCAGCTACTACCAGCCACTTTGGCTCAAAGTTGATCAAATTTTAGCCAGTTTTTTTTTTTAGGGTTTACAGTGTTTCCTTCTATGTTTCTGAGTTCCAGGGTGGCACCCATGAGCAGCAACAGCTGAAGGTCATTTCACCGATTGGCTCCAGGGGTATAGAAGTTTTCAGACAAGCTCCATTCCCTGCTGGAGCATTACCTACTAACCGGTACTTTTCCTCCGTGTTTCCAGAGACATACTGTCTTGATCTAATCACCTGGACCTCTTTACCTGATGACCCGAGCCTCCTATGCTGGTACTCAGTTGTGAAGCTACCACTTCAGCTTCACCTGCACCATCCAGCCACTCACCTTCTTCATTCCATCACCACCACTGCATCTACTACCTGGATCCTCCTGTTGGAAACCCTCTGCCTTCACCTCCGAGCCGTAACGACCAACTCCACTGTAAGGAACCAGGAACCAACTCCACCATCTCTGACCAAAATACATTATTCTTTAAACTAACCCGTTTCTCTCCATTTACAGGCTCCCTGATCCCTGTCTTGTATACATATCTCATCACTGTAAATGAATAACTTTAATTTAACTTGAAGTTTTGATTCTGTTGCTCTCTCAGTCCATACGCTCTGGGTTCTTGTCCTCGTGACATGCAATTACCTTCGAACCGATCTGACTTCGTCTTGCGTGTCAATGATTCAAACAAAGGTTTTACACAATGTGTTAGTGCTTAACGTATCTGTTGGGGAAGACTTTCAACCACTTCTACACCAAACTTTAGCTCATTGTCTTTGAATTTAACATTTATGGCCATTTTTGAGTGTGCTAAGGTCAAGCCATCTTGGATCAGGTCGACTCCATTAGTTATTCAGTTGTGGACGCTCTTCCGATGAGTACCTTCTGAGGGTTTCATTTGTTAGTGGTTCATGACATATTTTGCTAACAGGCAGATAAGAACATGTTCAAGGCAATGTGTGATAATAATGTCAGAAATTATGCAAGTTTAAACACAAGTTGTTTCTGTAAAAGGAAAGCTGGCAGAAATGTGCAGTGAGCACCGACCAGGCCAGTGCAGAAAAGGCCGGGCCGTCCTGGATTATGATAACGCTGCTGATTTATTCACCGTCCTGCAAACAACAAACACCAAGGAGCAATGGGCCAACTCCCATAAAACACACAGACATTTTAATATTGAAATTGAAATAGAGGTTGAGAGGAACAAGAAAGGTGAGTACACTTACAAAACATAGCTGTGCACAACTGTGTGTGTGTAATAGTGATGTGCCAAGCTTTATTCATACAGTATTTATGTTTGACTATATTTATCAGCTCCAGCTGATATGATTTCTTAACTATTATTTTCGTCCTCTCCTTCCATATACTCACTCCGTCCTTTTATATTACAGATTTTTTTATATTTCTCGTATTTAGTCAGAATGGAGTGCTAGATGTGGTATTTGTTTTATTACCATCATGTAATAAGAATGTAATAAGAAACAGTTGGAAAATCATCCATCCATCCATTCATTTTCTTCCGCTTATCCGGGGTCGGGTCGCAGGGTAGCAGCTTAAGTAGGGAGGCCCAGACTTCCCTCTCCCCAGCCACTTGGGCCAGCTCTTCCGGGGGAATCCCGAGGCGTTCCCAGGCCAGCCAAGAAACATAGTCCCTCCAGCGTGTCCTGGGTCTTCCTCTGGGCCTCCTTCCGGTGGGACGTGTCCGGAACACCTCACCAGGGAGGCGTCCAGGAGGCATTCTAACTAGATGCCCGAGCCAACTCAACTGGCTCCTCTCGACGTGGAGAAGCAGCGGCTCTACTCCGAGTCCCTCCCGGATGATCGAGCTTCTCACCCTATCTCTAAGGGAGAGCCCAGACTCCCTGCGGAGAAAACTCATTTCAGCCGCTTGTAGCCGAGATCTCATTCTTTCGGTCACAACCCAAAGCTCGTGACCATAGATGAGGGTAGGAACGTAGATCGATCGGTAAATTGAGAGCTTTGCCTTTTGACTCAGCTCTCTCTTCACCATGACAGACCTGTACAGCGCCCGCTTCACTGCAGACGCTGCACCTATCCGCCTATCGATCTCACGCTCCATTTTTCCCTCATTCGTGAACAAGAGTGCTAGATGTGGTATTTGTTTTATTACTATCATGTAATAAGAATGTAATAAGAAACAGTTGGAAAATCATTTTGTAACTAATTAGGTTAATTGGCAACAGGTCAGTGAGATGAAAGTGTATGAAAATAACTTTTAATAGAGGATGAATCTCTCCAAAGGAAAGATGGCAGTAAAAATAGTCTAACAATTTCAGAATAATGTTCCTCAATGAAAATTTTGAAATACTTTCATCATCATCATTTTCATCTTATTTTTGGATTTTTCCTCTTCAGGGGTCTCCAGAGTGAGTCATCCTCCTCCTCCACCTCACTCTGTCCTCACTCCAAATGCCTCTATGTCCTCTCTAACTGCATCCATATATCTCCTCTGTCGTTTTCCTGGCAGCTGCATTTCTAACATCCTTCTACCAATATACCCACTGTCCATCCTCTGGACAAGTACAAACCACTGTCCCTCCTCTGGATATGTCCAAAACCACTGTCCCTCCTCTGGACATGTCCAAACCATCTCAGTGTGTCCTCTCTAACTTTCTCCCAATTGTTCAACCTGTGCTGTACCTCTGATGATCTCATTCCTAATCTTCTCCATCCTTGTCACTCCTAAGGAGAACCTCAACATCTTCATTTCTGTCACTTCCAGTTCTGTCTCCTGTCTTTTTTTCCATGTCTCTGTCTCCAGATCATACAACATAGCTGGTCTCACCACTATCTTGTAAACTTTTCCTTTGCTGACACCCTTTAGTCACAAATCACTCCTGAAACTTTTCTCCATCCACTCCATCCTGCCTGGACTCTTCTTCACCTCTTTACCACACTCCCCATATTTCTGGACAGTGGACCCCAAGTACTTGAAGTCCTGCACCTTTGTGACCTCTGCTCCTTGTAGCCTCACTGTTCCACCTCCTCCCTCTCATTCACACACATGGACTCTGTCTTACTACGGCTGACTTTCATTCCTCTTCTTTCAAGTGCATACCTCCACCTCTCCAAGTTCTCTTCCACCTGTTCCCTGTTCTCACCACAGATCACAGTGTCATCTGCAAACATCATAGTCCATGGGAATTCCTGCCTGACCTCATTTGTTAGTTGGTCCATCACCAGAGCAAACAAGAAGGGGCTCAGTGCCGGTTCTTGATGTACTCCTACCTCCACCTTGAAGCTATCTGTCACTCCTACAGAACATCTCACCACTGTCCTGCTGTCCTCATACATGTCCTGTACCAGTCTAACATACTTTTCTGCCACTCCAGATTTCCTCATGCAATACCACACCTCCTCCCTCAGCACCCTGTCATCTACTTTTTCTAGATCCACAAAAGACAGAATGGAGTTCTTTCTGACCCTCCCTGTACTTCTCCATCAGCATCCTCAAAGCAAAGATGGTGTCTGTGGTATTCTTCTTGACATGAAACCATGCTGCTGCTCACACTCACCTCTCGTCTAAGTCTAGCTTCCACAACTCTCTCCCTGATCTTCATTGTGTGCTGCATCTGTCTCACTGGTTTTTGTTACAGGGACTTTTCTGCACTTTATAGTTTACACCGGCACACCGTTTTCCCAAACGTTAGATGAGAAATTACTTCAGATTAAAAAAAAATAGAAGCACCTGTTTCTGTTCCCTTCGCATGAATTCTTCAATTTTCTGTCCTCATCCTGAACTCTTCGTCCTCGCCCGCCGCCTTCCTTCCTGCTGCACGAAGCTTTTCAGCAGAAACATATTGATTTTTGGCTCGTTCTTGTCCTTCCTTGGCCTTCCACCCACTCTACACACATACTCTCCACTGCGTGCGCCTCTTTGGCAAAGATGAAAAAGCAAGCGGCAACACTTCATCCAGAGTGTTATAAATAAAGGGCTGGTAGATATTCAATCGACTGATAAACTGACATCCAGAACGAGCCAAAGTGAAAGTCAATGGAGGAGCAGCTGGGAGGTCTCACACAGGCAGCTATAAACACTGTATACAAATATTCACATGCTAATGGGAACAAATATGTTGATCAATAAAAGTTTTTTTTTCCCCTGTACTGTCTGCTGAGAGCTGCAGTTTAGTATCAGTGACAATGGTTTTTGTTCTCCATTGCGGATTCAAGCAGGGCATTAGGACATACTCTCCATCTGTCCATCTGTGCATGAAAACTTGAAAAAAAGTGAGGTACCAACTTCCATTTTGATGACAGCATGATTATTGCACAGGTGTGCCTTAGGCTGACCACAATAAAAGGCCACTCTAAAATGAATTTACACAAATTTGTGAACAATATTTGAGAGAAAGGCTTGTTGTGTGCATAGAAAGTTTTGGATCTTTGATTTCAGCTCGTGAAAAATGGGAGCAAAAACAAAAGTGATGAGTTTATATTTTTGTTGAGTGTATCTTACACTTTTAAAGTGTTTACACAACCACAAACTGCAGCTGTAACTGCGCAAGTACTTTCAACAAACTGCTTTTGTCTTGTCAATAATGGTACTTTTTACATTTATCTAACTATTAACAATGGTGTACCACAAGGCTCAGTCTTAGGACCCCCCTTCTTCACAATCTACATAGATAATGTAGGTAAGATATATATAGTTGATGCATCATTTCTATGCTTCATTTAAAAAATATATAATTTCCCTTTTTTTCAATTTATATGCTTTTTATGATTGTCTACTGTTGTCATCATTCTTTGTTAAAAAACAGGTCTCTCTTGTAAATGAGTCCTCGAGGCTCAATGAGACTAACCTGTATAAATAAAGGTCGAATGAATTTTAATGAGTGGCTATAGGCATAAGAAAGGTCCATCCATCCATTATCTTTATCCTCTTCTTCCTTTTTGGGATTTAGAGTTATCAATCAGCCCAATATTGGCCAAGCAAACATTAAACAAAGGTAAAAAATTTAACAAGGTTGAAAGTTTTAATTTTAAGTCTTAAACTTTTCCTAATAGATCTTAAATCATCAAATTTGCTCAGCTTTTGGCTTAAAATGCAAGACGGGAAGAATCAAACATTCCGACCTAATACTTGACCAAACCACTTCAGCTTTGACTCATCAGTTTTTAACCAGTTTTTAAGATATTAAAACAAACCTTACGTTTTTTCATTTGCACGTTTGAATCTCCTTCATGAAAGAAGGCGGGTGACGTGCATTCTTTCAAGAATTTCTAAGCCTTTAAATATTAATTCAAAGATTTACCAGAAACTCTTTGAGGTCCTGAATTGTTCCTTTAAGCCAAACTCAGGATTTGTTCAAATAATTTAGTTGATTTTCACTCAGTTTTTAATTGTTGTTAATTGTGGGCAGAAATGTGACTTTATTTTTATTTTTATTTTTGCTCTTCCTTGCTTGGATCGGGTTGATGGGGTCCATCTCATCAATCGGCCTTATTATCTCCTCCAGCACACTCTTATCTAAACGGATGTGTGTCAGCCTCCTTTATCTTTTTTCCTCAGTCAGTCTCTGTATGTGCGCACGTGCGTGCGCATGTGTGTGTGTGTGGACGCTAACTTCAGGAATCCTGGGATCAGAGGATGAGCAGGGTTCTCCCTCTTGTCTGTCTCTCCTTGTTTCTTTCTGCTCCTCATAGGCATTGCAACAATTACATGTGAAGGGGACGTGTCCCCCCAATATTTAAAAAATATTCATACAGAACACCCCCCCCCTCACACACACACACACACACACAAACACACATTTACCATAAAATATCAGTCCCAGCGCTGTTTCTATTTCTTCGTGAATGAGTCCATTCCACTTGATTAATAGATTAACCACTAAAAATCCAGTCCAGGTTTTCCTGGTTACCTGCAACAACTCCACACCACATGCAGCGTTTCTTCTCGGTCATCTGTCTTGGCAGGGAGTTCTACGTCTGTAGCATCTTAGCTAACGTGTCTGTATTGTACGCAGCTAGCTTAGCTCTGTTAGTTCCAGCAGTTTTCAGGGGGGGGGGGGGGGGGGGAAAAGGGGGTCGTGCTCTATTCACACAAGGAGAGCTGTTGGTCAGGCTGCTTGATCTTGTGCTGCGCTCTGTGAAATAATTGAGTCATGGGTTTGTTAAACATAGATGTTTAAAAAAAATGTTAAAATACACCAGAATGCAGAAAATGGCATCTATCAAAATCCCCCCACCACCACCACCGTCCCCCCAACCCCAGTGTGCCCCCCGCCCACATTACAAATGCTTCTGACGCCAATGTTGCTCCTTGTGTAAATCTAACTCTACTGCCTCTCCGTCTTGTTTTTTCCTCTCTTCTTTGCCGTTTCACTCTTTTCCCATTCTCTGACAAGATTTTCCAGCATTTGCCGTCAGAAGCTTAAAACAAACAAACAAACAAACAGCCGATAAAACAGAAGGAGGTAGATTTTTATGCTGCGGCATCAATCCTGAATGAAGACGCACATTTCAGGCTCTCGCAGAGCAGGAGGAAATAATGTTTGATTAGTTCTGTAATTTCCTGCGGTGTTTCCAACGAACCTCTGCTAACACCAGTGGTACACTTAATTATTCTAGTTAATGTGTTTTTACTTACCATTTCCATTCATTAACCTCTATTAGCCTCGGAGAGTAGAATGAAACCACCACTGGCGCTTATTCCTCGTGACGCGGACGGGTTTTCTGCATTTGTGTGTGTGTGTGAGACAGTGTGTGAGCGCATAATGAAATGATAATTTGAGCTGGGAATAATTAATCACTCATTACTGTGTACAATCAGAATAAATGTGTTTTTAACATGAATGTGACACTGGAAAGGCAGAAGGACGTAGACGCTGCATCCAGACACAAACACAGAGAAACAATAGTGTGTGGTCGTCTCGTGCATTCTGACGCCCCAGCTGGAGAAATGAACAACTCTGAGTCTCCGTGTGTGTTTAATATCCCCTAAAGTCAGCAGGATAAACTCAGTGAGACTTCAAAACCACATTTAACTGATGGAGCACGTTTGCATCTTCATAAAAATATAAGTTTGAATTGTGGCAGAATATAAGAAAGACATGACATATCAGGCCTGAGTACTGTAATCTGAAAATATTTTAGCGAATAATTTCAATTACTGTGTTTGTGGGGGGGCTGGAGAGGGGGGGGGGCAGAATCTAAAAGAGACAGCTTTTATTTGTTGTATGCTCAGTTGCTTTAAATGCAAATGTTTATTACAGGAAGAATCACTGTGAGGCCTGTACCAGAGGTTTAGAAGCACACAAAACATAAATGAATAGAAGCGGCACAAAATGACACCCCCCCACCCCCACCACCACCACCCCCCTCCATCACTGAGGAATTGGTAAAGTGAATACTTGTAGTTTTGGAGATGTGTTTTTCTGGACTGGAATAGAACATGCAGTAGAATACAAATAATATTATATATATATATATATATCTCAAATCCATCCATTTTTATGCATTTCTTCCTTTTCGGGTCACGGGGGCCACTGGTGCCCATATCCAGTAATCACTGTGTGAGAGGCAGGGGACAACCCTGGACAGGTCTCCAGTCCATCACAGAACCGGGAGTCACATTCTCACTGTTTTTTTCCAAGTTATAAAATAATATACAGTATATAGAGGTAGGGCTGGTCTGAAAACCCTTTAACAGGTTTGGAGTTTAACCGTCCAGAGTTATGGAATAAATGTTGATCGGCCTCTACCCCAAAACATATACGCGAGTTCTTGTCCATCCATCCATCCATTTTCTTTACCCGCTTAGTCCATTTTGGGTCACGGGGGTCGCTGGTGCCCATGTCCAGCAATCACTGTGCGAGGGGCGGGGTACACCCTGGACGGGTCGCAAGTCCATCACAGGGCCACACAGAGACAAACGAGACAAACAACCATTCACTCTCTCACTCACACCTAGGGACAATTTAGAGTTACCAATCAGCCTAACATGCATGTTTTTGGTCTGTGGGAGGAAACTGGAGTACCCGGAGAAAACCCACGCATGAACGGAGAGAACATGCAAACTCCACCCAGAAGGCCCCCGGACCGGGGTTTGAACCAGGGACCTGCTCGCTGAGAGGCAGCAGCTCTACCAGTTGTGCCACCGTGCTGCCCTCCAAACAAACAAACTCATTTGGCACTTGTTGAAATCGTCATCAGAAGAAAGATGTTTCATCCTACTAGGAGATGTCCATATTTCTCTCATTACCACGACAGATGTGATGAGGCCGGAGGTCCACGTTGTCACCGGAACAGGGCCGTTCTCCTTCAGAGACTACGTCTCTTCCAGCAGCGTGCATCACTCCTCAGGGTGTCTGAGCAAATGACAGTTCTGGGCTTGCTCAGAGCCAACTCTCCACCAGGACCCACTTCTTCCACCATGAGACTGCTTCTCTCATGAAAGTACCTTTCAGCAACTCTCCTCAGCAACTGCCTTCTCAGGTGTCTGTTTACCTGGCACCTCAGAAGTCGAACCCCTCACAAGACTGACACCAAATTTTAGCACAAAATTTGTCAAACTGACGTATGAAATGCAAAATGTACAAAAATATAGCCATTTTTTTTGGATTTTTCAAAATAAAAGTTGGATGTGGTGGCCATTTTGAGTCGATTTGACTTCAAGTCTAGAGAGTCAAATACTTTTTTTTCTGAAAGTGTCTCTAAAAACTGTCCAGTACTTTGGGAGACAAAGCTAAAATCTGGTAACTCAGAACAGAGACGTCAAATTCAGTTTCAAAAGGAGGCCAAAATAAAAACGTGTTCCAAGACACGGTCCAGTTTTTATCAGTAACCCACATCTTGTCTTAGGTTCATCAACAAGAGTTTGATCGTCTCATGTGATGTTCTCTGTCGCTCCTTCTTTGATAAAATAAAAAATTACAGAATGATCCAACCGATTTTGTGGCTTCAAACGTAACCAGCCGTCACGGGACGTCTGCACCAAATTAATTACGCTTTTTTTAAAACGCAAAATTAAAAGTGATAAATATTTTGTATTTAGAATATCTTGTTTGGCCATATTTAGCCCACGGGCCTTGAATTTGACACAGGTGGCTTACAGTACGTGTTGGGGATCATTGTCGACAACTACCACACAAAGGTTTGGATCAATACCTTTAAAATTGATTAACTCAAAGCTGTTTTGTTTTTTTTATGTTTTATTGTCCGGTCAGCTGTGGCAGCCATCTTGGGTTGAGTTGCTTCCACCAGTTAATCAGTTTGATGAATGAATGAATGAATGAATGAATGAATGAATGAATGAATGAATG
>NC_056508.1:45339825-45376452 GCF_014905685.2 Nematolebias whitei | reverse complement strand
ATGAATGAATGAATGAATGAATGAATGAATGAATGAATGAATGAATGAATGAATGAATGAATGAATGAATGAATGAATGAATGAATGAATGAATGATGATGATGATGATGATGATGATGATGATGATGATGATGATGATGATCTCAGAGGTGACAGGGCTTTCTCTGTTGCAGGTCCACGACTGTGGAATGAGTTGCCACTGAGTGTCCGGCAGGCTCCCACACTCTCAGTCTTTAAGTCTCGCTTGAAGACCCACTTCTATTCTCTTGCCTTTAACACGGTGTGATTTGTTTTGGTCCGGTCTGTTCTCTACTCTGTTGGCCATTTTAGTTAGCTTCTGCTGCTATTTGTATCTGTATTTCTATTTTATGTTTTCCTGTCCGCTGTGCATGTTTGTGTTCTTTTGTACAGCACTTTGGTTGGCCTTGTTGCTGTTTTAAGTGCTATATAAATAAATTGGTATGGTATGGTATGGTATGGTATGATGATGAGGTTTGCCGTCACTAAGTTTAGAACGTGGTTTTATCGTAAATCTAATGTTTAAAAAGCAGGGACATGCTGAGGACTGCAGCCTGAAGCAGTGAACAAACACGCGCTCATGTTTAAGAGAAGCAAAAACCTAAACGCAGTGCGTCGCAGAGCCATCCCATCATTTAGGCAGATCGCCATGGTTACAGTGGTTGGACGTAATGGGCAGCCCAGCCCCAACACACACTTCCTCTGATGCCACCGTCCCCCATTTTTCTGATTGGCCTGGTTTCAACTGCTGGACGCAGCCTAAAGAGGAGGGCTGTCCCAGCGGGCCTGCAGATAATGAATGCCCTCTATCTATCATGGAGGGCGAGAGCCAAAGAGAAACACAGGCAGAAAGAGAGAGAGAGAGAGGCTGTGATGTACGCGCACACAAGATGGTTTTACAGAAAAATACCCCTCTCTGCTCATGACACCTCACCCCCCCCAGTGGCCCTTTTCTATTTCTCACCCACGTCCGTACAGAGCTGAACTCGCCGACCGTCTGTTGCACCGTCCCTCACATCCACCCGTACGTCCACACTGTGACTTTCATAGCTCAGAGCCGCCCCATCCACCTCCGTCAGGTGTGCAGCAGGGAAAACTGGGACGCTTCAGCTCAGCTTTGGATCGATGGATATTAAAATTCAATCGTATACCTCAAGTAAGAGGAAAAAAAGAGAACTTTGGATATTGCATTTTGACTTTTTGGACTGTCATTACAGCAGAAACAGGTCAAATTTAATTTTAAAATGTGGAGGAGGGTGGAGGAGGGTGGAGAAAACAGAGTTCCTGCGTACAGAATCCGCCTCCTGCAGATCGGTTCTTACATCAGTCTCACAAACTCTGTCTCATAAAGGGTTAGGCCGGCCCCACGTTCCCCATCACCCCACCCAGACCTCTAGCTAACCCTTCTTATAAGACTGAGTTTGTCGTGGCTCCTCGGACTGAAGAAGTCCTTTGGATGAAGGACGAAACGTTCCAACAAAAACAAACGGTCCAGAGGACCTGACTGAACTTTACTGGAGTTTTTACCTGGATTATTGAGCATGAACTTCGATGTTTTGAACCACTTTGGCCATGGCTGCCTCAGACGAGTCAACGGGGGAGAGAGCGGACTACATTTGTCAAATTTGACAAAAGTAATTAAATTCAGCTAAAGATCTACTGTGATGATTAAAACCTTAAAGGGGTGTCCAGTCCTGGTCTCTGGAGGTCACTGTGACTGTCCTGCATGTTTTAAATGTTTCTCTGCTCAACACTCGGGTGTGTTAAAGCAGTGAAACAAGTAAAACATTCAGGATGGTGGCCCTTGAGGACCAGGACTGGATACTCCTAACCTATGTGCTAAGGATGAGCCCTGTGAACTTTACTTTTACATGTCTGGATGTATCCTGAAGGTTGAGAAGACTAAACGGAAGTAAAGGTCCAGCTACACTGATCTCCAGATGTGCAAACTGTCCATGTTCTCCCTGTGAATGTGAGTTGTCTCCCAGTGTCCCCCTGCAGTCTAAAACATGCACGCTATGCAAATAATCATCAATAATGAATATTTGTAATTAAATTTTGTGAAACATCTTTTGTTTGTGTCTTTGAACCTTCAGACTTAGAATGAAGCTGGGATCTCCGTCAGAAAGAAAAGTGTCTGAACATCTTCAGTTCCTAAAACATCTGGCAGTAAAAGGCCGGACACGCTGCCTCAGACTGGTCTGGTTGTGGACCATCTGCATCACGATAGCAAAGACCTTCTAGCAGCAGTGGTTCTCTCACAGGTGACGAGAAGAAACCGCTGCAAGCAAAGGATTTCACGAGCTGTTAGCGGTCGTGCAGCATCGCCCCGAGATGTGCATGTTCCTGTGTACAAGTGCCCGTTGGCGTTGCCAGGTCAGCTCTGTAAAGAAGAATTTATTCTTAGTGTTGCTGCCTGCTTAAATAAAGGAAATACATCTCCCTCTGGTTTCTTCTACACAGGAAGTAGTCGACCGGCGTGCTCCTTCCTCCACTCTTACAGGTCACTCCATGTTCCTCCCACTTTGGAAGAAGGTGTTGAAACAAATGTTGTGACGGATGAACTAATATGTTGGAGTAACTATGACTGATAGGTCTTTACGCTCATGGCAGAGCAGGAGGGGAGGGATGGAAATGTGTAGGAGGAAGTAAACTTGGAAGGCTAAGAGCTTTAAAATAAAGTGTGCTTAGATGGATCGTTGGAGCAGATTGTGTGTGTGCGCGCGCACGTGTGTGTGTTCATACATCCATCTTTGACGACTGCTGGGGGAAACATACAGGCAAGAAGGAGACGAGAAATTTATCGCTTCATCAAGTGGCAGTGTGTCACTCACTCACACTCAGACTGCTCAGCTGTGGAGCAAGAACTGTTCAAATGTCCACAGCATTTAATGCTTATTCAACAGAGATTTCTCAGCTATGACACCCCCCCGCACACACACACACACACATCAGAGGTTTGTCAGACTTTTCGTCCATCACCGACTTGGACATCCTCAAACACAAAGTCAAGAACAGGAGGAGAGAGAGGGAGAAGGAGATCTAGAGAGAGACCAAAAAGACGAGCTGAAGGGACCGGAGTGGATGTGAGGAGAGATGTGGGGAGGAATAAACGACGATGTGAAAAAAGATGGGAACGGGAGGGGGTAAAGAAAGAGGAGGAGATGAAGGAGGGAGGAGGTGGAGGAGTAGAAAGAGAAGGCTGGCTGATGTTTGCTGACAAGGGCAGAAGCAGGGCCTCCTCGGAGATCAGCCTGATGCAGAAACAAATGAGGCGACAGGAGGGAGCAGACAGCTCCGTCGCACACTCTGATGTGTGTGTGCACGTGTGTGTGCGTGTCTTTCACAAACTGTGAAACCCCCCCAGAGTGGTTGTCACCGCGTCTGACACGCAAACCGAAAGGAAATCAAACGCACACACCTTCGAGGAAGCCTCATCGACGCCGGTAGGTGTGTTCTGCAAGGACACAGAGGAAAAGAGGAGGAAGGAGAGAGCAAAGAGGAGTTTCCACCGCTGCAGGAGAGAACTTTAACGGGGGACAGTCACAACACACACACATTTTAGTTACAACACACACAGACACACACAGGCTGGCAGGGTGTGTAAACTACCAGCGTCAGTCTGCTCTGCTGGGCTTCTGAGGAGGCAGTTAGCAGAATAATGGGCCCAGTCGCTCGAGCAGCTTGTTACGACTCAGGCAGAGATACGAGGTGACAACGACGGCTGCAGAGACACTTCGCCTTTCAGTGTACGCAGTACTGCAACTTTAATCTGTTCAGATATACATATTTATATTTGAACTGTAAAGATGGCAATTTGAAAAGGCATCGCTGAAAATGTCTGCTGGTGAAATGTCACAAGAACCAGCTGCTGAAGAATAAAACGAAGCACTAGATGTGAATATTGTCCTGTAAAATAAAATCTAAAAAGGTTTTTCCATCCTCTTTGCATAAACTCGAGCTTTTCTCATTTTAATGCGTAAGAAAACTAGAGAAATTGCATTTCCTGCAAAAAAAGCAGTGAGAATGTTTATTGCAGAAGAACTTGCTGAAAAACAGCTGAAATGAAAAAAACAAGCCACAATTAGCAGAAGAAAGCAGAAAGAACACATATTTGCTGAATTGGGTTTAAATAAGCAGAAATGGAGCACAACATTTATAAGAAATCAGCTGAAAAAGCTGAAATTAGGGGAAAAAACAGCTGAAAAACAGAAAGAAGCTTAACATGCCAGAAGGAAGTTGAAAGAGGCGAAATTGGCTAAAACTATGTGGAATTAGCTATTAAAGTTACATTTTGCATAAACAGCTCAATAGTAGCTGAAATAGCAGGTAAAACTGAAACTAGCAGAGAAAAGTTGAAAGGAGCAGAACAAGCTGAAGTTAGCAGAAAGAAGTTAATTAGGCTGAAAGTAGCTGAAATTTAAGAAAAACTTGAATCAATCTGAAAACAGCTGTAATTAGCTAAACGTTTTCTTTAAAAAGGTACTGTAGCTGAAAAGGTAGAACAAGCTTTCATTAACAGAAGAAAGCAGAAAGAACATGTTTGCTGAAAGGAGCAGAAATGAGCACAAAAAAAAAGTGGAAATTACCCGAAAAAGGCTGAAAATAGCAAAATGCTGAAAAGCAGATGGAAAAGTGTAAAGAAGCTGAAATTAGAAGAGAGAATGTTTTAATAAATTATGCTGAAAAAAGTTGAAACGAGTGCAAAAACTGTGGAATTAGCTGGAAAAGCTAACATTTGCCTAAATTCAGTTTATTTATTTATTCAGTTCAGTTTATTTCTATATCTCCAAGTCACAACAGAAGTCGTCTCAGGGCTCTGAACAGAAACATTCATACGTATAAAATACAAATCAACACCATTTATCTGAGGAGCAGACTGTTTGAATTTAACACCATTGCAGAACTCTCAATAAAAACAGCTAAATAGTCATGGAAATTGTAGAAAAAGCTGAAAGTTTCAGAAATAAGCTGAAAGGAGCAAAAGAAGTTGGAATTACAGAAAGAACTTATAAGAAGCACAAATATGTTGTAGTTAGCAGAAGGAATCTGAAAGGAGCACTAAACATGAAAAAACTGCTGAAATTGGCTGAAAAGAGCTGAATTAAAAAAATATATATATTTATATTAATATATAATTTAATATAACAGTTTTCAGCTATTTCAACAAATCATAAATCAAAAGATTCAGCTCTTTCAGGACGATCCTGCTATGGTTTTTGCTATAGTTGCTGCTTTATTTTTTATTTTTTATATATATTTAGCCTTTTATGCCACTTTTTTAATACTAGAAAATGAATTGAGCTCATTTTCCATCCTTCAGATCTTTAGCTGTTTACAGCCTTTTACTGCTCTTTTCACATTTTGTTCTGGTTCAGCTACTTTCAGCGTCCTTGTGCAAATTTAAAAGATTTTTCAGCTTTTTTCAGCCGTTTTGTGCTTCTTATAAGTTCTTTCTGCTAGATTCAGCTTGTTTTGCTCTTTTCAGCTTATTTCTACAAAATTCAGCTTTTTCTACCATTTCAGCTACTATCTAGCTGTTTTTATGCTAATTTAAGATTTTTCATCTAATTCCACATTTTTTGCCCTCGTTTCAACTTTTTCAGCCTAATCCAGCTAAACTGTGCTCTCTCCACTTCCTTCTTGTAATTTCTGCTTCTTTCTGTATATTTTAGCTACTCTAAACCTGTTTTTTTTTCCTAATTTCAGCTTTTTTTCAAGATAATTTCTACTTTTTGTGCTCCTTTATGCTTCTTTCAGCCTATTTGGGCAAACATGTTAAGTTTTTTTTGGTAACTTTTGCTACTTTCAGAATATCTTTCTGCTCATTTCAGCTTGTTCCTTTTAGCCGTTTTATCTGCTAGTTTCAGTTTTTTCTGCTATTTCAGCTACTATTTAACTGTTTTGTGCTAATTTTAACTTTTTCAATTATTTCCACATTTTTTTCAACTCATTCCACCACTTTCCACATCCTTTTGGTACTTTAAGCTTCTTTCTGCTTTTTCAGCTATTTTTTTTTTTCCCAATTCAGCATTTTTTTAAGCCAATTTCCTTATTTTTATGCTAATTTCTGCTTGTTGAAACCCAATTCAGCAAATAAGTGTTCTTTCTGCTTTCTTCTGCTAATTTAAGCTTGTTCTTTCATTTCAGCTAGATTTCAACATGCCTTTTTTAGCTGATTCCAACTGTTTTTCAGCAAGGACTTCTGCAATAAGCACTCACACTGCATTTTTGCAGGCCATTCAGTTTCTCTAGTTTGATTTAAAATTAGTATTTGAGAAGCAGGAAATTAATCTCTTCTTTCTGACCACTCATAATACCAGCATGAGTGAAACATGCCAACACACGTGGCTGATAGCCGCCTCAGTCTGCAGTTGGTCAACCCTTCAGAAAAGTATAAGAAGTGTTTATGGCTCTTTGAGAGTCCGATATAAAAACCGCAGCGACTTCCACTCTAATGTGTATGAAGACGAAGACAAAGCACCTTGAAATTAGCAATGGGACAGAGAACTGGAATCACAGGTACTTAAAAGTATATGAGTATGTGCTTGTGTGTGCTGAAGCACTTGTGAGTGGTCCTATAGGGACCTATAGGCCTGTTGTAGGGTCACTCCTGTTCTAATATAAACGCCGACCCCACCACTCCAGCTGGAGAAGATGAATATTGTCTTTAGTGGCGTTTGCTGCTGATTTTTCCTCGCTGCCAGCTGCTTCCTCTCCTTTGGTTTTTCATGTAATTTTCAATCTTCCATCACCTACGAGTGAACTTCTAATATTTCACAACCTCACTAAGAGGTTGTCATTTTCTTCACAGCTTATTTTGTACCCAATTAAACTCTTAATATTAGCCTATTAAACATTTAACCAATTCGTTCTTTCCATTTTCCATTTGATTCTTTTTCTGTTTTTTTGTATATCCTATATACATTAGTGCCCTGCCGGTTTCTTGTTTCAGCTGAGTGATTCATCAGTTCTTTCTGCTGCAGAGTTCCAGTCAAGGCTGCCGTCAGCGTGACAATTAGGCCGGTAAATAAAGATAATGTGAGCCATCCGGGGTCTTAACTGCTGCACTGCAATTAACAGAACTGATTGGTGGGCAAAGCCTCACAATGAATGGTGGGAAATTAGTGAGACAGAGAAAGTGGTGCAAAAGTCAGACTGCCACTTTATCTTTGAGGAGTTGGAACCATTTTTAACTGTTGGGATGATGGTTGTATCAAGTGTATCAGTTTAATTAATTAATTCTGGCTGTTAGCTGAAGTAAAAAAAAAAAACCCAAAAAACAAGGGCGATGGTTGGAATCTTGATCAGTTTCAGGGTCTTCAACTTGACTTGTCAGTTCAAAAGCAAAAATAAATTAGGTTTAGTTTACCGTCCATTTGCAGAACTGATCGTGATGAAACTTGCAGAGTAGTAGCCTAATCCTCTCGTTTAGAAAAATTGTTCCACAGAAACACAAGTTGTTTTCCAGATATTTTACTTTTCAAGTCACGACAGATTTGCCCTTTAGTAAATATTAGTAACATTTGTAAAGTATTAATGGAATACCCAGAGAATATGGACTGTATTGAACAGACTTCAAGACCAGGTTATTCACAGTGAGATATTCAACAACGTGTACAGAGAGGGGCTGGAACCCTGGGGAGTAAGGAGAAGGTTCAGTGTGGATAACTTGAGGTGGTGAGTAATGATGCTTTCTTTCTTACTGGTGGAGTTGTGGATTGTCAAAGGAGCAGGGATCCAATAGTTCCAGTAAGCGATGGAAGACTTCTGAGGAGAGATGAGGTAGGCAAGTTGTTGGAAGGCAAGGAGACATCTGAGGAAGTCACAAGGAAGCTTGAGGTCATTCAGATGGAGTCCAAGAACAGAGAGGCAGCAGAAGTTAATGCTGAAACACGTAAGAGAACAAGGTAAGTTCATCTATCACAAGATAATGCAACGTGGCCAGAAACAACTACCGTTAGGCGTGTAATGCTCCAGCGGTGAAGGGAGGGCTTCTGCAGCCTTTTGTACTTCTACTCAAGGAGATGGTCCACAGGTGTGGCTTGTTAGCGCCATCTTATGACTTCAGGAAGCTGAGAGAGCTGAACTCCAACACCATTCCCCTCATCTTGTTTTAAGCAGTGAAAATACAAAGGAGAAAATATTCAGTCCAAGCTGAGTGTTACCCCACGTTTACCAGAGATGCATTGAATCATCTTTTGTTCTTACAGTCAACTAATTAGTTGTGGGACAAATGTGCAGATTAACGAACCTGAGCTGCTCTGGACTTTTAATTTCATCAATCCATCATCTAACAGGACTGTTGCCAAATAGCCAGAAAAGGGCATTTGTGAAGAGGTCTTCAAAATGTCTAAGAATGTTTGTGAGGTCTATGTGCACAGTCCGTGCAGTGACAGAGATCTGAGCAGCCATCCACGGAAGGACCAGGCAGATCTTTGAGAAAAGACCTTGGGGTTCTGCGAACAGTCCAGTGAGTAGGAGAGGAAGAATTTTATTTTATGTAACTTCGAACAGCGGAGTTGTTTTCATTTTTGAGTTGTTAGCAACTTCAGAACCAAGTGGACACTCTCAAGCTCATCTGCGACTCTGAGACTCGTTGGTGTCAAAATTACAAGAAAAGAGTCCAATTTCATCTTCCTGTCTTTTTGGATTCCAAGCGTGTGCAACCAGAAAGTTGTGTTGGTGAGTTTTGCATGATCCATTTTTGAAAATCTCTCTCTCTCTACCCATTTTTGGATGATTTATATTATGATTTATGGGACGATTGAAAAATTAAACCTGCCTTCAAGCAGATGCAGATGTTTGATAAAATATCCCATACCAGTGGAAAAATCAGGAAGAGAATAGGGAAAAGGCATTCCACAGGTATAAAAGGTATTCCACAGTTGGCATAGCGGTTCTGTGCAGCTCATGTGTGTTTGCCTGTTCCCATCTCTTTGACTAAATCCGAATGATGCCAAGACCTCCAACTGTGACTACTGTTTCCCAACACCTGTCGCACAGCAGCAGTTGGAGAATCAGCCTGGCATCACAACACAAAGGCACAGAGGGAGATTCCCAGTCTGCAAACCTGGCTGTAAATCTGAAGGGATGGAAACTGTGAGGAAAACATTTTGTTATTTGCGTTTAACACTCAGTGTTTGCATCCAGTGTAAAGAGTGGAGTCCTGTTGGGGTGATTGCAGGGTGCAGTCCGAGTATAAAAGCTGCAGCTTCATACAAACTGAAAGACAAATTAACAAGTAGAAGTTATCTGACAGATTACTTGTTTTGTGTGTCCCAGTACCAAATGATTAATAGGTGGTCTCTGGCCTTGTGAATGGGGACCCTTGCTCTAGAACGCATGCCTTTTTGTTTTGTACTGGTTTTAAATTACATTTGCAATAACCTCCTTCAGAATTGGGTTTAAACTCTTACATAAAAAAAACCCCACTCTTAACAACTACACTCTACTCTGTATTAAATACATTTCAGTTCCATATTTTTTTAACAGGGCACTTCGCTCTCAGACTGCAGGTTTACTTGTGGTTCCAAGAGTTTAAATGTAAAATGGAAGCAAGAGCAGTGGTAGTCTATGTGGTACGTGGGTATACTGAGTATACCCACTAGCAAAGCTTGGTAATTTCAGTATAAACACTTAAAAGTGCCCACCGACACGAGCCCATGTCACGTATCATTGTCAATGATACGTAACATATTATGGGGCTCATATTGTCAACACATTTGGAACATTTTATAGACACACTGAGTTGGTTCAACCTGTTTATGTATATTTAATACTTGAACATATTTTGCTTTGATACTGGTTTATAAAATTCTATAACATGTTTTAAATACAAAGCTAAATGTTGTAAAATTATTACAATAAAAACCTCAGAGATATGCTCAATATGCTTAAAAATCAAAAATAAATTGATAATTACATTGTACTAACGGGTGCACTTTGGTTTCTAAGCACAGTATACCATCCATCCATTATCTTTACCTGTTTATTCCATTTTGGGTCACGGGGGTCGCTGGTGCCCATGTCCAGCAATCACTGTGCGAAGGGCGGGGTACACCCTGGACAGGTCGCAAGTCCATCACAGGGCCACATAGAGACAAACAACCATTCACTCTCCCACTCACACCTAGGGACAATTTAGAGTTACCAATTAGCCTAACATGCATGTTTTTGGTCTGTGGGAGGAAACAGGAGTACCCGGAGAAAACCCACGCATGCACGGAGAGAACATGCAAACTCCACCCAGAAGGCCCCTGGACCGGGGTTTGAACCAGGGACCTGTTCGCTGAGAGGCAGCAGCTCTACCAGTTGCGCCACCGTGCTGCCCCGCACAGTATACCCACTACAAAAATATAGACTACATCACTGAGTCAGAGCTTTCAAGTTTCAGGCTCTTCTTATGTTGAACCAACTTTTAATTTCTGTCTGTAACAGAAACAAAAAAAAAAAGAAGCCCTTGGGGGCTTGTTTGGCCTCCAGGGGCCAAGATAGGGTACAGGTAGGGCAGCCAACATGGAACCAGAAAGTAGCCGTTCAACTCCCAGCCATTCCCACATGTGGTGTCTGAGCAAGACACCTAATCCCCAATTGTTCCCTGGGTGCTTCCATAGCTGTCCACTGCTCCATCTGGGTACCTCACGTGTGATGGGTTAAATGCAGAGAACTAATTTCGCCATTGTATGGAATCATACAGTGATGGCAATCTTTAAATTCCCTTCCCTAAAGCAGACGGTTTAGTTTTGAGGTTAGGCTTAAGACTTTCCATTTTGATAGTTCCTATAGTTAGGGATGGCTTGGGTTTCTTGAGCAATCCCTTAGTTCTGCTGTTATAGGCCTAGACTGCTGGAGGACAAACTGACCACATTTCCCCACTCTTCTGCATCTGCTTGTTTGTACATACAATTATTGTGTATATTGGGTATTGTGTGTGAGGTGGTCTCTTTCTTGTCCGTTCAACCCCCAAGCAAGCAGGATCTGGTTCTCCTGGATGTTTATTCCCATTAACATTGTTCCTTTCCACCATTATGCTTCTCAAGATAAAGGAACACACCAGAGCGAAAGAAAATTCAATGCAATCTGACCAACTGGCAACGTGTCCAGAGTGCAGCCAAGATAGGCAACATCTCTTACAACTTGTTACAGTTTCCTTCAAGGATCTTTCTAACAAGGAACTGACCATTTGCATTTACACCACACTGAATATTTTCAGCCACAGGACACAATTTAGTTGGTAGCACTTTTGAGGACACCATATATTTTAAGAGTAAGACTTGGACGTGGAGTTGGAAACTAGGGTCTCCAGTATTTGTCTGTTCAGGCATGTTTATGTTGAATCCAAGTCTTTGCTTCCAACAATAGGATTGAAATAAGCTTAGATAACCATGAAAGTGCAACCACCAAGTTTGGAAAAAATAAAAAAAAAAGTGAAATTGAAGTAAACGTATTGTACATTCTTGGTCAAACGTTCTCAAATGTCTCCAACGTTGATTGTTTAATCTGTGGCACGAAAGTCAAATCCATATGATGCTCAATTTAGTCGGGATGAGTTACACTTCAGCTTTTGTTCCCCCTATATTTATATTTGCTGTACAATAAAAGGTTACATTGAAAGGTTGATTAAAAAGACACCACTAACGTAAACCCATTTTTAACTTTTAAGCTGGGCTTTTCAGAATAAAGTAAGTTTAAACACACTCGTTTTAACAGATAACAGTGCAATGAGGTAAAGGAGAACCATGAACTATTCTTGATAGCATTACAATTTAAGGCATTTATTTTTACTAATTTATTTCTTCTCATTATAATATGGCCAGTTTAAGGTTCGGGGTCAGTGCACAGAGGCTGACACAGCCTTTCTGTCTCGTACTAATTCTTTCCTCCTGATGCTACAGCTGAGAGACACAGTTTCTCTCCGTCTGTCAGGTCTGTAGCTGCAGATGGACCAGGACACCAGCGAGGTGGAGACAAGAGAAATCGATAGAGAGTTAAATTGAAGAATCTGGGCCCATTACTTTCCCTGTTTCCCTTCTTTCTCCCTGCATGTCAGTGATGAGATTGCAGCAGTGAACTGCACATCTGTTCGGAAGGTTTTCACAAAGAGCACATGTGTGCATCATGGACACAACAGGAACACACACCTTATCAAGTTCTAATAATTGGTTTATACATCGGTATAAATCGGAGTTCGCTGGCCGGCACAGTGGATCAGTTGGTAGAGCTGTTGCCTCATAGCGAGAAGGTTTCCGGATCAAATCCTGGGTCTTTCTGGGTGGAGTTTGCATGCTCTCTCTGTGCTGCTTGGGTTTTCTCCGGGTACTCCGGTTTCCTGTCCAGGGTGTTCCGTCTCTAACACAGTGACTGCTGGACATGGGCATCAGTGACCCCACACAATCCAAGAAGGAAGGACGAAGCAGACAAAGATAATGATGGATGGATGGATGGATGGATGGATGAGTACATCGTTTTGAATGTTAAAGAACTAGCATCCCTTAGGAATTCATAATACCCCACCGCCTTTCAGGTCATAGTTTTAGACTAAATCCATGCTTTACATGATGCTGTTTCAGATGTTCATGTACAAAACAACAGCAGTCTTGTTCTAACAACGAAACCTTCTGAATCCAGGTATCGGAATGGATGTTTCCAAAACTTCCAGTCCTCCTCTATAGGTAAAATACAATTGCACATGAACTCTTTTGAGGACTGCAGTCAATAGATTTTCTGTGATTGCTTCAGTAAATCAACAATAGTAACAATGGTGCATAGCAGAGTATATAGGAGATGTCGGTTTCATATTCTATTCAGTTTGAATGGGTCTGTTACTGTTTTCAGGCATGAAACTGAAGTGTCAGCGTGCATGCACGCATCAGTGAAATACAAGAAAACAGAGCTGCAGATTTCTGCCACATGGTAACTACAGCGCATACAAAGAATGTTCGAGGTGGCATCCAAGCAACTGTAATCACACCATAACCCTAAGAGACTAATATTTTTACAATAAACAAACTAATTATGTTTCCAGGAGATCATTCGTGTGGAAACAGAGACCATGTTACATTGAAAAGTGATAAAACTGTAGCCAATTTTAACAAACCTTGTAAATGAAGTTATGATCTCATGCAAAATCGAGGGATCTTGTCTGATCAGTTTTAGCTCAAAATCTTTAAAATTGACTGAGCTACAGCCATTCTTGTGTTGGTTAAGGTTGATTAACTGCTGTGGTAATGCCCTCCACAGATTCAGAAACCTTTCTCTCACCCGACCCCGGAGCCTGACCCCTCCCGACCCGGATTCGGGCCGGGCCATAATAATGTGCTAAATGTTCAGCCGGTTGAAAGAAGTAAAACGTTCAGTTACGCTTCAGATGGACTACTGCCAGTGATCCATCAGCCCTGATGGACGTTCATTCAGCCGCGGCGCTCAGGGGACGCATGCAGCTGAGACTCAAACAGGTGAGATCACAAAATATCCGACATGTCAGAGCAGGATGCAGGCAGAAGCAGGGGAAGCATTTAATGCGCTTTGACTGCTCCTCAGCTCTGATCTTCTGCCCCTTCAACCAACCGTTAATACAAAGTAATAGTTGGTGGTATAAGCAGTCAAAACCTAATTAAAAATGTAGTTTTTTTTTTCCCAGGTTCGGCCCTGTAATTACTGTAAACTCGTCGGATCGAGTGGGGTTTGGAGATGATGGCTACGGGCTGGGGTCGGATCGCTTCGGATTATTTGGGGCAAGAGCAACTCTACTAGTGGTGATGTTGTTTTTTTATTTAATTTGCCCATAAACACAAGGAGCACCAACCTGCTTAGTGTGTTAAAACTGCATTAAAATTGTAATGTTTTTAAAACAACACAGCAGACTTTCCTCAAACTTGGTGAGGAAACATGCTTTAAAAGTGTGGAACCAAAGTAAGAACATCTGCTTTTTTTATACGTTGTTCACCTTGAAACAGGCGAGCCATACGCAGCAGTACAAATACAGCCAAGCCATAAAGGTTGTTGTAATCGAGCTACTGAGTGAGAGTAATGTCATCTGGGGATAGCTTTACTGCAGTGGTTAACTGTGGTGGCCATCTTGAATTAGGTTGACTCCAACAAAAAGGTAGTTGTGGATGTAAATTGAAGTACAGGAGTCCCTCGATTATCGTGGGGGTCATATTCCACACACCCCCGCAATAGGTGAAAAACCACGAATTAGGAACGATATATTTATTTTAGTATTTATATATTTTTAAGGCTTTATAAAGCCTTCCCACACTCTTGAAATGTTCTAAACTCTTAAACCTACATAATTTTAACAACATACGTGTATGTACTGTGCAGTATTGCAAACTTTTACTCACCAGCTCTGCAGAACAAGAGCTTGGTTCTGGTTCTGCAGACGTACCCTGCAGCAACAAAGCCCACCACCCCGTCCAGGTTGATTTGCGCGTGGATAATTGAGCTTCAGGGTTATTTACAACTTTCCTGCCAGTTCTGTGAACTTAATAGAAAGTGTAGATTTGCAAAACTTTCCCTCCATTTCTACAGAAAGCTGCAGCCAGAAGCACTGTTGGCTTCAGGGTAGTGTAGTTCTTTTGACTGGCTTATTGAAAGAAAACTACAAAATGGTGGTGCCTATCCGATGTATTTTATTTTTTGTTATTTTTTTTTTATTTATCTTATGCCTCCCCAATCACATAATATTAAAATTTGACAATCGTTGAAAAACCATGAAAAGAGCGAGTCCCCAAAAGTCAAAACGCGAAGTATTGAGGGACTACTGTATGGTTTCCTCTGAGTTTCACTAAAGCAGCGCAGCAGATTGAGATATGTTGCAAACAAACTGTAATGCTAAAATTTTAAACCATATTGACACATGAAGTGTAGCACTCTTAAGTATTTACAAAGTAAGTATACAACTACCATACCAAAACTGAGTCAAGTTTTTTTTAATCAATCCACGGAGTTACAGCCATTTGTGGACTGAATAAGGTTGATTAGTTGTGGGGAGCATCTTGAATCAAGTTGACTTCCTCACTTGTAGTAATACGTCTATCAGGTGGTTCATGAGATATTTTGTAAACAGACAAACGGAGTTGACTCCAAAATAATTATTGATAAAGTTTTAAAAACTGATATAACTCGAGAAAATGCTCTACAAGTAACTCAGCTATCACCACACCAAATTTTTATGTCATAATATGTAAAACTGATTGAGTTATAGTCATTTTAGTATTTAAGGTTACATTGCTGTGGCAGCCATCTTGTATGGGGTTGATCTCCCTCTTTTGTAAATCCAAGGATTATTTTCAGAGAGTTTCAACAAAAGCTGTCCTGTAGTTCAAGATATATTTTACCAACGCAAACAGACATGAAAGTGCACAGGCAAAATAATTATTCTGCTTTATTTTGATGGCAAGTAATAAAAATATCAGAATGTACAATTCTTCCAGCCATACTACAAGTCCAAAGCATTTTAATTTAACCTTCCTCTGAAGCGTAAAAGGTTGCAGGGCCATTTCTAAAGTTGCAGAAGTCCATTCATTGTTGACAACCTCCTGGGTAATAACTCAATTTGCTGCAGTTTTGATGCCAAGGTAAAGTACATATTCATTGCAGCATTGTCTCTTACTACGGCTCCATGGCTTCATTTCTCTGGCCTGTCCATGGAGACTGCTCCACCCCCAGCATGCAGGCTCATTATTCATTTCACACCAAGCAACAGAGCAGAACAATTCAGGATCTATTTCAATTCGAAATAATCACCATTGTGAAGCCTAATAAATTACGCAGCTTTCAGTAGCTCAGCACCTAGCTAATGATGGCAGCACATTATGCGAAAGTCATTGTGGAACAAGTATATGCACTTCCTGTTCAAAGATGCTTCGAGAAGCACATACGTCTGGTGGATTTACAGGCAGAGGAGGGACGCAGCGAATTCTGTCTCATTTCCACCAGCGGCGTTAATCAAGAGACAGCGAGCTTCGACTGAAAGTGAGGTGTGGGCAGGAAAGATACCACTGAAGGACAATCATCATCAAAGTGTTGGTATTGTTCTTTTGACTATGACCTGATGTTTCAACTTCCAAAATTATAATAATATCTACCTTTGAACAAAAGTTAAGCTAAATAAAACAACACTACCAGTGTTACTTGCTGTTTAAAGATTTTTTCAGTCAAAAGCTATTCATTTAATTCTAACAAGGTTGAGTCAGGTCCTCTGGACAAGTTCTTTGTTGAAACGTTTCGTCTTTTCTCCAAAAGACTGAGGAGCTGCTGATATAGTGGGTCAACCAGTTTGCTGGTGACATCCAGAACTAGTTGTTCACATGCAAAAGGAGGACCATCAGCCTAACGACCAATAGTTAGTGCCCTGATGTCTGCTTGGGGCTGAGAGATGCAATAACAGCACAGTAAGAGGGGGACAGTTGAACACAGACCTTCGCCCTGGTTAATGATGGACGGTTTCTTTTCACAAAGATGGCCTCCTTTACTCTTCTCTTAAACCATCGTTCCTCTCTATCCAGGATGTGAACATCTTCATCCCTGAAGTGTAGACCACAGAGTCCTGGCCTGATGATGTCACTCATCCTTTTGGCCAGTGGCTGTTTAGTTTCCCTGATGTAAGACTGATCACCATCCTGACACTGAACAACATACACAATATTGCTCTGTTTGTGCCGCGGGACTGGAGCTTTTGGATGACCCAGACTTTGCCGTAATGTATTTTGGGTTTTGAAAGGTTCAAAAATGGCGTCCCACTGACAGATCATGTATATAAAAGAAACATCTCAGTTTCTCTGAAACTCCTGCAACATGTGAAATGTACTGCTGGTGTTGCAAGGTGGTGGTTTGGCGTTGCTCAGGTACGCCATGAGCAACTCTCACCAACAAACTGATCCACTATGCAGAGCTGACGCTTATAAGACTGAGTTTGTTGCAGCTTCTCGGACTGAAGAACTCTTTTGGATAAGACGAAATGCTTCAGCAAAGAAAAACCCGACCAGAAGACCTGACTAAGCCTCGTTAGATTTATCTACCTGGATTGTTGAGCAAGCATCAGGATATTTAACAAAGTTTGTTCTTATGCCAAGTCTTTGTAGCGAGAGATCTGTAATGATCCATTTCAACCTTTAACTGTTCATTAACGTTTTTTTTTTATTAGTTTTAGCATAACTTTTGTTTCAAAATTATTACTCAGCAAGGGCAGCTACTGAGCATTTGAAGTTTTGAGAAATGAACCGTTTTCCAACACACACAGCTGGAAAGCTTCACAGAGCTTCATCTAGCCATCAGAAGTTTCCACGGGATGTAGGGAAGGCATTTAAACACGTGCAACAACTGCAAAAGGAGCACAGGTGAGGATTTGTTTTCACAAGATTAGTGACAGAACACAGACGGACTGGAGGTCAACCTTCCATCATGACACTCAACGATCCAACAGAGTCAGCTCAGCCTTAAATAGCAGGTGACATCAGCCTGAACGAGCTTCAGCTGTGAGTGATTGCCAACTCTCTCCAGAGGCATGTCACCCTCAGCACCTGGGAACTGCTCAGGTCTGCCTGCAGGGATGGGGCTTGGAAAGAGCCCTGGACAGGCTGGAGTCCCAACACTTCAGACATCACACAATGAATTACAGACCCTTTCCAAAAAAATTAGAATATCATGGACAAGTTGTTTAACTTCCATAATTCCATTAAAAAAGTGATTTTTTTAGTAGATGATAGATTCAGGGCCCACAATTTAAACAATTTCAAGTATTTATTTGTTTATTTTTACATAATTTGGGCTTCCAGCTCATGAAACCCACGAAAACAGGATTTCAAAAAATTAGTATACTGTGGAGAAATCAGCCCAAATGTTGCAGGACATGAATGTTTTAAACTGAGTGTGACACACTGATCATCTACTAAACTCAAAGCACCTGCACAGGTTTCTCCAAATGTCAATAAATATAATAATAATAATAATAATTTTTATTTATAATGCACTTTACATTCACAGTGAATCTCAAAGTGCTACAAAGAGTGAACATCAGATAACATCAGGATAAAAGCAACCATAAAAGCAACCGAGAGGAAAAACAACCAGGAGGATAACGCCTCAGTTTGGTTCAATTGTTTCAGTTCAGTTCAATATGGGGAAGACCGCAGACATAAGTGGCCAGAAGATCATCATTGATCCCCTCCATAGGATGGGTAAGCCACAAAAGTTCACAGCTAAGGAGGCTGGCTGTTCACAGAGTGCTGTGTCCAAGCATATCAATGGAAAGTCTAGTGGAAGGGCAAAATGTGGCAGGAGAAGATGCACCAGCAAAAGAGATGACCGTGGGCTTCAGCAGATTATCAAACAGAGAGGATTTCATAATCTGGCAGAGATCCAGAAAGTGGAATGAGGTGGGAGTCACAGCTTCAAAAACCACCACATTCAGACGCATCCGGGAGATGGGCTACAACTCTCGGGTTCTTCTGTCCTCTTTTCCGATGAAAGTAAAGTGTGCCTTTCATTCAGAAATCAAGGTCCAAGTGTTTGGAGGAAGAAGGGTGAGGAACAGAACCCATACTGCTTGAGGTCCAGTGTGAAATATCCACAGTCAGTCGTGATTTGAGGTGCAATGTCCGGTGCAGGTGTTGGTAAACTCTGCTTTCTTAAATCCAAGGTCACAGCAACAGTCTACCAGAATGTTTTAGAGGACTTCATGATTCTTTCTGCTGAGGATCTGTATGGAGATGCAGATTTCATCTTCCAGCAGGACCTGGCCCCTGCCCATGCTGCCAGAATCACCAAAACCTGGTTTGATTCCCATGCCACAGCGCTTGACTGGCAAGACAACTACCGGACCTAAACCCCATTGAGAATCTATGGGGTATTCGCAAGAGGAAAATGAGAGTCACCAGACCCAACAACAAAGAAGAGCTGATAGCAAGCATCAAGGAAATCTGGGCTTCCATAACTCCCAGTCAATGCCACAGGCTGATTGACTCAATGCCACGTCACATTGAGGCAGAGATTAAGGCAAAGGGATTCACAACAAAGTACTGAAGATTGACATATCGTTTTGAAAGTACTATATTTTAATTTATTTGTTCTTGAATGTGAAAATCAAACAAATTACTTTTAGATATTTTTCCTTGCAGTATGCAGTGATATTCCAATATGAAACTAAACTAAAACCACAAATGATACAATATCACTCCTCTTGAACAAAAATTAGCATATCTGGCTTTCCTAGTCTTACGCAACAGCTTACTAAATAAAATACAATAAAGCAAAAGTATGAAATATTAGTGTCTTTACAAAATGAATGCCTAAACCAATAGATGTTCTCAATAACTCAAAGCATGTATCTTTTAATGCTGTGATTTGTCAGTGCGTATGGGTGGCACATAGGTTCAGTCAGGTTCTACAGGTCACAAGAACCACCCCTCTTGCCCTGTCCCTGGAAAAATGTTTCTCAGTGACTCTCTTCTTCATTGTCATCCCAATGGAACTCGATGATCTAATATATATATATATATATGGGGGTCGAGATGGTGTAGAGGCAGGGCAGCCGGCTTGGGACCCAAAAATCCCAGGTTCGATCCCCAGACACTGCATATCACGTGGTGTCTCTGGGCAGCACACCTCATCCCCAAAATGCCCACCTGACGCTTTCAATAGCTGCCCACTGCACCACCTGGTGGTGGATGGGTTAAATGTATTGACCTATTTCGCCATTGTATGGAAACATACAGTGCTGACATTGTGATGACATTATATATATGTATATGTATATATATGTATATATGCCAATAGTTTGTTTATATTCAAAGGCAGCTCGTTAGGCTTAATTTGTGAAACTTTCCATGAGGAAGAGAAGCAGGTCACAGACCTACAGCTGGAGGTGGGTCCACATGCAAACTAATGTATTTTATTAAGCAGAGACCTCGGGCCGGACCATCACTTTCTTATTTGGGTCACAGGCCGAAGAGCCGAAGAACCTCTGCTGTAAAAGACAAGTTTAATGACGAACTCTCCACTCATTGTTCCTGCTCATCATCTTTACGATGAAGGGGGTGGTGGGGTGAATTTTAAGGACTGGGGGTGTCAGTCTGTGTAAAGAGGCCGGTGGATCCCCCCCAGTGTGTGATGAGTGTGGTCTATTTAAAGGTCTCCAGGGTTGAACGTTATCTTTATCTTCTCAGCAGCTGGTTTGTTCGGCCCTGACACGTCAGGTGACTGCAGGTCACACACCAACGATAAAGTCAGGACGCTACAGGAAGATGGCAGAGTTGAGTTTGTTCGGTGCTTTTAATTATTCACTGGAAGGTCGATCCACCTCTACACTGGGCTACTGCCCCCCTCCCCCCCTTCTAGAAGTCTAATATGGAAAAATATTGAAGTACATAAAAAATGAACAGTTTTTTTAAGACACCCATCTGTTGCTGTAAAATCAACGCAGGGCAACGAGAGGACAACTGAACATTTTGTTGTCGCTCTACAAGCAGTAAATCCAGTTTCACATTAAAAACAGAGATTCTGTGACAAAGCTACTGGAGATTAAAATCTCCTCGTTGACAGCTGAGCACTGTATTTCATTGTGGGGGTTGGGGGGTGGACAGTAAATAAAAGGCTGACTTCATCAGACGTGACTCAGGGAACATTATGGGCGACGCGCGGCGCTGAGACAGACGGCTTGAGGTCCTCCGAGAGGCTGCCGTCTGAAAGCAGGTTTAATTACACAGAAGGCCGTGACGGTGGAGAGACGAGGCATCAGACAAGCCAACTGTACGGAGGGGGGGTTCATTTCTGAAGCCGTTAGTGGGGGGTTCAGCTGTCATTGGTGTTTTTGAAGCAGCTGATGATGTTAACAGGCACCGGGTCAGAACCTCTCCATCGAACTCCTCATGTAGATGAAACGTTAGCAGAGAACATTGTGTTTTGTGTTTCAGTGTATGAAAAATATGGAACACGTGCCTCTGCGAGACAAGTAAACAGACATTTGTGCTTCGGCCACTAAAAACTTTAAAGTTTGGGATTTAAACTTCGTGTCTTTGCTGTGATGTTCTCCATTAAAAAAAAAACAAAAAAAAACAGATTTGGTGTAAACTGTGTCAAAAAGGCTAAAGATCCTCGTCATTGGATTAAACAGAGCCGTCAGCCGTACACAATCTGTAACAACATGGAAAAACACGCTCAAACTGCAAAAAGGACACTTGTTTAAATCATCAGGATTGATGACCGACAAAACGAGTTTGTTGCAGTGGCGCCGTGAAGGATCCTCCATTGAAGATCACCAGTCCGTGTTTTTGTCGGAGGTTTGTAAAGAGTCCTCCACTGGGGCTTCTGACCTCAGAGCTTGTCGTCCCACACGCTGACAGCTCTGTTGTTCAGGATCTTAACATCAGTCTTATAAAAGTACTTTTGGACCCGTTCTGCACAAGTCCATCTTTGGGTCTGTGCTGCGTAACAGAGGACCACAGTCTTTCGCAAAGTCAAGATCCAGGTGGACGTCTGGGAAAGGGTCTGTTGGGTCAGGCGGGTGGTTCCCCCTGGATCACGGCTGTAGGAGCTGCTTCTCTCCAGCCGTCATCCTCTCCTTCATCAGGTCCAGGGAGCGCTGCACCAGTCTGGCAGACTGGACCCCAAGCAACAAAACCACCTCTCAGATGGTGGAGAAGTCTGGTCCGGCCGTCTCCACCAACCGCCTCAGAGTCATCGTCCCAGATTCGTACAGCGCCTTTGACAGACCCGGCACCGTGCTAATGAGCCACTGCGGAGGATTATACGATTTTGATCTGTTCGGTTTAAAAAAGGAAAACACTTTGAAAACACTCTGATAAAACTGTGGCAACCCCTTTAACTTTAAAAGGCCAACACTGGTTAGAACCAGAGCAGAATCCAGCCCCAACCCACTCACACGTCTGAGGATGCAGCCGGCCACGCCCCGCCACACACTGTCAGGCAGTGGTGTAGTCTACATTTTTGTACTGAGTATACTGTGCTTAGAAACCAAAGTACACCGGTTAGTACAATGCGATCGTCAGTTTATTTTTATTTTTAAGCATATTGGACATTTCAAATGTTCTCTGATGCTTTTATTTGAATAATTGTACAACAAAGTTTGTGCAACAGTTGGTTATAGAATTTATAAGACAGTATCAAAGCAAAACTTGTTCAAGTATTAAGTAGAGTACACAAGTATATTTTATACAAAAAAAAAAACAAGTTGAACCAACTCAATCAGTCTATAAAATGTTCCAAATGTGTTGACAATGACACAAGCCCATGTTGATACGTGACATTGTGTCATTGGGCACTTTTAAGTGGGTACCAGTATACTGAAATTCCCAAACTTTTCTAGTAGTCACGTATCACGTAGACTACACCACTGGTGTCCGGAGGTTCTGCCAGGTACTTCTGAAGGAACTGTATTCGAAAAGTGGCCGTTCTGCTGGCCAGGTGGACGAGACCCTGTCCCCCCTCTCTGTGTAAGAACAGGAACAGGACCGACTGTAATGCTCAATGTCGACCGCTCCAAATAAAATCTACCATCGCAGACTGTATTCTCACTAACAGGTCTGGAGGTGGGTCTAACAGTTGAACACTAGTACTCTGCCTCTGTAGGACATTTTAGAGTGCAGCCATTTCCATTTTTCCAATTGATTCTTGACCTTCTGTTCCACATGTTCCCAGTTTTTCTGTACTACAGCCATATCCCCCAAGAAGAGGAGACCTTATCAACCCAGTTTTGCAAAAGAGCTGTCAATCAAAAAAAGGCAGGCCTACACAACCATTCTGATACTGTGGTATTTAAATTAATAGATCGTAGGAGGCTCTGAATACAGAAAACCAAAAAGACAGACACTTTGTTACTTTGAACTAAAACCTCAGAAGTTTATTTTTGATTATGTCTTATTTTCTTCTAATTTAGCATTTTAAGGCAGTTTATCGTCTTTTCGTAAGAATATTAAAACCTTGATGAAAAATTCTGCACTTGCGGTTGCGTCTTGGTCAGCCACACACAGAATCACATCCCCGGTAATTTCAATCTGACACTGGCGTAAATGAATATGAAGGGATGAAATAGGATTAGCCTCGTTGCTATTGATTAGCTGGCCGTGTAATAATTAAAGCGGCTCAGCCGCAGGGCTGCTGCAGCCTGAGAGTGTGTGATGAATGCCAAGGTCCCCAAACCTGAGATTCTTCCACTCAGCACAATCAGCACCACCTTCTCTCCTGGCTGCTCCGCTCCAACACACGCTCGTGCACTTGGTGCGTGTGACTTGTGGAGTGTGTTTCAGGGGCAGCGCAGCAGAAAACAACTGTCCTGAGTGAACATTACCATTTTAATTTGATCAGGATTGTTCAAACAAACATGTGCAGCTTATGGTAAGAAACATGTGCATGTCTTTGAGACTCTGTCTTTGCACATGTTCACAGACTCTGCATGTGTGTGTGTGTGTGTGTGTGTGTGTGCACGTTGCAGTTAGTCCACTATCTCCCTGCAGCGTAATCTCTTGATTTGTGGGATTGACCCCTCTTAATTCAATGGAAGAGAATCGCTGTGACAGCAACACTGAATGGATTTTCAATGCACTGCACCTGCTCTAATAAGTTTAAGGATAACCACCTCCTTCCCATCACACACACACACACACACACACACACGCACACACAGGGCAGGGGTACGAGGGACAGATCACTTGTGCAGATATTGTACAAACTGAATGAAGTCATCGAGCCGAATCAACTGATTGAATTCCTCCACTCCATCCTCTCTCCTCCCTCTCTTCTCTGTAAATGTCTCTCTTTAGTCCAGTGGTTCTGATCAATGTCCCATCTGTGTCTCGTGTCTCTGTGGGCTCATCCCAGGACGTCTTCATTAGGAGTCTGATGCCAGGTCTCACTCGCTGTGTGGCGACAATAAAGCCTGTTAAACCTGTAATCCATCAGTCTGGTGCTCGCCTGCCAAACTGGCTGCGTTGTACATTTGAGGGAGTTGGCTGACACTCTGACCCACTCTTTGGAAGAGGCTCCAGTGGCTGCTGGTTCTTCCTCACCGTTTACTGCTGGAGTCCCAGGCTGCAGGCGGTGCTCTGTGACTGGATCTGATGGGCGTCTGCAAAGGAGGGGAAGTCCAGCAGAGACCTGCCTTTACACCGAGGGGATTGGAAATGTGGAATAGAGGTGAAGAAGTGCAGGAGACACATTTACCCAACATGATGCCTATAGTACAAAGGAAACTTTCTATCCAAATTGGCGCTATAAGCTGATTTTGTGTGTCTGGGAATTCTGACAACTGACACACAAATAAATAAATAATTTATCTTTTTTATGTTGCTTCCCGACACAGGACCGCTCCAAAGAGCAGCATCCAGACTAAAACCACAAAATCCAGCTTGTTACAATATTACATTATGCACAAGCAACATATCCATTATTTTATTTTATTTTACAAAAGGGATTGGAATAAGATCATTATCAGTATTTAATTTTTATTTTTTAATATTCTCTTGTGAATGTTTGTTTTCGAGATGACTGATTTTCTGGACTGAACACAGAATGAGAGTAAACCTACCGTATTTTGCACCGTGCAGGTCGCACCACTGTACAAGTCGCATCAGTCCAAATATGTCTAGTAAAATGGAAAAAACATAAATAAGTCGCTTCGCCGTATAAGTCGCATCTATTATGAGTCACCGCTGACAACCTAGAAATGTGGGTCGGTGTTGTGCCACAAATCGATGGGCTGCCAAATGGCGGCTGCGGGAGCATAAATGGGAGGACTTTAACAAGAATTTAACAAAATTAACACTTAAAAATAATTATTTGTTTGTTCAAAATTATAGTAAATGTGTGTCTCAGTTGAACTTTTCCTTAATAAATGTACTTTAACAGTCAAATCAGCTGCATTTCAAAAGTATCTGCTGCCTCGGTGCTCCGGGAGCGCGCACAGGGAGGAAATCAGGAAGGAGGAACGCTGCACATTTCTTTGAAATTTAACAAGACAACCACCTAAAAACAATAATTTGTTTGCTCGATATTGTAGCAAAGTTGTGTCTCAGTTGAACTTTTCCTTAATAAATGCACTTCAATGGTCAAATGAGCTGCATTTCTCCAGGGCGGCGCAGCGAAATGGCAAGCCGATTGTGTCATTAATAGCCACTTTTACCTATTACATGACACAACGGCATGCCATAACCCTCGAGTGCCATTTAGCAGCTGAAAACGGTAGTGTTCAATATTTTCATTGTAGAATGAATGAAAACGGTCATATCTCAGCCAAAAAATTGGTTTTATAAATATGAGGAAAAAACATAAATAAGTCGCTTCGGTGTATAAGTCACAGGGCATGCAAATCAGGTCTCTCTTGTAAATGAGTCCTTGAGGCTCAATGGGATTTACTTGTCTAAATAAAGGTTGAATGAATAAATTATGCAAAAATATCTGTGCCTTATAGACTGAAAAATACGGTAAATGTTTTTCTTGCAAGATAAAAAAAAGGTTTGTAGGCTCTATCAATGAGATAACAACAAAATAGGTCAAATCATTTCACTGGACCAGTTTCTTTAAGGGAGACGTTCAAGTTGGCAGGAGTTCCACTGTGTGGAAGAGAAAAAAGGTTAAGTTGTCTTGTTTATTTGTTAATTCATTTTTTAACTTGTCTGAGGTGGTTCAGAGTGACGGATCCTGGCGAGTGGAGGGAACAAGTTTATCCACCACCAGGTGCAGTGGTGGACCCAGAGGGTGGCCAGTGATGGCCTTGACCACCATAGATTAATGTTTGGCCACCCCAATCATATAAATTTAAGTAATATAAAAACTAGTTTTCTCAAATGATTATTGTGGCTGGTTTATATATATTTGTAGGGGTGGCCATCTTGGATTTTGACATGGCAACCTAATCTGCAATATTGCTCTTTCTTATACTTTGAAGAAGCCACACACCAAAATGAACATTGGTACTTTACTTATTTTTCACGTTATCTAGCTCACAACATGGACAAACAGACGAAGGGTATTTCCAGTTCCAGTTCCCGTCTTCGCTCGGCAATGCAGAACAACAAAGCTGGTTTAAATCACAAATACAAATCTGTTTTTCAAATAAATGTTAATTATGTGAAACCATTTTACTGATATTTTGAGAAAAGCTGAAAAAAAATTGTGTTGAAAATGATGCACTGAGCAGAAAGTGTAAAAAACTATACATTTTCTATAAGATTTAAACAATTCTGTAATCCTGTTGTTTGCCTGTTGCATTTAAGCATATTTAATTAAATTTTTACAACCTGTTTTTGATTTTGTACATGGTGTAATTTAACAACAGTGTGCTTTTATTGTTATTTATTGCAGGATGAATAAACAGTTCTCCGCAAACGTCTGTACAAGTTTTTCCATTATTTTGTACTTCCTGAAACCACAAAAAGCCCAGCTTATCATCCTCAGCATCCTTCTCCACTTCCTTTTCTATTAGCTATCTGCCGCCCAAATCAATGTAAAAACAGTAACGTGCCACCTCATGCACTGTCAGAACTCTGATCCAAACAACCCACACAAACACATCCTGCATCTTCCGTTTCCACTGAGTAATAGCTTTTTAATTACTACAAACAGGGAGAAATTGTTGCAATTTTCAGGGAGGGCAACTAATATCTCATGGTGCATGTGACAGAATAAAGCAGAGTGGGTCCTCTAGTGCTCATCGTAGAGAAGTGCACATCAGCATGAAAGATGCTCAGCCATCAAACGCAATCAGCACCAAGACGCGTCATCTTGTAAAAAAGACAGTTTTTCTTTTTCCACGTTGCTGCTGGAAATATTGCGCCTCACTTTTAACGCCGTAAATATTACCACTTGTCTGTTCTCGACCAGCGGCTGCCCAATAAACCAGATGGATGCCTGTGACGGATTCCGACTGCGATATCTGTCAGGACAGAAGGGGATTATTTGTGGGGCATTACATCACTCAAGTGTGAGCAATCCTTCATTTTACACGACACATTATCCACACCGCGTAATGCACATGAGTGCCTGCTGCTCATAAAGAAACACAGTAAAAGATTTCCCCAGCCGCCTCCTCAGCTCCTTCTCATTCAGAGGGAGCAATCACCTGAGTGGACGTCCAACTGTTACAATAAAGGTGGAGCGGTAAAGACAGAGCGTTGAAACTACGACTGGTTAATACAATGAGTGTGTGGCTGGAAAAGTTATGTCTTTAGCTCAGGCTCAGTTTAAATCACTTCACCGTCATAACAATAGAAAAGTTTATCTATTTCATGACAAGTGAGTGCAGCACCTTTTTTGTTAAAATACTGAAAATATACAAGCTGAAGCGATATTCATTAATGCCAATACAAAAGCATCTAAGCACATGTTTTTTGTTTATTCTTCTCCCTTTTTGTTTTCCATCTCACCTTTTAGTATAATTATATTTTTTGACGGATAAATTTGGAAAAATACGTCAACGAAGTTCCCAGTCAGAAATTGCCACTTTTGGCAGAAAGTCAACAAGATCCAAGAGGAAAACTGAGACATCACTCTCCTCAGCAACACCCTGCATCTCCTAAAACGTTTCCAGACCAGAGAGGAAATAAAGTCCTTCCATTTAGTCCTAGGTCTGCACCGTCGTCTCTTTCCAGTGGGACCGGCCTGGAAAACCTCCAAAGGGAGGCACCCATGAGGCATCCTGATCAGACGCCTGAACCCTCTCAGCTGTCTCCTTTCAGTACTGAGGCTCTAAACAAAGCTCCCCACAAATAGCAGAGCTTCTCACCCTAAGGCTGAGACCGGGGACCCTGCAGCCATTTCAGTGCCTTGTATCAGGGATCTTGTTTTTTCGGCCATGATTCATATTTCATGGCTGAAGGTGAGGTTTGGAGACCCTCAAACAGATCAGTAATTTAACAACTTGGACTTGGGACTCTACCTTTTTTATTGTGAAGCAACACCCACATTACTGCAGATGAGGCCTAGATTTGATCCCTCTCTTGCTCCATCCTATCATTACTAGTGAACACGACTCAGCGGTACATGAACTCCTCCACTCGGTGCAGAACAGAGCAGAAAGGGAGACTCACACCTTTTTCCAGACTCTCATCCCAGTCGATTCACACTCGGCTGTGAACTGCTCCAGTGCACTTTGAAAGTCATGGCTTGAAGATGTCAACAGAACCGCATAATCTACAAAATGCAGATATGAGACCCTGAGGTTCCAAAACTAGACAGCCGCCTCTCCACAACTGAATCTTAAGATCCTGACAAGCAACAGCCCTGGCGGAGTCCAAACTGCTCTAAGAACGCACTCACCTTTGTGCAGAGGATGCAGACACAGGACCAGAAGGGCCTTAAAAGCAACTCTGAAACTCCTACTTCGTAGCATCCTCCTCTAATGCCTCAAGGAGCACAGTCGAACGTGTTCTCCAGATCCATGAAACACGTAGGTTAGACAACCAAACTATGATGACCTCCTCAGAAACTCTGCAAGGATAAAGGTCTGGTCCAGGATGAAAGCCACTATGTTCCTGGGGCACATTGACCTTATTGTTTTGTCCCTTTTGTCATGTCTTGGGTTCTGGGTTGGCTAATCAGCCTTTAATTGTTCTGGGATGTGGCTTTTTCAGACACCCCTACTAAAAAGGCTGGTCTCAGGGAGCTTTTGTCCCCTTTCCCTCTCTTGGCACTCTCAGGGCTCTTTTTAGCCCCCAGACTCCCCACATTTTTGGACCTTTAACTTGGCCGCCCTGGTTTTCCAAGGGCCCTTGTTTTTTACTTTGTCCTGGAGCTGCGGCCTGCTGTCGGTGACCTCAGCCACCTCAAGTAATTTTTGTTAACTATTTGTATATTTGTTGTAACTTTGGCCTGGTGGGACCGGTTGTCCTGTTGTCGCCCTTTTTTCTTTTGTAATATGGGTTTTTGTAGGTTATTTTCTAGTTTTAGTCTGGTACCAGCAGCGGCTTCAATGGCCCTGTATAGGGTTGGCCTGCTGCTGTACCTTTTTGTTCTGTTGGACCAGGTCACCAGTCCATCTTAAAGATGATACTTTGGGTTTTTGTGTTTCTTGGGTGGACACAGAACTTAGGGGTTCATTATATATATATATATATATATATATATATATATATATATATATTTTTTTTTTTTTTCCTGCAGGAAGCAGAAGTTTTAATAAATTGAATGTTTGAACCCATATTTGTGTCTCGTGTCCTCCTTTAATACGTTGTGCCCTTGGTGGACGTAACAGCCACACTGCTCCTCCTGGTTCCAAGCTTCGGCAGATGGTCAGGGCTTTTTCTTTTCCACCTTGCTGAACTGGGGAGGCTGTGAAGAGTGACAACAAAGTTCATGCTCAATCATCCAGGTATCAAATCCAATAATTCTCAGTCAGGTCATCTGGACAGTTTCTTTTTTGTATAGAGACGTTTCGCCCTCTATCCGGAGGGCTTCTTCAGTCTGAGGAGTTCCAATAAACTGGCTGTGAAGAGAGATCCCTCCACAGCTGAAACGAATCCAGTCCCCCTTTAGGGAACAAAAAGGGAACGTTGGGGGTGTCTGCCACTTGACGAGATGTTAATGATGGCATGTTCTTCAACATGAGTCTGCTCTACGTTTTTTGGAAACCAACATTCAGCAGCATTGTTACTGATGTATTTTGATTGGGTGTTGAACTCGAGGAGCAGACGTTTAGTGACGGACGTGTAAACTGAAGCTCCGGCGCATGCATCAAAACAACAACAGTGTTTCAGTAGCACTGTGTCAGAGCTTGATTTGTTTGACAAGAATCACGTGACCGATGACGTCCGAAGCTTCAAAAGTGCTGAAGCTACGACGCTGCTTTGATGCCTGGTGGAGGATGACTGGTGGAATTTGTGCAAAACCTAATAAACCAGCAACGACGAGACGTGGAACCAGCCATCCTTGTTTAATTTACCAGTTCATAAGAATTTCTACTCCAACGGCGAGGTTGGTATGAAAAGACCTCACTAAATTTACATAAATTAAGATCCCAAACATGAACTGGTTAATTAAATTGGTCATGGAGGCAGGGACCGTGCAGCCCAAACTGATGATTTGTTTTAAATTATTAATTTTTTTTATCTGTTACATTTACAAATGTCAAGACATCACAGGCAAAATCGAGCCATACGTTCTAAACAAGATTCATCCATCCATTATCTTTACCTGATTATTCATTTCCGGGTCGCAGGGGTCACTGGTGCCCATTTCCAGCCACAGCTGTGTGAGAGGTGATGGACACCCTGGACAGGTCTCCAGTCCATCACAGGGACACAGAGAGACAAATGAGACAACCATTCACTCTCTCACTCACGTAGGGACAATTTGAGTTACCAATCAGCCTAACAAGTATGTTTTTGATCTGTGGGAGGAAACGGACAATCATCAAAAATTATTTTTTGATCAAATAACCATGACTTTATTATTTCACCTACAAAATGTTCAAATTACAACAGAGAGACTGTTGTTCAGCTGACAACTAGTTGAATGGATGACCAGGATGAAGTGATTCATTTCAGGTTGGAGTTTCAAGTTCATACTTTTGACCACAAGATGGCGCCAAAGAAAACCGTTAAAAAGCTTCGGACTACATATATATTTTCACTGCTTCAAAAAAAAGCTCCATTTGTTCATCACTACAGACAGAACTCAAGACTCGAATGTAAAAACAAAAGTAATTTACTGAGAAAAATAACGGATCTATCAAGGCAGAAAAAAAACAACTACTCACACAATCTCTCAATGGAGAAACACAAGGAGGAAGTCAAGGATGGGAATGAAGTCCTGCTGGGAGAAGAGCAGAACGTAGAACTGAAGCGGCAGGACGTAGAACATATAGACCAGGACAAGTGGGAGATGAGATGCAGCTGAGTCTAACTGGGAACGAGGAACAGGTGAGGTGGTGCAGAATGACTGAAAAACTCTGAGGATCATTGAGAACTGGCCCGAGAACACTGGGAAACACAAGACAGGAAATAACATCCATCCATCCATCCATCCATCCATCCATCCATCCATCCATCCATCCATCCATCCATCCATCCATTATCTTTCACTTATTTTGAAATCGGGGCAGCAGCTTGAGCAGGGAGGCCCAGACATCTCTTTCCTCAGCCACCTAGCTCTGGAGGACCTCAAGATGTTCCCAGGCCAACCAAGAGACGTAGCGTGTCCTGGGTCTTCCTCTGGGTCTCCTCCCAGTTGGACATGCACGAAGCACCTCCCTATAAATAAAGGTAAAAAAAAAAATTCAGGCCAGTGAAATGACCGAACAGGTCACAGAGGACCAATGAAATTTCAAATGACCGTAAATCAAATGCGCTCACACTAAGTTCTTCAGGCCAGTTATTGTGCTCTTAACGAACAGAACCTCATCACGGAAAACACACGAAGAAATGCAGACGATGCAGCTTTCAAGTTAAAGGCGATCGATCTGGCTGTCGAAGAAGGAAACAGAGCTGCTGCACGAAAACTTGCATTTCCTGGTAAGCTACTGCATATATTTATTTATTTATTCAACCAGCCGTGTTGCAGGCACTGTTCAAGAAAAAAAAAAACATTTACTGTACGTATATCTCATGTTACAACATCGACATCTGAGGCTTATAGACAAGCGTGGCATATATGTGTATCATTATTTTTTTCTTTTTAAATTCAGTGGGCGTGGCTTATATTCAGTTGCACTCAATAGTCCGGAAATTACGGTAATTTCAGATGTTTCGATTCAACTAAAGGTATGCACGTATTTTACTCGGATGAAAACATTACAGAAGCATCAACCTTGGTCTTTAGAAATGGAGCGTTACACTCGTGAGATCTGCAGCTTCATTGTTGGTATGAATGCTTTAGAAGACCGTCCAACACGTCTACCGAAGCAAGTCACAGCTTGTACGTCTTCACTACTTTGTGTTCATCTTTTAATGGATCACCCGTGTATGTGTCCCTCCTCGTGGCTCCAGGGTTTGATGTCGTTAGGACAAACCGCCTGAAAAGCCATCTCGTTAATTCTGCAGAGAAAGACTCGATTAGGACGTCCAAACTGCTGAGGACAACCTCCACCCCCATTGTGCATTCAATTCTCCAATCTTTTAGCCTTCACTGCCCTCGCTGCTTCTTTGTCCAGGCCAGCTCAGCACACACACGTTCACACCAAACCATCTGAATGTCATAGTACAGTCCACGATGAATGCTAACTAGACAGCGGCTCTAGCTTTGATTAATGAAGATATGGCGCTGGTTCACAACAGCAGACCGTGCACCTCCCAGCCCAAACTGTTCAGTGGGTATTAATCATGGATAAACAGGCAGCGTTTTCCTGCTGAACAAATGAAGGCGCTCGCCGCAGACTAGAGGTACAAAGAGACCACGAACACACACACAGCAGCATCTACATGTGGACTCTAGACCCACGCGAGGCCCAGTGCACAAGGTGAGCTGCTAAAAATGGTGTAATATCCCTTTAGCTCAGGTTGGATGAAAGAAAAGGCTGACTGCTCATTTCTAGGTGATCACAAAGTTTTATGTTTTTCTCCTTATCTTGCAGCTAACATCCTAAAGAGATTTGTTGCTTCTGTTTGGCTGTGTGGTTGTGATTATTGGTGATTATTGGTAATTACTGCAATGCAGACGTGTTCTTGTTTTGTTTTCTACATCACCTTACAACCTAGCTGTTTTGTTTTTTTTTGGTTACATTTCTTTTAATATTTTATTTTCACTTGTTATTCTCTATTTGTACACATCCTTTATGATGGTCTATTGTTGTTGTCCACCGGCGTCATCACTCTTTGTTAAAATCAGGTCTCGCTTGTAAATGAGTCCCCGACGCTCAACGGGATTAACTTGTAGAAATAAAGATTGAGGGAATTGTTGTTTAAACCGAAAAAGAAAATCTGATGACCGAAAAGATTATTCACTAATGTGAATTTCTGTTACAAAGTCCGATCAGTGCCAGTAACAAATGAGCATTTATAAAGGAAACAAGCAGTTTACCGATGTCCTCCATCACTGAGGGGTTTGAATAGTGAATGACTAGTTTACAAGAAACTACTCTTTTAAACTGACACAACTACCGACAAAAATCATGGAAGAGATTTGTAGTTGTGGATTAATATTTTCAGAGTAATACCTCCCTCTAGTGGTCAAATATTGAAACTACTGCAAATAATACATTTTGTTTCAGAGATCAGTGAAAAAAATGGACACGTCAGTCACTGGGTGCTGTTGAATTCTAAAATCAGTGTTTGCCAAAGTTATCAGGTTGAAAATGTAAAATTAATCTCATATTTGCAGATAACTTCAGCACAATGTGTTTGATGCTTGGTTTGTTTGTTTTAATCACTGGTTTTCTCATCAGTGAACAACTTTTTGTATAAAATTAACCAATGCATCCATCCATTATCTTTACCCGCTTATTCCATTTTGGGTCACGGGGGTCGCCGGTGCCCATGTCCAGCAATCACTGTGTGAGGGGCGGGGGACATCCTGGACAGGTCTCCAGTCCATCACAGGGACACATAGAGACAAACAAACATTCACTCTCTCACAGGGACAATTTAGAGTTACCAATCAGCCTAACATGCATGTTTTTGCATGCACGGAGAGAACATGCAAACTCCACCCAGAAAAGGCCCCCCGGCCAGGATTTGAACCAGGGACCTGCTCGCTGAGGGGCAGCAGCTCTACCAGGTGTGCCACCGGGCTGCACGTAACCAATTAACCAATTAATTAAAGGTTATATTTAGGATTACTTTGCAGAAATGTCTCGCACGCCTTCCTGACTGACGCGGCTGCATCTTTGATTCATTTAAACTGGTGTGCTTCATTCTTCTCAGCATCTCAGCAAATAAGACCAGCCGGGTGCTTCAGCTGTTCTCCATGTTCCGGGCACCCAGCAGCCTTTCAAACCAAGAACACTAAAATTCAAGCATGCTGCTGTTGTGTTCAAAACTAGTACAATTAAAAACACACCGTTTATCATTTCCAAACTCCCTCCCAGAGTACTTTGCTCTCTGCACCAGACTTTTCAACATTTGGCTGGTGGTGAACATCTGATGCTGTGACCACGTCTTCAGATGAAGAAGCAGCCGTACGTCTTCTTAGTGCTGTTAATGGAAACCAGCAGCCTGATCTGATCTGAGCTGCTGTTCAGCCCCTACACCTCTTATCATCCACCTGGGTTCTTGCTCTGCTTGTGGCCTGAACCTCAGTGTGCACCCCCACAAATGTTATATCAAAACGACCGGCTCAGCGCTGTGCTCTGTTACTTTAATTGGTGTTTCGAGTTACCATGGCGACGCAATTTGCAAACAAAGACGCCATTTTTCCCCATTCAAAAAGCCTGCAGATCAAATTACGAGTGTTTTTGATTCGTCATATCTGTAAAAATGTCTCAGTCATGCTTCAAGAATTTATTCAATAGACGTTATAGTTTGTACCCAGCAGCTGTTTGTTTGAAGCATATTGAGCTGTAGGTTGGGGGTACGGTCGTAGCTGAGAGCGAGTGTTATACATTCCTAGTGCAAATCAAATATCCAAGATGGCCACCTGAGCTAAAAGGAAAAAATATTAGGACTCGGCTGTTTTTAGAGCTCTTCAGTTTGTTGCGTTAGACGATTATTATAATAGTCTCTGGTTACAAATCAAAAATCCAAGATGGCCACCTGAGCTAAAAAAACAACTAAACTATTCAGTCAGAGATATTAGGCTGAAATTTGGTGTTATAGCTGAGAGCTATGCCCGTTAAATACTGAATTAAAATTAAAAATCAAGATAGCTGCTGCATCTAAATGGTTTTAACTCAGCTATTTTTACACACATGAGCTGAAATTTGGTGAAGTTGCATCTGAGAACGTTCCCCATCCAAATCAAAAATCCAAGATGGCCACCATAGCTTCAAAGAAAAACATAACTCGTTGATTTTTTTTTTTGCCATCATGAGCTGACGTTGGGTATAGTTGTAACTGAGAGTGAACCCCAACACGTATTACTGTCAAATCTAAACTGTAAAATGGCAGCAGCCTGGCAGTCCCTGTCAGAGCTTCTCCAGGAACCTCCTAGTGTCATATTACCACCCAGTGGCGACAGAGTAGAAGGTTTGGACTTTTAAGGCTCATTTTCACTTCAGCAGCCAGAAAAGAGAAAAGTAGGGCACAGTATTTTACATTTAAAATAACATCTTGGGGGCCAGATAAGATGTCAACGAAGGCCACATTCGGCCCCCGGGCCTTGAGTTTGACACATATGCTCTACCTGCTACCAAGATGGTCACAATCAAGTTCACCTGACGTGAAGCAAACAGATCTTGTTTCTATAAGTCGCCCGTCACAGAGCGAAGAAAAGGAATCGTAAATACCCTCTGCCCGTCCGTCCGTGATGTGAGCATGACAACTTAAAAAATAAGTGGCTTCCATTTGATGTGTGGCTGCGTCCAGACGTAATATGTCAAAATACAAGATGGCCACCACTGTTTAAATGTGTAAACTGGTCAAACCTGTCATTGGAGGAAACTAAGCAGTTTTTATATTAATTAAAAGTGCAAATTCATCAAACAACTGGGGTGGCCCACGTGGGGGCAAAGATTAATTTATGGGGGCCAAGGCCACCATTGGCCACCCCCTGGCTCCATTATAGCACCTGCTCTTCTCCACCAGAGCGAGAGGTTGAAGGTGCTCGGTGGCGTTTGCAGGAACAGAATGACAACAGGTCACGAGTGGCAAAGGAGGTTTCAGGAGGTACGGAGGAGCAGGACATGAAGGACACAATGACGTTTCAAAGGTTAGTAGATCTTTCACAAGAAAAGGGTTTTGGTTGTCACTTCAAGGGATCATAATGTTCCAGCGTCGGATGACTGAGCAGTCGTCAGGATCGGGTGAGGAGTGGAAGGCTGGATGATTGAAATGATTACCAGCTGTGGGGGAACCTAGGAATCCTACGTCGATGCACCGCTTGTTTGTTTGTTTGTTTGTTTATTTATACGTCTTTATTGTACACGGGCATTTCGTCAATCTGATTGTCAAAAACTAATTTATTTCCTTCCGTCGTCATTCCACAAAACCTGCGTGTGTCCGGAGAGCGCTTTAAAAAAGTTCTTTAGAAAACTGCATTTAGTGTCAAGTTATTTGATTTTAATTAAAGCTACGAGCTTCAGTTCGTAAAGTTTTAAAGTTTGTAATCAAACATGCTTAAGGTTGTCCTGAGCTATATTAGATGTCATGTTTTAAAAAAGTTAATGTTTTTTTTTTTTTTAGATATATTGATGTGATATTCTGAAATGTGGGTCCACACTCAGTGTAAACAAAGCACTTTGTTGAATCCACCAAAAATCACGTGGAAGTTTGAGTGACATGACGGACAAGTCTGAGTTCTGTTTGGACGAGACGACGTCACAAAAATCCTTAGAAGAGAATCTGCTGCTGAAGGTAAAAATGTTGTGTGGATAAAAGAAAGAGCAAGACGCCGACAAAACTTATAATAATTGATTTTTAAATGAGATTTGGTTAAACTGAATAAAACAAAAACACTGTAATAAAACCTGCTTTGACAAAAGGATGAGGGTCATCAGACCTGTCCCTCCTGGCCACCAGGACACCTGAGGACAGGAGGACCAGGACACCTGAGGACAGGAGGACC
>NC_056508.1:45338275-45339425 GCF_014905685.2 Nematolebias whitei | reverse complement strand
TATTATTATTATTATTATTATTATTATTATTATTATTATTATTATTAATATTATTATTATTATTAATGTTGTTGGCGCATGTTTGAATCAGATCTGGTCTAAAGTTCCGACAGCCTCCTCCTCAGTGACAGTTTCTGCGGAGCTGCAGCTTCAGCTCCTGATCTGCGCAGCCATTGGTCCAGAGCTGGTAGCGCCACGCGCCGTGAACATCACCTCCACACGAAGCGCGCGCAGCCGCTCCTTTCATGAAGCGCGAGCCCAGGACGTGTCCGTGAGGCCGCAGGACGGACACCGCGTTCACCCCCCAGGTACGTTCCTCCATGCACCTCCTGCTGCTCAGCATCAGCAGCAGGAGGAGCAGCGATCAGCCGCCCTGCTCCTCATCGTGCGTGTTTCTACAGAACAAAAAGGCTCGTGAGCCTCAGCTCCCATTAATCCTCAGAGTTTAATCCATCATCTGCCCCGCACGGGCTGCTGCTGCTGATAGAAGCAGTCAGAGATGATGTTTGCTGGAGTTCATCCATGAAAACGGACGTGTTTTAATTTCACATGGGCTGTTCTGGCCCTGCACGCGCCTCGTTGATTTTCCTCGCGTGTTTCTGGGGAGGGTTCCCTCATCAGGAGCTGACGCAATAAGCTGCATTTTTATCTGACGTGTCTAATTCCGGACTGAAGGCACCTTTTTCACTCATCCTTTATTTATACACGCGAGTCTCACTGAGCCTCGTGGACTCACCTGTCATCCAATTAGCGGCGGCAGATGAAACGTGGTCCCCGTGAGAGTCTGCGCGCGCCTCCACCTGACCTGTAGAACACGTGGTTCTTATAGAAGCCTGATGTGGAAACCGCTGCAGAGCTCGCAGGTTTTTATAGAAACCTACGTGTCATTTACCGCCGCGCGCTTTGTTTCCTGCCGCCACAACACTGAGCAAGCACCTCCTGCACCTCCTGCACCTCCTGCACCTCCTGTACCTCTTGCACCTCCTGCACCTCCTGCACCTCCTGCAGGCTGGGTGTTTAATGAGGGATTTCCCCAAACGTGATGCTGCAGAATGATTCCAAATAAAGAATGGAGGTCCAAGGATCATGCATCCATCCGTCCGTCCATCCATCCATCCATCCATCCATCCATCCATCCATCCATCCATCC
>NC_056508.1:45310029-45338265 GCF_014905685.2 Nematolebias whitei | reverse complement strand
CCATCCATCCATCCATCCATCCATCCATCCATCCATCCATCCATCCAGTTTTTCTGCTTATTTAAGCTTGTTCTAGCTTTTTAAGCATTTTTATCTAATTTCAACTGTTTCCATGGTAATGTCAGCCTAATTAACTTCTTCATGCTAATTTCAATTTGTTATAATCCTTTCAACTTTTTCTGCTATTTCACCTATTAGCTCTTTTATGCTAATTTTAGCCTTTTTGTACATCTCAAGCTTCTTTCTAACTTTTAAGCTACTTTTCAGCTATTTTTAACTAATTTCAGCTTTTTTTTTTTAGCTAATTTCCTAATTTTTGTGCTCATTATTTAAACCTATTTCAGCAAATATGTGTTTGTGCTTTCTTCTGCCAAATTAGGCTTGTTCTTCCATTTCAGCTACATTTCAGAATGTTTTTAGCTAATTTCATTTGTTTTGTTTTTTTGCAATTTCTTCAGCAATAAGCGTGAATTCTCACAGGGAATGCAATTTCTCTAGTTTAACATGTTGTAGTTAAACTTTTCAGGTTGTAAATGTAAAACAGCTCGTCATGTCATAAGATTAATCAGTAAAAGTAAATCTTCAGTCTTGATCTCTTCATCATGTTTGTAACACATCAGAAGAAGAAGGAGCGTTTGTTTTGCACATGAGAAGAAGAAGGAGCGTTTGTTTTGCACATCATTTATCAGGTTTACAGTGAGTTCAAGCACAAGTACAGATAACGGTAGTGACACAGTGACGGACAGAAGAAGGTTGTGTTTTAGAGTTGAGGATCATTTTGTTTGTTTGCATTTCTAATCTGATAACACGCTGAAGCTGCAGTGACGCGGCGGACTTACTGAAGGTTTACAAGAGAAAACCTTCCTGTCCAAAGACCCAACTTCTGAGGAGAACGGTGAGATGTGACGACGGCATCAAGAAATGAATATTAAAAGTTTAGATTTTTAAACTCTGAAACTGGAGATAAACTGACATCTGTTTCTTTCAGCTGTTAGGGAGGAAGACTTTTGTGAATGGTAGTAAAAAAAAAAAGTCTTTCTATTCTAAATATATTTTTCTTTTAAAATCAAACTCAGTTTGATCACAGAGTTTAACACATTTCTTACTTTTAGACAAAACAAGCCTGACTTAATTAATCTGAGTGCACATTTTAAAGCAACTTTAGAGTATTTTAACATCATCATCATCATGTCAGCCAGCTCTCTACCTTCCTTCTCTGCATCATGTCAGCCAGCTCACCACACCGCAGTGTTTCCCTGAGGTCACTTGCCTTGGCAGGGCGGTCATCTTCCATCCATCCATCCATTTTCTTTACCCGTTTATTCCATTTTGGGTCACGGGGGTCGCTGGTGCCCATGTCCAGCAATCACTGTGCGAGGGGCGGGGTACACCCTGGACGGGTCGCAAGTCCATCACAGGGACACACAGAGACAAACGAGACAAACAACCATTCACTCTCTCACTCACACCTAGGGACAATTTAGAGTTACCAATCAGCCTAACATGCATGTTTTTGGACTGTGGGAGGAAACCGGAGCACCCGGAGAAAACCCATGCATGCACGGAGAGAACATGCAAACTCCACCCAGAAAGGCCCCTGGACCGGGGTTTGAACCAGGGACCTGCTCGCTGAGAGGCAGCAGCTCTACCAGTTGTGCCACCGTGCTGCCCGGCGATCATCTTTTCAGGTTTTTTTTTTTTTTTGTGGATGGGGTGGCAGAAGAAGGGAAGACACCTCTGTGTTGCATGCTAGCTTAGTGCTACATTAGTGCTAGCAGTTGTCGATTGGGGTGGGGGGGTAAGAGAAGCGGCGCGTGCTCTATTCACACAGGGAGAGCTGTTGGTCAGGCTACTTCTCAAGTACTTATGTACAGTAGGTAAATGTAGATGTTTAAAGTTTAACAGCCTGTTAAAATACAACCGAATGCAAGAAACGGCATCTACTTTATAAAAACATTTCTGAAGGAGGACCCCCCCACCCACCTCACCAGTGTGTCCCCCTCACATTACAAATGCTTCTGACGCCAGTGCTTGTATGGAACTGTTGAGACTTGAGCACCTTGCCCTCTAGTTCAGTTTTTATCACCAGTGAAGTCAGAGTGCAGTGCTGTGTGTGTGTGTGCGGAGGCGTGTGTGTGTGTGTGTGGGGGGGGGGGGGGGGGGGGGGGGGGGTGAAGTGATTCAGCGTTTTCTGATGAAACCAGCAGACATCATCAATCACTCAGTGAATTTCCACCTCCTTTTCTCACCATAGCTGCAGCCCAGTTTACTCTGGTCTCATGAACATGTGCAGCGTAGCGTCACAGGCTGTACTGCAACACGGCACATTGTGTTTGTTGTAGGAACAACGCAGGGATTCCACGTGCACGGAGTTCAGCTTCTGGAGTGATAAGCAGAACAGAATGCCAATTAATGTGGAGACAGTGTCTGACTCAGCTCACAGAAAGTCACGGAGCCACGGCGGAACGACCCAAACGCTTCGTGCCACGAAGGAAAACCGAAAGTAAAATGTAACGAATGCAAAATTAAAGTAAAGCCTCAGTGTTTGTATCTAAAACTCAGCCAGTCCTGGTGAGATCAGGAGGCCCCAACAATAACACGCTCTGAGCCACTTGCAGCAAATAAAATAATTTATACTTGAGGGTTTTTATAGCTCATTTTCAGCACCATGACCACTCATATGATACAATATGAAACAGACAAGCAGCTTCAGGAAAACGTAAATGACAAATTTCTTAGGCCACATCCTCCTTTACATCAAAAATCTTGAGGGTTAAACCACAGAACTTTTATAAAAACATGCAATTAAAAATACATTTTGTTGATTTTACAGTTTGGTTCTTGTTTGCGACACGTTACTGCAGTAGTTGGGACCGTGATGGTTAAAGTCGGGGAGTTTTTAAGACTAATTCCTGGAGAGTGGGCAGAGGTCCAGGTTTAACTCCCATGTGTGATTCTGCTTTTCATTAAGTTCTGTTTGAAACCTTTTAATTGCTGCAGCCATCTCTGTGAGATGACCAACAGGAAGCAGCAGCGTGCGGCACGTCAGAGAGATGTAGGTCAGGAGGGTGACGCTGCGTTTCACTCATTTTAACTAACAAGGCTCAGTCAGCTCCTCTGGATGGATTCTTCTTGTTGAAATGTTTCATCTTTAATCCAAAAGACTTCTTCAGTCTGAGCTGCAAGAAACTCACAGTCTCATAAATAACAGTCTCATAGTGGATCAACCAGTTTGCTGGAGACCGCCAGAACTAGCGGTTCACATAGAAGGACCATCAGTCCAACAATTACCACCATAGCATTTTATTTCTAAAGCGCTTAAAATACAACATAGCAGCCGACCGGAGTGCTGTACAAAAATAAAAACAAAGAACAATGATAAAGCAAGTTTAAATGAGATAAAAATAGAAAGTGATGGGGAGCTGACCAGGCTCTGCCTCCTCTGGATTTATAAAAGGTATTCGGGACGGCTAAAAGCATCTGGTCAGAGGATCTAAGAGCACGTGATGGATGGAGCAGCTCAGAAGGACTAAGACTAAGATTTACAAACATTAAAACTTTAAAATGGATTTGAAACTGGACAGGAAGCCAGTGAAGGGACATCAGAACTGGGGTGATGTGCTCTCGCCTGCCTGCACCAGTAAAACATCGTGCAGCAGCATTTTGCACCAGCTGTAAACGTGAGAGCGAGGCCTCCGATCAAAAGAGAGTAGCAATAATCCAGACGTGAAGTCATAAAAGCGTGGATTAAGTGGCAAACAAATGATCGTTAGCACCTGGTGGCTGTTTACTATTCACAGGGGGCTGAGTGATACTAGAGGGGGTTAGAGGGGGACAGTTGGACACGGAGGCTCCGCCCCTGTTTAATGATGGACAGGTTCTCTTCACAAAGATGGCCTCCTTTACTCCTCTCTCAAACCATCGTTCCTCTCTGTCCAGGATGTGAACATCTTCATCCCTGAAAGTGACCGCTGGCCTGGACATGAGTGTAGACCGCAGAGTCTTGTCCTGATGATGTCACTCTTCTGTGCTGGTCCATCCTTTTGGCCAGTGGCTGTTTAGTTTCTATGATGTCACCCTCCTGACACTGAACAGCATGCACAATATTACTCTGTTTCAACAACCTGACTTCACTTTGTTAGATTTTTCTACCTGGATTATTGAGCATGCATCAGATACAGACTCATTTTTCCTCATCCTGACTGGTGAAGCTGTCCTGTAATACTCATTGTTCCAGAAAACTGCAGGTTTTACCTCTCAGCATCGCAAAAAACACATTTTAAAACATCATGGCATGAAAAACTACCCCCCCCCCCCCCCCCCCCAAAGGATCCGAGTGGTTTGACTGCGTTGATTTTAGTTTTCACAACAGATTTACAACATTTCAGTTTATCTCTCATAACAAATATAGGACAAAAATGATGTTGGCATTTATTTTTTTATTTTTCCTTTATTTCTGAAAACAGTCCAAAGACCTCAAACTGGATATTTTTGGACCCATAATGGGATCTTGCCCCTGAACCACTGACCTGATCTCCTCCGCATGTTATCTAAACGTCTTCAAACTTTCCTGGGACAGTTCAGCTGTTGAAGGTTCTAGAGGCTGTTATCAGTAAACAATATCTTATCTGCAGTAGAAAACGTTCCGAGCTTTATCTGTTCGAATATAAGTTTAATACGTTATCTCTTTCACATTAGACCGTTATTAAAATAGAAGCTGTTGGTTATTTACGCTAAAGTAAGACAGTAAAAAATATAGAATTCGCCTGAACTGTGAGTAAATCTTTTTCCGTGCATTGGGTCCTGTCTCATAAGATATTCCTCAAACGTTCTGATTTGCCTCATCTGGGCTCAGATGGTACTGATCCAGTCCATTAAGTTAAGATAAGGATGAATTTTCCAGAACTGTGAATGAAACTTTGAAAAGGAGTTTGCTTCAAAACAACAGGAACTGCTTTGAAACGGGCCTCGCTCTACTCTGCAGAACCCCATTTAAAAAAAATCTAAACGTGTTATTTATTTATGATCAACAGAACCATAAGCATTTGTTTTGTCACCGGTTTCCTCACATTCTTTGTCGCACCATGGGTTTACTTCCTCCTCAGGTTCTGCTGCAGGAAAGTTCAAAATGATTCGCATCAAATGTAAATGTGCTTTGGTTCAGGAAGAGTTGGAGTATCCGTACTTTTACCTTTTCTTTACTTCCTGTTTGGGTTATTTTTGGTGAACTTGTACCAACATGGAACAAAGAGCAACGGTAAGAGCGCTTCATTTCCATCGGGGTAAAATGCTGTGAACGAGTTGTGCTGTCTGTTGCCCGAGGGGATCGTTGGCATTTACTCTCTGAGCTGCAGCCAAGCAGAACATTACTGGGTCAGTGCCCACCGTGCCCCATCCCTGCGGTGACCGTGGGGCTCTGCAGTGATGGACCACTCTCAGTATTGAGGAACTGGCCTCGCTGCTGTCTGTCTCCTGCGTGTAGATTCTCATATGTGTTGTTATCTAGAAGCCATGGAATTATTCTCATTCCAAAGTCCACACGACCCCAGAAGAGAAATGACTTCCTATCAGCTGCTGGAACATCTCCGGTAATAAAAACATTTAGAGAATCTTAAAGGATGAGGCTGTCTCCTTGCTTAGCAGACAGGTCAAGGTGTGGAGAACGCAATGCCAGACTGTGCGCAGTTCCATGTTTTGATTAACTGCATTTGATATTTTAATCTACACGATCAGTTTTTATTATTGCTGTTAAACTTTTTTACTGACAGGAAACAGGATTCTGGTGAATTAAATCATGTCAGACGCTCTGATCACTAGCACAGGGATACCTCAAGGTTGTGTTCTTCCCCCCCAGGAAGTGACATCAGAGGGGACCGCTCTGGTCTTTGTTAATTGAAACAATATTATTTGAACTCTGACCCTTCTTCTCTGATAGTAACTCGAAATAATCTAAAGACACATCAGATACTTCTCTGTGTTAGCCATTGCAGCAACGCTCTTTTTTTATTTATTTATACAAAACAAATTAAAAAACAAACAAACTGCAGGGGCACACATAGCTCGAGACTTAAGGCAGGCGTAACAAAAAAGAAAAATATAGGTAAATAATAACATTTGAAGAAAAACGGATTTGTATTTGTGTGGGGAGAAATTGTGTTTGTGAACCAAAGTCCAACATAAAAGCAGCTGTTTGTGGAAATTGGAGCGTTTTGGGATTTTCTTAATGCTATAGTTACATTTTAACATATAAACCACCCAGTGCTTCAAATACATGTCGAAATAAAGTTCCATAAAGAGTTTGGATTTAGGAGATCTCTTTTGATCCACTTGATTTTAAAGGAAAAGGTTAGTCTGTAAATCTAGTACATTAAACCCACCAGAGCACAGATTATTTATCATTACATTTTTCAGGATTAGATGAACCTTTTTCTTCCAAATAAAATCAAATAAAGTTTTGTCCACTTTTGAAATGATATCCTTGGAAACCTGAAGGGCAGAAGTCGCAGACGCCAAACTGGAAAGACCTTAGAGACTAAGACAGATGGATAAATCGCTCTGGACCCATAAATTGAATTTCTTTTGGATTACAGTAACAAGGGGATTGAAGTTTTCACTTAATCTTTGGTCCTCTTCTTTTATAATATAAATACCAAGATATTTGACTTTGTGTTTTACTGGAATTCCTGAGATTTCTGCGTCATGACAAGTTTTAACAGGGAGTAACTCACATTTAGATAAATTAAGATTGAGACCTGAAGCTGAATAAAATTCACCAGCAGCTCAACAGCACATTTTATACTCGAGAGCAATCCTTAAGAAATAATCTGCCAGTTGGCTCAGACACATTTCTCTACTCTGAACGCCTTTTAAGCAACTGCTTTTTATGAAATGTGCTAAAATTTCCAGAGGAAGAAGGAACAAAAATGGAGAAATTGGACAACCTTGTCGAATTCCACGCTCAACGTTAAATCTACCGGAGGTCCCATGGGCAAGTTTAATTGAACTACATGTATTACCAAAGGCGTAGAGGGTACGTATTGATTTCTTAAAGTGCTCCCCAAAGCCAAATAGATCTAAAGTTTTAAATAGAAAATCATGTTCCAGTGAGTCAAAGTCTTTATGGAAGTCAAGAAAAAGAATAAAACTATTTTCTGAAATTAAATCTGAGTAGTTTAATACGTCTAAAATAAGCCTTATATGATCAATTATGTAGCAACGCTCCGTTTACATGCAGGTGTTCCCCTCTGACATCACTTCCTGTTACTGCGCATGACAATATGTCAACGACTGTTCATCTTAGAGGCGTGAATTTTTTTCAATAATGTTATTAATGTTATCTTTCCAACAGTGAATTCATATTTATTACAAAGATTTGATGTCGCAGGCATTTTAAAGAACACGCTGCAGTGCAGTCCGACGCCCATTTACCTTCAGCCAGTACGACTTTTGTTTGCTTCTCTATGGTTGAACTTTGATGGCATTTGAGCTCAAACAGTGATTTGTTTGGAAGTTATTAATTTTCTGTCTCGCTTCAGCCTCTGAACAAGCTGCTCTATCCGTCATTCTCTCCCAGGATGGTGACGAGTGGAAAACCTTTGTGCACAGTTTAACCCAAAAGGATCGGCTTTCTAATCCACGTTTTACAAAACCAAGAACACATTTGACCTTTTGTTTTTCCCCACACCTGACACTAACCAGGGTTCTTAGAACAGTAAGGTGGACCAGTGCCTCCCCCCCACCCCAACCGAAAAAACAAACAAGTGGCAACAAATAGGACGTTCTGAGAAATTTCACACTTCCCAGAAAATTCTCATTGACGAACAGTTAGGTCCAAAATGCCGACAGTCCTAATCAGTTCATTCATACAGCACGGATTCACAACAAACGTCTTCTCAGGGCGAAGCTCCAAAACACTCAGTTACCTGAAACAATAACCTCACAAACCCTCGGGGTCAACAAGGCCAAACACAAGCTGCACTTCTAACTTTAGAATGAAAGAGCTGGACCTCTGGAGTCCGACAGGGAGACTTGTGAAGAAAACTTCATCAGATCTTTGAATCTTAGAGTTGATGCAGCTCTCTTTAGGTACCCCTGGTCCTCCATGTGCTGAAGCTTGGTTTGAACTTCAGCAAGCTGTCTTCTTAACGTCTAAATACCAAAATGCATTGGAGTGCTGTCGTGCGATTGGCTGATGAGCCATTTGTGTTGACAACGGGTGGATGCATGAAGTGGCTGGTGAGAACTGATGCAGTAGAACGCGAGAACCTCGAAATCCCCTGAGTACCAGAGAGGAAACCTGATTCTAAAACCAACTTTCCTCTGAAGATAAAAAGATGAGGTGGAAGCAGAGCAGAGCCCAGTTGTTAACACGACAGCTCCTCTCTGTGATCCGACTCTGAACAAAGAAGTGAAGAGAGAGTTGGCAACACGAAGAACAAAAAGTCTTGTGAGAACTTCTCAGTTTCTGTCTTCAGAACAACAAACATTGTGACAGGAAGGTCCGACCTCACCGCGGCGCAGCGCTTTGTTGGGGGACTGACCTGGTTCCACTTCCAGGTCCCTCCCACCTCCGGTCACCTCATGGTCACCTGATGTTAATCCACTGTCCACGTCTTCTGATCCAGTCAGTCCTGCGCCTCACACTTTCTGACACACAAACAAGAAACAAGGCCTAAATGCAATTAGATTTGTCGACCTCTTCAATAAATATTCAACCTAATTGGATGGACCTCATGCTGTGGTGCGCTGCGATGTTCATGATCATGACGTGACTCTGCAGCCATTGACACAATGTCCTCTGATGCTGGGGAGGAAATACTTGAAATCTAAAGGAAAATTTGAAGGAAATGCTCAAGTTTTTTTTTTTTTTGTTATAATATAAAGACAAAGTTCTGACATCATAACAAGGTTGTTGTCTGTTCCGGTGTGTTTTGTAACTCAGTCCTGTCGTTCAACATCCTTTTATTGAATTTTAAGAAAAAATAGACACAATGACATAACGTGGCAGTTGAAGCCAGAATGGAATGAGTGCCCCCTTGTGGCTGACTGCAGCAGAGGTTCAAGTTAAATTAAGTAAATAATTTTAATAAATAAAAGAAAAAAAAACTTGAAAGATATTGTCTTCTTGGAGTTGAGCTCTGTTGATTTATTAATGTCTTATAATGGTGCTGTAAGTTTAAATATGCAATTTTCTAAATCGTTTTGTTAAAATTAGATCGCTGATCCTTAAAAGCACTGATTGTGTGCAGGGAAAAGTAGGTTTTACATCGCCTCATCCCAACTGAACAGAATATGTCTCAAAAAAAGTACAATATATTAGCTCACATAAATCAAATCCCATTGTTTTTAATTTTGAACTTTTTATGTTGATAGTCTGGACTGACCCAATGAAGCCACAAAGTCAGAAATGTTCAGTTCAGTTTAGGAACGGTGTGTATAACTTTTGGTTTGGATAACTTTAATAAAATATTTATTCTTATTTAAAATACAAACCTTTCCACAGAAATACAACAAGGTATTTTCAGCTCCCTTAGAATCACTGTTTTGAAATCTGCACCAGTCTTCTTATTCCACTTTTAGCTTTTATTAACTATAGTTTTGCCACATGTAACTACCGTTCTGAACTTTTCGATAACATTTAGCTACTTTGAGCTCCCAACTTTTAAAGTTACCATTTTCTCATTTTGACATTTAGCTGCTATTTTTCTATTTTAAACCTTTTAGCACTTTTAGCTTTTGTCTACCATTCTGCTACGTTTTGCAACCACTTTGCTACTTTAGCTTGTAGCAACAATTTTTTAACTGTTGGCTTTTAGCTAAAATTTGTTTACTTTTTACTTTTAGCTGTTGCTTTTGCTATATTTAGGTTATAGCTACCATTATACAGATTTTTACAACATTTTGTCCACTGCTGCTTTTAGCTTGTGATGTTTAGCTTGTTACAGTTAGCTTCTAGCTACCAACTTTTTGTACTTTAATATCTATAATTAATATAGTTTTGCTACAACTTGGCTACTATTGTTCTTGAGCTACCATTTAGCTTCTTTCTTTTCCTTTTCCTTTTTTAAAGTTTTGATAATTTCAGCCACAGTTTTATGAATACTTGCATCTGTTTAGTTTGTTCAGTTTTTTTTTGTTTTTTTTTGGCTGCTTTTAGCTTCTGTTTTCTTGTTTTTAGCTTCTGCTCTGCTGTTGATAATTACTGATGCATGATCAATAATCAAGGTAGAAAAATCTAACAAAGTCAAGTCAGGTCCTCTGGACGGATTAAAAATGAAAATAAAGATTAAATTAAAAACTTGTTGAAATGTTTCATTTTTTTTAATCCAAACGACTTCTTCAGTCTGAGGAGGTGCAGCAAACTCAGTCTTATGAATAACACCTGCTCATAGATCATCCAGTTTGCTGCTGACATCCAGAACTAACTGTTCACATGTAAAACGAGGACCATCAGCCCAGTCATTAGTGGCCCAGCAGCAAACTGGTTGATCCACAATGAGAAGATTATAAGACTGAGTTTGTTGCAGCTCCTCAGAATGAAGAAGTCTTTTGGATAAAAGACGAAAAGTTTCAACGAGGTTTTAATTTTTAAAAGTTTACTTTTATTTAAATTTAATTTTTAATCCATCAAGAGGACCTGACTTAACTTTGTTAGGTTGAATAGTACCGTTTTGGTGCTTTTGAATTTTAACGTGTTTCTGCAAGTCTTCGCCTCTGTTTAATTTACAAAACTTTTTTATTTCTTCCGTGAAGTCACTGAGACGTCACCATTCCTTCTGCTTTTTGCAGAAAGCAGGTTTCTTCTCATCGTTTGTTTATTTATTTAGATTTAAACGTTTATTTTGTGAAACTCCACAAACTATTCTGACCAGCAGCTGAAGCCGCGAGCAGCACCGAGCTAAAGTTGACCTGATTTGTTTTGAACCCAAACAGCAGAAGTTTACGTGAACACACAGTTTAAATCTTCTGCTCTGTAGAACCAGTTTCCAGAGTTTGTTCGTGAGGAGGTTTATTGATAATCAGCTGATATTCAGATCAGTGAGCTGATCGTTTTCTCCTCCTTTACTCTCCTGGGAGTCATTCCAGCTGTTCTGTCGTTACGCTCGCGCTCACAAAGCAAAGCTGAGATCCAGCTTCAGGTGAGCAGCCGGACCAGGTGGATTATGTGGGTTGGAAACTCCCCCTCTGCCTCCCTCCCTCCCTCCCTCCAGGCGGTGTCCAGGACTTCACTGGAGGTGGGTGAGTCTGCTGAAGCGCTCGCTCAGCATTACTGTAAGAGGCTTTGTGAGACAAACATAGTCGCAGGAATGCTGACTCTTCTTCTCACTGTGTCTCTTCATCTCCATCAGATGCCTCCATTCATTTGCAATGAAAGAACTAAAGGTAGGGAAATGATTAGAAGATGTTTAGAAGTTCATGAAAGAAGTGAAAAGTGTTGTGCTTGAGTTGTGATTGTATTTTATTTATATATGTCATCCTGTTCTTTAAAGTTGTGGAGAAACCGTGACAGATTTTACACATAAGAGATGAAGACTTCTAACATCTTTACCTGAAAACTTAAAGCGTTGGCTTATCCAGATGAAACCTTACACTATGTTTGTAATATGGTTATCATATAAGAACTTATACATTATCATTTCTTGTATTATAACAGCCAACATTGATTTAAAAAGCATAAAAATGGTTATTGGTTATAAGTTATATTTCTCAGTCAGCTGTTAAGTTTTCAGTACGAATCATTCTTTTAACCAGGAAATGATTTTTAACTTAAATATTGTTTAGAGACGACAGTTTTTCTTTGTTTCCTCGTCAGATTATTGATCCAGTTTCTGCTACTGTAAATAAAGTAAATCAAGTTGTTTTTAACCCTGACAGCAACAAACCGCAGCAATTAAACACGACCCAGACGACTAAGATTAAAAAGAGTAAATATAATTCAGGTTTATTTGAACTTGAGTCAGGTTATATTTGTCGTCTCCATCAGTTTTGTTTGAGTTCGCATGTTCTCTCCGTGCACGTGTGGGTTTTCTCCGGTTTCCTCCCACACACCAAAAACATGCATGTTAGGCCGATTGGTAACTCTAAATTGTTTGTCTCGTTTGTCTCCATGTGTCCCTGTGATGGACTGGAGACCTGTACAGGTAGAAATGCTGACAGTTTGGGTTTTCCTCATAATTTATACACTTTTTGAACGAAAACGGTCAAAAACAAGGATTGTCTTTCACTGCCAGATAAAGTAAAGTCTGATTTCTGGTCGGTCTTTGCAAACTGCTGCTGCAAGTTCATTTCACAGTGTCAGAGAATGTTTTTGCGACACGTTAGTTCCACATTATTTATCATAAACCCGTGTACCTGAAATATACAGCTCTAATCGTCACATTTTTCAGATTGAAATTTGTTTCTTTGAAAGGAAAGTTTTTAGTTTATGATACTAAAATCATCTTTTTGCAAAGCCAAACAGAAATCACTTTGTTTGACTGCGCGCTTTTCATATTCTGTTTGTGATTCTGTATGAAACGTCGGCACGACTCCTGAGGAATGGGTTTAGGTTAACAGGTGAAGAAATTATCAGATTTATGCACCTGAAGTTATAAAACAACCAAAGATTAGTGGACATCAATTTACCATCCTCACGTGGTATTTGAGTAATTCAGTAATCTGATCAGGTTCACGTCATTTATCCACTCTTGTGAGGACATTTTGACCATCCCCTGCCTTGTTTTTGTCTTGATCCAGGATGCCATTACTCAGCAGAGGCTCTCCCCGTCCTCCACTGGCTCGTAAAGTAAAACAGGTTCTGAAGACGAGCGTATTCTCTTGAACACGATCCCTTTAGGTCAGCGATCCTCTCAGGACCCTCAAAGTACCCCTCGGAAGGGGGATGCCAGTGTTGCTGAACACCAATGCCTCTTTCAGCTCCAGACAGGAGCTCCTGGACTTGCAGGACTGTCCTCACAATGGGGGTCCCGCTGTGGACACCTCTAGTCCCGAGGATTCCCTAGCAGGAAGCCCCATTGGTTCTGGTCCTAGAAGCCCTGGCAGGCCAGGAGCTAATGGACCCATCAGGTCCCACATTTTTACAGGAGCTTCAATGCTCCCCGGGCAGTTGTATGGAGGGGACACACAGCCTGTCAGACAGCTTCCTTTGGGGGTACCGCTGATCTCAAGTGACCCAGACCAGCTATGTGGCTGGAGGGCTCTGACGCCCAGGTTCATCCAGGTTTTCAACACGCCACGCTGGGTGCTGTTCTTCCTCTGCGTGGCCTCTTTCCTCCAGGGGATGATCGTCAACGGCTTCATAAACACCGTGGTGACCTCCATCGAGCGGCGCTTTGACCTGCGCAGCTACCAGGCCGGCCTCATCGCCAGCTCCTACGACATCGCCACCTGCTTCTGCCTGGCCTTCGTCAGCTACTTTGGTGGCACGAGGCACAAGCCCCGCTGGCTGGGATGGGGGGTTCTCATCATGGCACTGGGCTCTCTGGTGTTCGCCTTGCCTCATTTCACCACGCCCCCCTACCTGGTCAATAAGCCTGAGCAGACGGGAATGTGCTCTGCGAACTCTACCAGCCAGTGCCAAGACACGGAGGCCGGAGGACTGTCGGGTTATCGCTTCGTGTTCATGCTGGGACAGTTTCTACATGGCATGGGCGCCACTCCTCTCTACACGCTGGGGGTCACGTACCTGGATGAGAACGTCAGCTCCAACTATGGACCTGTTTACATAGGTGAGTCCTCTGTTCCCGTTTTATTGTAAAATATTGACAACTCCATAGACGGACACTGGACTAACAACATAAAGTTTTGTTGTGACTGTTTAGTCTTGACTTGTATCGTGAGGTTACATCCCCACAAAAATAAACTAAAATTAGGATGTTGTGTAAAAATGTAAATACAAACAGAATGCAATGATTTTCAAATCTCATAAATTCATATTTATCTTATAAGGCACTTATTTACAACGAAACACAAACTGAATGTTGAAGCAAATAAATTCAGTCACTCCATCCATCCATTATCTTCCGCTTATTCTGAAGTTGGGTCGTGGGGGCAGTAGCTTGAGCAGGGAGGTCCAGACATCTCTTTCCACAGCCGCCTCTTCCAGCTTCAAAGTTCATGCTCAATAATCCAGGTAAAAAAAAAAAATTGGATTTTTTTTTACCTGTCCTACACATCCCACCCCCATCAACAACTGCCAGCACTAACGCGGCACTAAGCTAGCATGCAAGACAGAGGTGTCTCCTAGAGCTGCCATTTCTAGCCCGGACCCACCCAACCCAGATTCGGACCAGACTGGTCCATAACAATTTGCTTAATGTGCGGGCCGGGTCGGTGTCGGGCTTTTGATTGCATCAGCGGATGCGCGTGGCTGACGATCCAATATATGGTAACATTGGTTGCCATACAATCACCAGAAGCACACCGCCATTTGACCGCGTGCTGACTGGCCTTGAAAGAGGTAAAAAGTTCAGTTAAGCTTCAGATGGACTACTGCCAGCGGTCCATCACCCAATTGGACGTGCATTCAGCTGCTGCACTCAGCGGGCGCACACGGCCGACGACCCAAACAGGCGAGATCACAAAATATCTGACATGTCAGAGCAGGGTCCATGTCTGAATAATGCAGAATGCAGGCAGAAGCAGGGATTTAATGCGCTTTGACATCCACGAAAGGACAAACACCCCCTCAGCTTCGATCTTCGGCCCCCTTTATTCAGCCGTGTGCATCTGCCGACCAGCAGTCAAAACTTAATTAAAAATGTCGGGGGGTGGGGGCGGGTTCTGACCTTTAATTACTGTTAATTTGTCGGATCAGGTGGGGTTCAGAAACCTTGGCTACGGGCTGGGGCGGGTCAGATTTTTTGGACCCGAATGCAACTTCAGTGTCTCCCCCTCTTCCCCCCGTGAGCTCCATTCCAAGGCAGATGACCTCGGGGAAACACTGCATGCGGTGTGGAGTTGTTGTTGGTAACCAGGAAAACCTGGAGTGGACTTTTAGTGGTTTGATTATTCTCCTTTTAATCAAGTGGAATGGATTAATTCACGAAGAAATAGAAACAGCGCTGGGTGAACTGATTTAATGGTAAATGTGGGCGTGTGTGTGGGGGGTCTGAATGAATTCTTTTTTTTTAAGTGGAGGGGACACGTCCTCTTCACATTTAATTGTTGCGATGCAACAATTGGCACAGACAAATCGGTGAAACAGGTATTGTCATTATTTTCCTTGTCAGCCCACTGACGTTGACCCTCTGAGACTTGTTGTAATCCAAGCTCACAGCCAACACAAAGCGGAGAGCCCGATTTCAGACCCGTTTATTTTTTCACGAAATACAAAACTTCTACACAGTTCAGAACAATGTGGTCCTTGTAGCCTGGAGAACAAGAGGTAGGTAGGAAGCAGGAAGTAGTTGTGCTGACACACCCTGGTTCTGTTTGTCTCACCCCTCAGGGATCTTTTATACAGCAGCTGTAGTGGGTCCTGCAGCCGGCTACCTGCTGGGAGGTTACTTCCTCAACATTTACACCGAGGTCCAGCTGACGTGAGTCCACCTTGACCCACACAACCAACTCCAAAACAGCAGAAATAACACAATAAATTAAAAATCACGTCATTTTCTAATAAAATACATGTGTCTTTATTAGCGCATGCTTGTTTTCGACAAAACACAAGAATTGCACACAAATATAAAAAAAAAAAAGACTCAAGCAAAACCAACAGGATTCAGTGTCTATTGTGCAGTAAACTGGAAAAAATAAAGAACTGGCCAAAAACTAATAAAGAAACATGATCCTGGAATAAATTTAAATTATAGATGAAATAAACCAAACTATTATGAGCTGGATATTATTGAACTCTGAGGATTTAATACTTCACCTGATACCTTTGTCCGTACAGCGCCATGAGAGGACTTTAGGTCTAAGTGTGACTTGTGCAAATGAACTAAATTTACGTGGAAGAAATAAAATAAAGAAGAAGAGTCTCCCTGTTAGAAGGAGTCATTCCTTTCCACTGTTGCCTCTGCTGCTCAGGATTGTAACTTTATCAAAGTTTTATTTTGACATTATCTGCTGGTTTCCTTAGACAGAGGAGTATTTATTACCTAAACTAAAAAGTATCTGCAGAAATTTGATGGGGACTACCGTGTTGAAGATATTTTAATTGTTTGCTTCGACAATACTGTGTGTATGGGGTTCACTCTCAGCTACCATCAAACCAAATTTCAGCTCAATAAAGGCAAAAAATAAATAAATAAATCTATGAATCATAGACCATTTATCTTTTAAGGTTTGGTGGCCATCTTGCATTTTTAGATTTGAATTCAGAATGCGCTGTGCATTGTTCTCAGCTACCACCACGCAAATTTCAGCTCAGCATCTTTTAAAATAGCTGAGTTATATATATTTTTTCCCATTTGTCTAAGGCGGCCATCTTGGATTCTTGATTTGCATTAGAAATGTGTAACAACTCGCTCTCAGCTACAAACACACCAAAATGTCATCTCAATGTCTCAAAGAATGACTCAGTTAATCTTCAATTGTGAGTGTTCCGAGGTAGCTGTGGCAGCCATCTTGAATCAAAATGGCTCCAAAGGTTAAGCAGTTCCAGAGATACATCTGTTGATCGCTTTCTATGAGTTTCAAACAAATCCAACAATCTGTTCATGAGCTGAGGCAGTTAGAAGCTTTTTCAATGGGAAACATGGCGTCTTTGTTTACGAATTGCGTTGCCATGGTAACTAGAAATGCCAGTAAAAGTAATCGCACACATCACGGTGCAGAGCCGGTCGTTTTGAGAAAACATTTGTGGGGGTGCACATTGCGGTTCGGGACACATATAGGCAGTCCATTAGTATTTTGTGATTTGAAGATTTAATTGATTGCTTATAATTAAAGTTATTTTAAACCGACGCTAACTTTTACTTCATGTGCAGCTGCATTATGGGAAACGAGACACTGAATGAAAACAACATTAAACCAAAGTTGAATAGTTAATAATGTCCAGCTGGTTCAGATCGGTGTTTCTGCTGAGTCGCAGGACGGACATGTCTCCGGAGAGCCCCCACTGGGTCGGGGCTTGGTGGGTCGGTTTCCTCGCAGGAGGAGCAGCCGTCGCTCTGGTTGCTCTCCCCATCCTGGGTTACCCCCGACAGCTGCCAGGTACGGCCCGTCTTCGCCCCCCCATCACAAGCACCTTCTCTAAATGAAAATATACATTACAAATAAGAAAGTGCTTTCCTGCAGGCTCACAGAAGCACGCGGGCATGCGGGTGTCTGAAACCCACCAGCTGAAGGATGGAAGCCACGTCACCGCCTCCGATCCCCACTTTGGAAAATCAGCCAAAGACATGCCGAGGTGGGTTCAGCTTCGTAAAGTGGCTGCAAGAACTTCTCAACATGTTTACCACCATCAGCTCCATAAGACTTCTGTTCTCCTTAAATGTGGCTAAATGTTGAACATGAATAAATATTTCACGTTTTAGAAAATGTTTTCAAAGAAAAATGAATTTAACACAACAAGGATACACCACTCAAACACAATACCCTGTTCATACTAACAGTTTTATTTTAGTTATAAAAAACCTTCATAATTTAACTAAAGAGACCTCAAATGCAGCCTAAATGTTTGTTCTGATGAAGCTGCTGATGAAGATGAAGACAGTTGAAAATGTTTCATGAAATGTTTTCAACTAAATGTTTGATGCAAAATGAATTTGAAAAGATGACATTTACTGAAAACAGGAAAATAAAAACAGAAGGCAGCAGAAAAAAAACAGAATAAATGTGTTTAAAAAGCAGAAAAGAGACGAAATGTAGAAGAAAATAGAAAAAGGTGAAATAAGGGGCTGAATATACAAAAAGTCTGACATTAGCAAAAAATAAATTGAAATTAACAAAAACATGTGTGGAGGGGGGGTGCAAAAGCTTAAATAAAGCTGAAAGTAGCATCAAGTATAAAATGCTGAAATTATTAAAAAAATAAGCAGAAAAGGTGGGACATTAGAAAAAAAAACAGCAAGAAAAAATAAAATTAGCAGAAAAACATCTAAAAAGTTGCTGAAAAATCCGACTTTAGCAGAAAGAAGCTGAAATAAAGAACATAAAAAAGGTAAAATTAGCAAAATAAAATGGCTGAAAAAAGCAACAAAAAAAAGCTGAAATAAGCACAAAGAAGCTGGAGACAGCTGAACCAGAACAAAAGCTGAAATGAGCAGTAAAAAGTTTTATAAGGTTTGAAGGACGTGAATTCATTTTGAATAAGAAAAATATGGACGATAAAGCTAAATATTGCAAAAAGTTAAAATTTCATAAAAATCAGAAGTCACAGCAGGAATGTTCGGAATGAGCCGAACGTTTTGATGTATGAAATGTTGAAATAAAACCTGAGGAACGAGTTACGTGCAGAAAACATATCGAAGAAAAACGAATCTCTGTAATAAGAATGATTTATAAACAAACAATTATATTTATATACAGTCTTATTAAATTCGTCCAAGCCGTCTTCAGGTTTTGTCAATAATAAAACTGTTTTATGATTTTAAAACAGTCAGATCAGTAAAATATTCTACAAACTTTGAACAACTTTCTTTGCTTTGAGCGTTTTTTTGGGCTTCACTGGATTTTTCTTTCCAAAATGTGTTTTTCTGAATAAAATAACTTTTTAACAAACTGGACAAACCTTTGACAATCCCATAAACTTATTTGCTTATGCTCTTTAGTTTAGTGCTTAAAAAGATTTGTGTAAAAATTAATTTCTAAACAATTTATGGATGTTTCCTCTGTTTATTCTGAAATGTCCCATGTTGTGAAGTTTTATTTATTTTTATTTTTTTCTGTCATTAATTTAGCTGAATTAATTTTAATCACTTTTTTAGAAGTATTTTTCCAGAAAATTGTCTCAGTGTATAAAATATATTTTGTTCTTTTAATCTTAGTGATGGTCTGAGGTCACGGTAGCTCAGTGGTCATAGCTGTGGCCTCATAATTCCGAGGCTCCAGATTCAAGCCCACGATGTGTTAGGAAAGAAACTTGGCACAAACAAGTTTTTTATGCAACTTTGTTCACTGTTTAAACCCATGAAGAAGAAAACTGCATAAAAAAATAAAAACTTGATGTTATGACAGAAAAACATCCAAACATTTTATAAAGGTAAACAGATTTATTTAATCAATAAGCTGGTATGAAAGTGATTGTGGGAGTAATCGAGTATTGACATTGCAAAGATAAATTCTGTGTGTGTGTGTGCATGCGTGCGTACACACACACACACACACACACACACACACACACACACACACACACATTAAGGTCAGTCTGAACATCCTCTTTAGTTTAAAGCGTCACACGTGAGGAACAGGCTGGAATCGTTACGTTACAACTTTGTTTACTTTCCGCTCACAGCCAGGATTACGCAGCAGGTTACGTAACATCATGTACATTGCAGATAATCCCGCCACCAAAGATCTGGTGGAGGGATTATCTGTTACGTCATGAGATTACCGAGGAAGTTTTAATTAAAACATGCAGCGTTGAACGTCTTTTTCCAGGTCTGTGCTGCTCCTCCTGAAGAACCCGACCTTCCTGTTCCTGTGTCTGGCGGGAGCCACCGAGGCCATGCTCGTGGCCGGCATGTCCACCTTCGGCCCAAAGTTCTTAGAATCCCAGTTCAGCCTCAGCGCATCAGATGCTGCCATGCTGTTTGGTGAGTGACTCAAATACAGGCGTAGCACGTGATGCAGGTCAGTGAAATTCTGACAGTTTAACATCAATCTGCTTTTTTATTGCTTGGAATATTTCATTGATCATGTTGAAGTGAACATCTTGATCCATTTTTTCTTACTTCAGCAGCCACTAAACCTGCTCTGTTTTATCATGTTCACTTTTGCATCCAACTCCCTCCGCGCACTTTGAGCTGTTTTAGCTCATCATATCAAAACGTTCAGCTCATTCAGGAGATGGGTGCTGACTTTTGGTTTTTGTAACTCATAGTTTACTACATTTAACTTTAATACATCTTTAATTCCAAAATGGTGGCCTCAAAAATACATTAATTCAAAAACATTTGTATTATTGCTGCTTTTAGCTAATATTCTCCCATATTTAGCTAGCGTTTAGCTAGGCCTGTCACGATAACAGATTTTTCTGGGCGATTAATTGTCTCAGAAATTATTGCGATAAACGATAATATTGTTTGAAATTTGACAATAATTAGTAATTATTTTCAAATTTAAGATGAAATGTTGGTTAATTTTTGTGTGTAGTAACTTTTTTGACCACCAGACTTCAGTATAAGACTGGTTGAACCAAAGGATGGATAGTGAGGGAGCGAGCAGCGTGTCTCTTTAAGAAAAATGGGAGGGAGGCCCCTTGACGTGACATGGGCTGTCTCTCCTTCCTTGTTTTCGGTTCTCAAAAAGGCGGATGCTCTGTGTGGTTTGAGCTCTTTAGCATTTGTCACACAAAGCTTTTAATTAAAAAAAAAAATCAGTAAACAAGTTCTCAGCTTCTTTTTGCAGAGAAAAACAAACTTTTTACACAAAGGTACTGGTTTCAACTGTGAATTTTGGAGCTTCGACAAGACCAAGTTTTTTTTCCCCGAGGTCGGCCTGTTAGCTTAGCTCGTAGCTTAGCTTCTCAGCTTAGCTGCTTTTAACGATCCAAAAACACCATTTTGGGCGGTTTAAACAGATTTTAAATCAAAGAGAAAGGGAGGGGTCAGTGAAGAACAATGGAGCTGAGCTTTCTGTCATCCAGTGTCTTCAGTAGAAAGAGAGAGACGCGGAGAAACGATAAAGTCGATAAATAAAAATGAGTTTGATAATTTTCATTTATCATGCGATGAATTGATTTATTGTTTATTGCGACAGGCTTACCTTTAGCTTTCAGTGTTCTAGATTTTATTTCAACTCAGTTTTAACTTTTTCAGCAACTTTCAGAAAGTCATTCAACAATAAGTGTTAACACTGCATTTTTACAGCAAAATGCTAAGTTTGGTAGATTATTGATATTTTATTATTATTAGTTTATGTTTTATTCTTATTGTATTATGCTATTATTTGGATATACAGCCTGCATAGGTTAGTTTGATCCCCACATTCCCAGATATTTTTGTACACTTTTGTAGAGTTATTGGATAAAAATTTAAGATAAAAACGACAGAAATTAAAAAACAAACAAAAAAAAAAAAACACGTGAGTAAACAAAGGGAACTTCATCCCTCCAGAGCTTCTGGTGAAGATAAAAGTGAAATGGACTGAACTATGACAGAGTCTAAATCAGATCTTCTAGGCTGAGTTACATCTTGACTTTATTCTGCCTCCTCCTCTGAAGGCTACATGGTGGTTCCAGCTGGAGGCGGAGGAACGTTCCTGGGCGGCTACATCGTGAAGAAGCTGAACTTACGCTGCCGAGGCATCATTCGGTTCTGCATGGTGTGCGCCTTAGTCAGTCTGTTCTCCATCTTCGTCTTCCTGTTCCACTGCCCCAACATGCCCATGGCTGGTGTCACAGCTCAGTATCAGTCTGAGCTGATGGAGCAGCCACATCTGGACCAGCACAAACAGCTGTATGACAAGCCCAGCGCAGCACTTAGAAACAGGTGAGCGACGCTAGTGCTAACACTCGTGTGTCCAAGTGGTCTGACTCATAATGGAGTGCAGGTACTGGGTGATACTTATGTTGGATAAAATACCTTCTGTTCATCTGAATTACTGAAAGAAGCCACATTTGAGGACACGTTTAACCGTTTTTTATTTGCAAGGGCAGACGTTCACTCACAGGCTTACACAGATGCATCATGGGAGCTCGATCGTGAGAGTCTGCACCGGGCAGTGTGCGAGAATTTTTTATATATGATGCACACTTATCAGCGATCACAGCTCACAGACAGTCACTGATGACCTCGACCTCCCAGGTGTACATGCAGGATCAAATCAGCTCCTCTCTGAGAGAGAAAAGAACTCTCTGGACTCACCCACACATGGTCCAACATTAATTTAACATGAGTTTGTGATAAACATCCTTGACCTTGACTAAAACTACCCTGACAGTAAATACCCAGTAGGTGTTTTTTTTATTTTTAAATGCTAATGAGCTTGTACGGAAGCAGCTTGTTCTACGGTACTTTCAGTTTTTGCCTTAAAGGTTTCTGCATGTATAAAGTTAAACTCACTGACACGCACGACTAAACGTGACGTCTGGTGTTTGCACATCAGGACTCCACAGTTTTTCTACTCGTATTGCCCCCGGAGAAGCGTAGAGACAAAAAGACCAGCTCAGACAGCGAGCGTCGTCCATGCGCCATAACATTATGAGCAGAGAGCCGGCTCGTGCTCACAGCAGCAAAAAAATATAATCCATAAAACAATAATTCACAACTACAGAATTATTTAAAGAACCATTTAGTGATAAAAGCAAGTGATTAATTGTTGCCTCAAGACTTTTTGGCTTAAGGAAGGAAAACGAGTATTGGTGGGTTGGCAAACAGTAACTGTTTTTTTTTTGTTTTTTTTACAGACCTAAGATCCTCTATAAAAAACAAATAAATAAATAAAAACATAAAATAAACATCCTTTGTACCAAACTGTAATGAAGAATGAGGAAACATTTGATACAGCTGGTGTAAATGTGTATTTTGTAGCAACAAACTTACAAACCTATAACACATGGCTATTCAACCGGCGGCCCAGGGGCCAAGTCAGGCCCACGAGTGGGCCCAGTTCCACCCACCAGTGGGTTAATTTTTAAATAAATCTAGATTTTAAATTGTAAAACAAACTGGATGACAGGAACTGCTGGATGCCCGGCCCCTGAGCTCTTGGCTTTCAGTAACTGTGGCCCCCTGAGCAGTTTAGTTGAACAGCCCTGTTTCCATCTTTTCTTCCCAGATGCTTCTGTGGATGAGTATCTTAAAAATGGCTCTAACTCAGTTATTTTTTTTTACAAATATTGACACTTTCTGAAATGTAATGCAAGATTAATATTATATGTTGCCTGTGAGATGTTTGATGCGTTTTATTCAACCACTTTTGATAAAGACGGAGCTCTAATGCGCAGCTTTATTCCAGATTATCTTTCAGAGTTTTATTGCGCCGCCTTGTGACAAAAACATTTGCTGCAGTTTGTAGAAAAATGTTTCAATAATTCATCTTTTCTGTCCTTGTGTCCGTCATCCTTGTGTTTCTTCTCTCCGTTCCGGTTGTTTCTGTCTGCAGCTCTGTTCTGGACGAGGACCTGACGGTCGGCTGTAACGCAGCTTGCAGCTGTGCCAGAGAACTGTACAACCCGGTGTGCGGCGCCGACGGTGTGGCGTATTACTCCCCCTGCCACGCTGGCTGCACCTCCATCAACTCCACCGAGCTCTCTGGTAAACAGGTATGCTCTGTCTGACTGGAGGGAAATGTCTCCAACAATAACTAGTCTGAAGCAATTAAAGGAGACCAACGTGTTCAGGCGACATCTTTCCCGTCCTCCTTGTAGAGTCAAGAGGGATAACTGGAAATAAGCTCCGTCTGTCCATCCATACCTGCATGTCGTGAGGTGGACAACTTGGAAAAATAAGCAATATGCCAACTTCTTGTTTGGTGTGTTGCTGCATCTAGGAGTAGAACAGGTCACTATCAAAGATTGGGTTGCCATGTCAAAATCCAAGATGGCCACCACCATATATATATGTAAACTGGCTACCATTACCATACTATCATTTGAGGAAACTGGTTTCTACTCTAAATGGGGGGAGTGGTGGGGTGGCCCAAAGGTTAGAGAAGGTGAGCCTGTGTAGAGTTGCATTTGGGTCCCCCCCCCAAAAAACGGACCCGACCCAGCCCCAGCCTGTAGCCATCATTTCCGAACCGACCCAAACCAACAAATTAACAGTAATCACAGCTCCAAACCCGAAAAACCCAGACATTTTTAATTCAGCTTTGACTGCTTTTATAGTTATTAACGGTCGGCGGACGTGCGCAGCTGATTAAAAGGGGCAGACGATCGGAGCTGAGGGGGTGATGGTCCTTTCACGGCTGTCAAAGCGCATTAAATCCCTGCTTCTGCCTGCATTCTGCATTATTCAGACACGGACCCTGCTCTGATGTCTGCGAGGATATTTTGGGATCTCATCTGTTTGGGTCATCGGCCGCGTGCGTCCGCTGAGTGCAGCGGCTGAATGAACGTCCATTTGGGCTTTGGATGGATCGCTGGCAGTAGTCCATCTGAAGCTTAACTGAAAGAATTTAAGAATAAAAAGTTCAACTGGCCGGTCAGCGCACGGTCAAATGGCCACGTGCGGCTGATGATTGTATGGCAAGCCATGTTGCCATAATTGGATCATCTGCCACGCTAGTCCGCTGATGCAATCAAAAGCCCGACACCGACCCGGCCCACCCCTCCAGCACATAATTATGGCCCAGGCCGCCCCGAATTTGGGTCCGGCCGGGCCGAGCTTTGGGCCTGGGTTAGAAATGACAGCTCTAAACCTGTGATAGGAAGGTCGCCGGTTCAACACTGCATTCTAACAACATCAATTGTGGGAGGGAACAGTGAAAGACGCCTGCCTCCACCCTCTTCCCCAATCTGGGCCCTTGAGCAAGGCTCCCCTGGGCACCCGAGACAGCAGCTCTCTGCTCCACTCAGAGGGCTGTGGTAGCTCGGCGGTCTGTGGTTGCATCAGGAAGGACATCCGGCGTGAAAACAATTGATTGTCAAAAGTCTTTGTCCGAGTTAGTTCACCGTGGCGAACCCTGAAGAAGAAAGCGTCCGAAAGAAGAAAAAAAAAAGCTTTTAGTCTTTATTTTGCCTAAAAGTAGTTTCCTCAAGTGATTGGAGTGGTCAAACGTTAACCTGTAGTTGCCAAGGCCACCCCCTGGTTCCACCGTCCACTCGACAGGATCCATCGCTCTGCACTGCCTCTGATAAGCAAACCAATAAAAATTACCTCCGTTCGCCCACACAGTTTATCTCCTACCCACTTCAACATCTCACACCAAAAACATTAATGTTCTCTTATATTCGCTGTTCAATTCCAGTCCAGAAAAAAAACACTCATCTCAAAAACTACAAACATTCAGTACACAAATCCTTCAGCGACAGGGGACATCGACGCACCGCCTGTACTGATATTTCTTTCTACATTATTTAAAACCCGTCTTTACAGAAATAATGTCCTGCTGCTGAGATAGATATTTTTGGCTGTGCACAGAATTTATGCATATTTTACCTGACGTCCGTAAGCGTCTGTGCTTTAGGTGTATTCTGGGTGCAGCTGTGTGCTGGGCAACGTATCCTGGGGCGAGGAGGGCTTCGCTCAGGCAGGGAAGTGCAGCAGCTCATGTAGCCACATGCCGGTCTTCCTCTCCCTGTTCTTCGTCGTCATCCTCTTCACCTTCCTCAGCAGCATCCCTGCTCTCACCGCCACGCTCAGGTACAGCACGCGCTCACACTCACTTTGTGCACAGTTCAGGTGAATTACGTGGAAAACTTGGCAAATTAAAAAGAATAAAGCAGAAAACAGCTGTCAGGTGGTGTCTTTATGGTCAAATTAACAAGTTTAACCGTTAAAGTCCGAGTCAAGATTCAGAGTAACCGCCTGTAAATGTTGGGACTGTGGGATAAAGTCTGAGATGGTCCAACTCCGTCCTGTGCAGGTGTGTCCCGGACAGCCAGCGATCCTTCGGACTTGGTATTCAGTGGATCGTGGTGCGCTTACTTGGTAAGCCCCATTCTTTGTCTTTATGCCAACTTCGTATCACGGTGGGAAAATGGTTCCTGATCTCCCGCCTGTCCCGTTTTCCTTTCAGGCAGCATTCCAGGACCGATAGCGTTTGGCTCGGTGATCGACATCTCCTGCTTACTGTGGCAGGACCAGTGCGGCGAGCAGGGCTCCTGCTACATCTACCAGAACTCAGCCATGAGTCTGTACACGCTCATCGCTGGGATCATCTTCAAGGTAAAGCTGACCAACGAGATAACTCGTTTACTGCGGTATGAAAGGAGTGAGCCCAGACTGAATACTTTTATTAACAAATGCCCCCAGGGAGGAAAACGGCTCTTCTGAAACGAATGAAATGGATTAAAAATTGGACTCACTTTATGCTTTAGTTTGTAAGAGTAGACTAAAACAACGGCGTCCAAACTTTTTCATTTGCGGGCCGAACATTAAAATGTCAAAATGGATGTAGTCACCACGAACATTTGAATTTGTTATAAAAGTATACTGATATTGTTGAAGGATTTCTAAATTGTTATAGAGCCAAAACATAAAAAGCCAACATTAACTTTATTTTTTATTTTTTTCCAAATGATTCAACCAGTTGATTTGTTGCCATTTTGTTTTCTTGTTCTTGTAAATTACATTTTGGTGACAGTTCTTGCTCCATTCGCCCTCTGTTAAAATGTCTTGATGTCATCAAGGCATGGAGGGCTTCAAATGTGTTAAAGTTTTAACGATCAGAAGACTGAAGTCCTTGTGTTTAGCCCTAGCTCTACCGCTGTCTCCGATCCTGTAAACCTCGTCTCCTGACGTCACCTCCTCTGCTGCAGGTTCTGGGGACAAGTTTCTTTCTGATAGCCAGCGTTCTGTACAAGCCTCCTCCAGAGTCTCCTCAAAGCAGCTGCGAGAGCACCGACCACGGGACCGAGCACATGAGCGACCTGCCCGTCAAAGACCTGCCCGAGGACGGCGTCATCATCAACCTGAACGCCAGGTTATGACGTCAGAGACCTCCTAACCGCGAGTCTTTTTGTTTGTGTTGAGAAAAACGCCCCAGAATGCCTTGATACACACAAACACACACACACAGACACAAAGCTGTCTGTCGCACTTTTAAAATGCTGCTCTTTCTGAAGAAAATCTTGAGCCGACTGCATGTTTGTGTGTCTGACTGGGCCAAGCCAATTTTTTATCACTTATTATGTTGAGACAAAAAAAAAATCAGTTTAAAAACCTTTCAGATTAAGGGCGTCAGTATTTCATGTTGCACCTTATCCTTCTAAAGCCAAGAGTCTGAGGCAGACCTCTGACGTACATGAATCATTTCAAATGTGACAAAACAGCTTTTTTTTTTTTTTTTTTACCAGAATTAACAGAAAGTTATTGTGTTTCCTCTCCCTGCACATAAAGCCATGGTTTAAAATGCTGGAAGAGTCTTAAAACCAGTAAAATCGTAGCCAAAAAGCTTCATTCCTTTGAGGAGGAAATGAAAAGACTCTTCCATCAGTTCAAGTGTTCAGACCCTTTCACGTTTTCCACCTTTTTCTCTACCGGTGCAAAAACGTAACCTAATCAAACCTCGTGGCTCCAAAGAAAAGATTCAGTCTCTAATGAGAGTTGTTTTTTTTCTGTTTTTGTTAGTAGCTTCACATCTTCTTGAAAACAAGTCTCCAAACGTTTGATGCCGTCCGTTTGTGCTGTGAAGTCAAAATTTTCAAGTTTCAAATAAAAAAAAAACGTTCACTGGAACGCTCACCACGTCTGGACGTCAAAATCCAACATGGCCGCCCCAGAGAGGGCTGCAGTAATTCACTTTTTATTTTTTACTTCCGTAAGTTGTTATCTCAGTAAATCAGTCATACTCTCTCCATTAGTGAACACGTTCCTGTTTTCTAAAAAAGTTAAGTCAGGTCCTCTGGACGGATTCTTCCAGGGCGCTAACGGTCGGTCATTAGACTGATGGTCCTCCTTCTACATGTGAACAGCTAGTTCAGGATGTCACCAACAAACTGGTTGGTCCACCATGAGAAGGTGTTATTTATAAGACTAAGTTTAGTGCAGCTCCTCGGACTGAAGAAGTCCATCCATCCATTATCTTTTACCCGCTTCTTTCATTTTTGGGTCACGGGAGTCGCCGGTGCCCATGTCCTGCTATCACTGTGCAAGGGGCGGGGTGCACCCTGGACAGGTCGCAAGTCCATCACAGGGGGACTGAAGAAGTCTTTTGGATAAAAGATGAAACATAAAAAAAGTAAACGAGAAGAACCCGTCCAGAGGACCTAATAACATTTTTAGATGTTTCTACCTGGATTATTGAGCGTGCACCAGGATGTGTTCCTGTTGTGGTTGGATGAATAAAAGCAGAGAAGTACGTTGTTGTCAGCTTGTATTGCTAATAACAGCAGTCCCTCGTTTATCGTGGGGGATCCGTACCCTGAAGCCCCGCCACAAGTGAAAAACCGTGAAGTAGGGATAGTATTAGTTTACGATATCTATCTATCTATCTATCTATCTATCTATCTATCTATCTATCTAT
>NC_056508.1:45295024-45310019 GCF_014905685.2 Nematolebias whitei | reverse complement strand
TCTATCTATCTATCTATCTATCTATCTATCTATCTATCTATCTATCTCAGAATGTCATGAACTCTGCTCTCTGCCTCCAGCTGCTCTCTGCCAGCGCTCTCAGCCACGCCCACTTCACACTGCACGGTGATCAGCTGATCAGCTGCAGCAGGAAGTTTATCCTGCAGTATGGGCTGCACAAACGATACAGGTGGTGCTAAATAATTTTAAATAATCTATTTAAAAAAAAAAATCCATGTCGATCGTGCGGCTCATCCGTCAATCAGCCAGTTGTGTGTGATGTCCAATCTTATTTTGAAAAACTGCGATAGAGTGATTCCGTGAAAAATGAATTGCGAAGTAGCGAGGGACCAGTGTAATTGTAGTCCTGGTTACTTAGTACAATGGTCAATAAATCACAACTGGAAAAGAGTTTAGTTAGGTGGGATGTTACGCACAGACCTAACTTCCAAAGAAAATGGAATCCAGCATTTGTTGCCTGAATTTGGATCATTGTGGTTTTATCGCAGATCATCTCATTCTCTGAACAAAATTTAAACACTGCGTAATTCAACATTGTTATATCCCTCCTGTTTGCTCTAAAACTGGACTTCAACAGTGATTTACCATCATGAACAGTCTGACTTTGGTTGGATTATTTTACCATCATCTCTAATGTCTCTGCCTCACAGAAGTTCATATCCTCGTCACATTTTTTTACTGCACAGGCCCGACAGGAAGCTCCACGACGTCTGCGCCTTTCAGTCTGTTCGTGTTTACTGTGGTGGTGCACAAATGGGCTGACTGCTGCTTCACATTTAACGATGAAGCATTTAATCTTAAATAACTGCAGAGATTTTCTGTGAAGAAATTATATAAAGGTTAGAGATCTGTGATCGGAAGGTCGCTGGTTCAACTCCCTGGACCAACAACATCAAAATGTGGGTGGGAAAGGTAAAACACACACCTTTGTTTGCCCCACTCTGGGCCCTTGAGCAAGGCAACCAACCACCATCTGCTTCCCCGAGCAGCTCTCAGCTCAGAGGGCTGTGGTAGCTCGGTTGTTGTGTCAGGAAAGACATTCGGTGTAAAAACAATCGCCAAGTCTTAAAGCGAGTTAGTTGACAGAGGAACGGAGCCGCCGAAACATGAACAAATGCAGTGGGTTTAAAACCGTTGTAAGGACAAACAAATGTCCCTCGTCTTCTCCTCTCCCCGGGTTATTTTATTCCCAACACCGTCCCTGCAGGTGAGACGAGGGCAACATGTGACCTGAGGGTCAAACGAGGGCCCTTGAACAGTCTCCCCCTGAAAACCTGCATTTTATGAATGAAAGTTAAGAAAGTTTAAATTAAACCTCTTGGACAAATACGTTGAAAACATGTAGAAATATAGGCTAATTTTTTTACGTTGTGTTTCTAGAACTAGACTGAACCTTAAGACTCCAAACAAAAAAGAAAATGTTTTTCATATTTTGGCTAATATATCATCACAAGAGCCAATTTACAAAAATATATACCTCATATTCATAACGAGTATTGGGGGAATATATTATATCGAGCATGCTAACTACACTACAACAAGAAAAAGCCTACAGAAGCATTCCAGATTATCTGTGTCTTAAAGAAAGTTTTTTTCCAGTGCTCTCCAGTGGTTCCCAACCCTGGTCTTCAAGGTTCCCTATCCTGCATGTTTTAGTTGTTTCTGTGCTCCAGCACACCTGATTCAGTGATTTAATTACTTTATTAAGTTCTGCAGAAGCCTTTTATTCATTTAAATCAGAAGTGTCAAAGCAGGAAAACAACTAAAACATGCAGGATGCATCCTTTGGTTGGATGAAGGATGAAACGTTTCAACAACAAAAATAAATAAAATAAACCTTCCAGATGACCTGACTGAACTTTCTTGGATTATTGAGCATGAACTATGATGCAGGATGGTGTTCCTCAAGGGCCAGGGTTAGGAACCACTGCAGTTTATGCAGCCCTTGAAATACTTTGTGTGTGTGTGTGTATGTATGTATATATATATATATATATATATATATATATATATGCATGTAGGTCCTCTTTTAATTTTTTTTTTAGTTTTAGTAAGTTTGCAAAATCTCCAAACAATAATGTGCAAAACCTGAAGGAGTTTGAACACTTCCTCAAACAACGTAAAGTACTGATCTGCACAAAAACTGTCTAATCGAGCAGCACAAATAGATTTTTCCCTTCAGAAGCACACGAGCCATTTAAAAAGCAACATGTGCAGGAGATATGTAGTTATATTTTAAAGGAGAAAGCTTGGACGTATGTTGTGTGTAGAACTGATCTACTTTAAATTGTTTTGTGCCAATTAAGTAGCCGAAATAGTTTTTTTTAATTGAAATCTGCACTTTAACAAGCCTATATTTCCAAAAAGTGTGCTTAAACACAGAACAAAGCAAAAATAAAGGGTGGCTACAGCAATCTGAATGACCAGATGTTGACTTTGTCTAAAACATCTGGATTAAAAGGTTATTTTACATTTTAAAGTTACAATGCGTAATAAGCAAAATTATTTTAGGCAAAAATAAAAGCACTGAGAGTGACTAAATGTGATGTAGCAGCACATGATGTGCCTCACAGCTTCCTGGTGTCCAACAAGGCATCGTGCCAGGCCCGTTTCAGATCAAAAGAAGTGATTGGACAATTTGAGTAAGGGTGCACGGAAATCAGTTTAAAATGAGAGATTTTGTTTTCCTGAATCAAAGCGAACAGAATCTCGGTGAATGTTCTGGTTCAAACTGTTTGATGCAGATGTTTGCACATCCTGTGTGTTCATGTAAACATAATGTGAATTCCTGTGTTTACCAATGACACTTTTTACGGTGCGTCTATATGAGCTTTGAGACAGGAAGCAATGGGTGCGGTGCTTCATTTTCACACCCACTCGAGTCTTCATGTTGCTCTGCAGCAAACTGAACTTAACAAAAAACAGCTGAAAAGTAGCTGAAAAGTCAGAAAGAAGCTGATATTACCAGAAGGAAGTGGAAAAAGCTGAAATTAAGAGAAAAAAAAGTGGAATTAACTGAAAAAGCTAAAAATAGCGTAAAACAGCTAAATAGTAGCTGAAATAATTGAAACTAGCAGAAATAAGCTGAAATGAGCATAAAAAGTTGAAATTAGTAGAAAGAAGTTAAATCAGGCTGAACTGAAATTACAATGAAAAACTTGAATTTATCTGAAAACAGCTGAAACTAGCTAAAAAAAAGGTAGAACAAGCTTAATAGCAGAATAAAGTGGAAAGGATACGTTTGCCCTATTAGGCTTAAAGAAGCAGAAACAGCTAAATAGTAGCTGAAATAGCAGAAAAGGCTGAAACTTGCACGAATAAGCTGAAATTATCAGAAAGAAGTTAGAAGAAGCACAAAAATGGTGTGGTTAACAGAATAAAGCAGAAAGGAGCACAACAGCTGAAATTAGCTGAAAGTAGCTGGAAAAAATGTTTATATATGCAGAAAGAAGCTGAACCAGAAAAAAAAAATAATGTGAAAGGAGCAGTAAAAGGTTGTAAACAGATCTAAAGAGTTCAAGGATGTAAAATGAACTCAATTCATTTTCTATGAGGAAAAAAAAAAAGTGGCAGAAAAGGCTAAATATTTCAAAAAGCTAAAGTTGCACCAACACCAAAAGTCATAACAGGATTGTCCTGAAAGAGCTGAACGTTTTGATTCATGATTTGTTGAAAATGCACAAAAATTGTTGAACTAGAAAGACGTCGAAAAACGTACGGAAGAAAAATGGATCACAACATGGATCCCCGTCCTGATCCTGTTGATTCAAACAGGAGCTGTTGGGAATTCATCCGGTAAAAATCAACTTCTAAAACATAAGATGGTATAGTTGCAAATATTGTAATTTAAATTTAAGAGGCCTGCAGCACAAATCATCTTCATGATTATATTCTCTAAAAATCTCAATCCACTATATGTTTTAACCGTGCCCTGCTGGTACGACTGCAACGTTCGGCTGTTAAAAACTGACATGACAGAACCAGTAAAAAAAGACAAAGGGATATCGAAACCTTAAAGGATGCAGCAGAGGTTGGTGCTACACTAAAATCTGAGGGTAATATATGCTGAATAAATCAATACACAACAAATTCACGGCAGGTTTGATTAAATTTCATCATTATAACATCTGAATTCCACCAGTCCATGAAACTGGTGGAGTTATTGCGTCTGCTGAGCCTACTGGGTTAGTTAGGACTGGAAAATGCGAAGCATGATGGGACTCATTTGCATTTAGTTTGGGCCTGATTATCACAGTACTGTAAGTCTCCACATGTGCCAAAGCAGCTATGCCAATTAACTCTAATGCTTTAGTTGTTTGTTTTTTTTTAATCTTATTTATGAGAAAACTTATTTATGATGATAGTTTTGCACTCGTTTGATTTTTTTTCCTCTCGTGTGATTATGAAAGTGAGGCTCCCCTCGTCCTTTGTTAAAAAACAACAACTTTATTTTTATCTTTGTGACGTAAACTTGCTGTATTTGCCTGTGATGTCATTTTGTCCTACGCTCGTGTTTCCTGAACATCCTGATGATGAAAGTTGGTTTAAATCATCCTTTATATAAATATATATGTTTTTCTATGAGTCCCTGAGCTTTTAAAAACCCTCGCATTACTTTTTTTTTTTTTAATCCTGTATGTTTTCATAAAAGCTGTGGACTTTAAACCTGTAACAGTTTTAAATAAATAAATATTTCAAAAATAAGAAGTGATTATTATTATTATTATTGTGCCTCTGAGTGTCATTAATTTTTCTATAAAGAGCCAACAAAACAAAAAAACACACTTCTGAAATAAAGTGTTCAAACAAACTGTGTACTCTGATGTATACTTCTACTGAAATACATTGAAAACTGTGTACCCTGTGGCACGCCACATCTGGATGTTACCAGATTCTGATCACTAGATGGTGATGTTACAACAGGTCCAGCATTTATTGAACCCAAGACCAACACATTTATTAGTTACACAACAGGATTGACAGGAGTTTATCTTTTTTTTTAATCAGATAAAGATGTGACTTCTAACATTCAAGATTATATTTTAAATGCAACTACATCAGATTTATTTTCTTGCATTGCAGCAGCTTGTACAGTTCCACTTCTTGCACCATTATTTAACTCAAAAAGAATGCGCACGCTGAATTAGCATACTTGAATATGCAGTATACTCCAGTCCTCCTTTTTTATTGCTAATAAACTATATGCAGATGACAAGTGAAGGTCTTCATGAATCGTTCCCTCTGACATCACAGTAAGAAACTGACAACGTTGTGCAAACAGCTGAGTTTCTCTGGAGTTTTCTCCTCAGTCCTGCTCACATGAGATGTGGAAGCTAATTGACCACTGATGACACACTGGCGGTATTTGATCACGGTAAACAAACAAAAAAAAAATCCAGCCTTTAGGGTGATTTATGCTTCCATGTATGATGAACACGGCTTGGTGTGCAGTCTGATGTGCACTCTCCCACATCAGCAACAACAGTGCAGCCTGCTTGGCGTAATGTCCAAGGGTAAGAAATGTCACAACCAAAATTTGGGTTGCCAAGTCAGCATCCAAGGTGGACACCGCCGTGTATTGAAATGTAAACTGGGCGTCCCGATCATTTGACGAAACTACTTTTTAGTTTTTGTGTAGATAATATAGTTTCCTCAAATGATCGGTGTGGCCAAAGATTAATCTATGGTGGCCACGGCCACCATTGGCCACCCCCTGGCTCCACCATTACACCTGGAGGTGGATAAAATTTCTTCCTCGATTCGTCAGGATCCTTCACTCTGCACCAACTCAGACGAATGAAGACACCCTGCATCTGTTCTCCACAGAGAAACTCCTGCCCGCTTGGATATCCTGCACCAAAAACATTTAGGTTTACTTGTATTCTGTGTTCTGCTCCAGTCCAGGAAACCACTCATCTCCAAAACTTCAGACATTCACTCTTCAAATCCTTCGGCGATGAAGACGATGTGCCTCTTGCCGTCTTTATCGAAGTATCTTTATTATCTCCAAGGGGTAATTTGTTTCACGGTCAGAAGTCACATAAAAACATTCATACTAGACAAGACATTAGGACATTAAAATAACAGAAACCATCATCGTTTGTTGAGAAGCCTGATCACTACAGGGACGAATGAGTTTTTCCAGTCTGTTCGTTTTACATCTGGGCACCTGCGTCCAGATGTTACCTGAACTCCCCATGGAGTGGGTGATCAGGATGTCCCTCTGTAAAATGGACATCCTCAAAACCATAAACTGAATTTCATTTTAGATACAAACAAACAAAAAGAGATTAAAAACTAACATGAAAAACTAACACAACTTAATCTTTGTCAATATTATTATTCACCATCAGTTATAAATAACTGCTGTATATTTGTTGTAATTATATCATTTTATTTGTTTTGTACACTTTATTTATGAACAGTTTTTATTGTTTTTTACTTAGAATAACAACTAAAATCTAGCTATGGTGCTAATTTCAGCGCATTTACTTTACGTAAATATAGATTAATGCACATTTGAATGAATAAACTTAATGAAACCAATACTTGACCATGTCTACATTATTAAAATTCTGTTATTTGAAAAAAAAAAAGTTATACAGGCAGCATCTGAAACTAACAAAAACAGAAGGATACTTTGTATTGGGACCACAAAAAACAGAAAATACATTTATTATTATTAAAAATAAACAACAACACAGTTTTAACTCAAGTTTATGAGTGAAAGATGGCACACGTAGAAGACAAAGGGGCAGCCCAGTGGTGCAGTCAGTGCAGCTGCCACCTCTCAACGAGAAGGTCACTGGATCGAATCCTGGTCTGTGGGCCTTTCTGGGTGGAGTTTGCATGTTCTCTCCGTGCATGCGTGGAGTTTTCACCGGGTACTCTGGTTTCCTCCCACAGACCAAAAACATGTCTGTGTCCCTCCCTGTGATGGGACCGGAGACCTGTCCAGGGTGTCCCCCGCCTCTCGCACAGCGACTGCTGGATATGGGCACCAGTGACCCTCACGACACAAAACAGGCAGAAGCGGTTAAAGATCGTGGATGGATGGATTTTAAACGAGCAGCTCGTGTTAGAAAGTTGGTTTCTTAGAGAAAACCTGAGTTTACAGAGTCCGTTGTCATGGCGATACCATAAAACACAAAGATCATAGCAGCTATTCAAATAATTAGTCAAATGCTAATTTCTGTCTTATTTGACCTAACCCTGTTTGAATAGTTGAATCAAATATTCAAACACTAAATATCGACCCTCTGGTGCCCCCGCTCTAATGGAATAATTGACCTGTTTGTCCAACTTATCTGCTGGATGTTATCTATGGTGGAACTGCAGTGACGACAGACTCTCTTTTATCAACAACGTCTCCTGAATGGGAAACCCCGTGTGTTGACCGGCACGAGAAGCTGCTCTGACGCAGATGGTTTTCATCACCGCAGCACCAGGCAGCTCATTTCATCGGTGTTTGTGTATCAGTGCGGACAAAAATAATTAAGAAATGATTCACAAAGTGCAGCGTCAGCAGTGACGAAACGGCCGCTCGTTTACACAGAAACGATAAACGTTTGGAAAATTGATTCAACGGAAACATCAGAAGACGTCCTTCGTGATGTTGAATCCGATTACAGATGACCCGCAAGACTAAAGTAAACAAGATGACGCCTCGTTGTCACAGCTGACAACAAATAAACTACAACTTAACAAACTGAGTAAACAATTTTACACGATCTTCGTAAAGTCGCATTTTAAAAGCAGAACAAAATCTTTTCAAATTTAAAAGACATTCTTTATTTATCTTGTTTGTAAAGCCTGGCTTATACTCCATGAGAAGCGAGAAGTTGTGTTTCGCAGACATAATTCTTCAGGGAGACCGCTGTAAATGAGGGCGAGATGGATCTAGAGGAACACACATCTGCTGTCCTCGACTGCATCAGCAAGTGTGTTGATGATGTCACCCCCACCAGGTCTGTGAGGTGCTACCCGAACCAGAAACCCTGGCTGAATGCAAAGGTTCGTACCATTCTGCACAATGCCCAAGAGACCCATCACTGTCTAATACTCTTAACAGGATCTATGCCTGCTTTGAAGACCCAAAAAGACCACCCAGCACCGTACTCACCTCACCACTGGAATAGGAGTTCCTCAGCCTGACCTCAGCAGAAGTAAGGAGGACCTTCAGGACAATTAATCCTCAAAGGCACTGGCCCAGACATCATCCCAAGGAGGGTGCTGAGAGACTGTGCCGATCAGCTCTGCAAGGTGCTGGCTGATATCTTTAACTCCTCCCTCACCCTGGAAACAGTTCCCACCTGCCTGAAGACTGCCACCATCACCCCAGTTCCTAAAAGCTCTGCAGCGACTGGTTTGAATGACTACTGGCCAGTAGCCCTCACCTTGATAGTCGCTAAATGCTTCGAAAGACTGGTCATAGCCCACTTGAAAGCTACCAGCAACATCAGCAAGGACCCTCATCAGTATGCATACCTCAAGAATCGAGTAACAGAAGACACCATCTCCTCTGTGGTCCACACTGCTTTCACCCATCGGGAGAGAAGGACTCTTACATCCGTATGCTCTTTGTGGACTTCACATCTGCCTACAACACCATGATCCCCCAGACCCTGATGGACAAACTACTCACACTAGGACTAAGCCTTTCCATATGCAACTGGGTCCTGGACTTCTTAACCAAGAGGCCACAGTCAGTGAGGATCCAAAACTTCTCCACCATAACCCTCAGCACTGGCTTCCCTCAGGGCTGTGTGTTGAGCTCCCTCCTGTTTACTCTGCTCACATATGACTATGCACCTACCCATACACACAAACACACACACACACACACACACACACACACACACACACCATTATTTGACCTATGTGAACAAAAATCGAGCATCATTTTAAATTAGAATTGTTTTAATGGACTTACATTTCTTATTTACCTTTTTATTTATACAGGTTGTCTCATGGAGTCACGAGAACTCATTTTCAAAAGAAACCTGTTTGAGCCCTTGAGCAAGGCCCTTACCCCCACCATTTGTTCCCAAAGTAGGACAAATGAGGGTGGAGGCAGGTGTGTGTGTGTGTTTCACCTTTTCCACCCACATTTTGATGTTGTCAGCTCGGGGAGTTGAACCAGCGACTTTCTGATCACAGGCCTATCTTCTCTCTGTGCCGCCACTCCATTTCTTGGTCATATTGTAGGAAATTTTCTGAGCTCCCTGTGAGGCAACCTACAATAGAAACGGTCCCTGTGTAAGACCTGTCCTCATCATTCCTCCTGAGTGTACATCACAATGATCGACCCTCCACCACTCATCTTATTTACATCCTGAACAATCTGTTGAGTCGTGTTGCCCCGGCAACTGCTCCCAGCCAGCCCTGGTGATGGAGAGCAACAAATTTCAGGTGGTTGAGAGAAACAGGATCTAAGCAGGGACTTTTAATGTTCACCTAAATAAATCTGTGTACGGTTATCTTCATCTGTTCAGAAAGTATACAGTCAACTGAAATATTTTTTTTATTCTAAAAAAAGAGGAGAAAAAAAGTGTCAGAATGTTAATTTTTTCCCCAGTCAGCCTGACATCACCCACTCACATGTTCTAGTCTGTTTTCATCCATGTGTATTTTTCCAGGACATCCTTGTAAAAGAGATTGATGATCTCAATGGATTCATTCCTGGTAAAATAAAGTAATAAAAATAAAAATATATATCAGAAGATCGTTGTTGCTTTTGGTTCCACAAGGAGGTGTCCTCGAGTCTCTGTGGGTTTGCAGCTATTCACCTTGAGTGATTGTCGAATAAAGCTTTTCTGAAGCACCGAAACTTGTTTTGAAAACAAGTTTGTTACGCAAAGCTTTTCGGCACAGCGCTTGTTGGCTCCATCTTGTGATCAAAAATATAATGAGCATCTTGAATCAAGTGGAAATAAACCGCTTCATCCCGGTTGCCTATTCCGCGAAGTTAGCAGCTGTTGTTTAACAGAGTGTCCCATTTCTGTCGAACATCTTTTGAATAAATAATTTTGATTATTGATAAAACTTGTTTCTACTTGTGCCATGGCATGATGTACCTTTGCTTGTGATTTTTATAAATCCTATATAAAATTGCTATGGGCTCTCTTGTAAAATGAGAATTTTCATCTCAATTAGTTTCTCCCAAAAATAAAAAAAACTAACAACAACAATGAGACTCGTTCAAAACACAATACCAGTTTGGAAGACACGTTCTGCAAGTTCCCTACCTCCATGACTTTATATGAATAATCAGTTTGTGTTTACTGTGAGATCATTTTGTCATTTATGTACATATTGCATATTATATATGTATTTTTTATTTTCTTGGGATAGGAGAAGTATTTACTAATTGGGAAAATCAGCACATAACATAAGGCTGGCTGGCTCCATGTCTCACTCATGTCGCATGCTGGTTTGCTACATGTTGCACAAATTTGTCGTCAAAACACCACAAGTCCTTCCAATGGTTCACTTCCTCGTGAACCTTTGAATCAGGTATCAAAGCAGTGAGTCCGTTTTTTTTTCTCCCTCTCAGTCTCACAATTAATGACTCTGGGTTATTTTCTGTTCAAGAAAAGCATCCAAAATCAAATGCAAAAAAAAAAAAGAAAATCTGATGAAAATCAGGAAACTTACTTTGTTTAAAAAAAAAAAAACAGTTGGTACTGTAAAGTGAAGACAGTTAATGACAAATGAAATACTTAGTTTTTGGTGTGAAAATGCTTTTATCTTAGTAATAAACTTTTTAGATTTAAAATGAAATAACAGAAATGAACCGTTTCCCCCTCGAGGCCCTGACAGCAGATGCTGCTGTATCACAAATAAACTGAACATAACTGGGAGGTTTTATTAATGTTTCAGGTTTTTTCTTCTTCGTACAACTTGATTAAAAAGCTGTTTAGAATACTTGAATTTTATTTTTTCAATGGTTTGTGTATTTTTTGGTTGAAGATCCAGTTCACTGTTTTTGTTCGACTTTGCGTCTCTTCACTCCGTCTTCTTTAGTTAAATACTGGCAGCCCTGACGTGTTACATCACTGACAGTTGTCATTCTGCATTGGTTTTCTGACTTATTTAAACAGTTTGCTCCCAACACTAAAGTGCACAAACGGTCTACTACAACCAAACATTTCTCATTTTGGCCCATCAGTTCAGAGCACCTGCTGCCATCCCGCCTGTATCCAAGTTTTTTTTTCTTGCACAGCTGCTTGGCCTCGTTTTCAAATAAGAAATCAGATTCTTTGGCTCCCCAGTTATTTGTAAAGCCAACTTTTGACCTGATGTCTGCAGACACCTGATGGGTGCACCTGGTTACCATGGGGTTCTGATAGTTCTGACTGATGGACCTCTGATTTAAAGTGGTTGTTAGGACCCACATGTACCAGCAAGATGCATAAGACTGGCCAAAAATTGTTTCAAAATTATTTACAAAAGCTCAATACTGCAGTTCTGGATCCAAAAAAAGAGTTCAACAGAACAACATTTAACTAAATTACCAACAACATAACAAACTAAAACACCAACTGATACCCTGATTTCCTGAGACAAGAAGGGAACTTATAAAGTGGCTGATCAGACCATTCTGAAACACTTGGGGGGGGGTGGGGGCGATTAAATAGACTATATTACAAGTAGTGTTAGCGACAGAACAAACTGATCAAATTCTAAACAGTAACCGAAACAAAGAAATACATTTACAACAAATTTTATCTAGATAAAAATGTAAAAATCAAATAATAATATTTAACTTGTCCCTCTGCTGACACAACATGGTACCACCCAGTTAGAGTGATCAGTAGATGTGATGCAGCTGGGGCTGCTTGCAGAGAGTAGCAGAACAACTTCAGCAGCGTCTCCAGGACCGACAACTCAAAAAAGCAAAAGTTAAATCACTGCAAACGATAAATAACTGCAGCAAGACTTGAAACTACATAAATATGTAAATGCTTTGAGCTTAGATGATCTAAACTTGTGCATATTTACAATCAGAAAAACACATAAGATACCAAATGTATTACCCAACCTTTGTTCGTGTGTGACTTCAGGCACTGCCGTCGCAGGCGTTTCTTTCATCGGATCAGTTTCTTTGGCCGACCACTGTGCTGCCTGTTTCTTCTGCTTCTTCCAAAGAGCCTGAGCTGGAACATCTTGAATCCCTGACTGCCTGGAAGAGGAGATGCTCGTGTAGAAGCTCAGGGTCTTGCTGCTCAGTCTTACCGTGACGTTTGGCCTGTAACGTGCAGGGACTGTTTCTGACCCGGTTTTTAACAGTTTCAGTTTCAGTCAATGACTTCGTTTTAACTTGACTTCTTTCTTGATTTTGTTCAATTATCCAAGAATTGATGTTGTTCAGGCCAAACATGGGTACCACAAATATTCTGATCAAGATTATGGGGTGCCGTTCGTAAAGTTACACAGTCAAAAATTGACAGCAATATTTAGGTTTATTTAGCCTTTAATAATATTTTTTATTTAAAGGTTTTTATTTTTCAGTCATATTTTCACCATGTTATTCATACATTTGTAAATGTCATAGTTCTAAACTAAATGTTTAATTTACAAGATAAATATTTAGTTTACAAACTAAATACTTAACTTGCGAGTTAAATATTTAGTTAGTAAACTAAATATTTAGGTGTAAATTAAATATTTATTTTCAAAATTAAATATTTATTGTCCAAGTTGAATTTCTTAATTTCCAAACTAAACATTGAATTTCTAAGCTAAACATTTAATTCCTAAATTAAATATTTAACTTGCTAACTAAATATTTAGCTTGCAAGTTAAATATTTAGTTTAGAGTTAAATATTTTGTTAGAAAATTAAATATTTACTTTGGAAATTAAGTGTTTAGCTTAGAAATGAAATGTCTACTTTGGAAATTAAATATTTTGCTTGGACAATAAATATTTAGTTCGCTAAATAAGTTCGCTAGTAAGCTTGGAAATTAAATATTTAATGTACACCTAAATATTTAGTTTACAAACTAAATACTTAACTTGCAAGTTAAGTATTTAGTTTGTAAACTAAACATTTAGCTTGTAACATAAGTATTTAGTTTGGAACTATGACATTTATAAATATATGAATAACATGGTGAAAATATGACTATGAAAAATAAAGCTTTGTTTTTTCTTATTAATTTTAAACCAAAATATTGCTGTTAATTTTTGACTGTGAAACTTTACAAACGGCACTCCATACATGAGCCTTCTCCGTTGGATCAATTTTTTTTACGTTTTATAAATGGATCAAATTAATCACTTTAAATTTGGATTATGTGAGGGATTTCTATTTCACAGTACTTTAAAGCATTTTCCCTGGTACTGTGTTAATTTTTTTTATACATTTGTCAATATTTTTAATGTTGTTTTTGAGCCTTTATGAATGATTTGTTTCCATTCAAAGCTCAACGTGTAGAAATTGGACTGAAAATATAAAAATAACTGGGATATCTGGCAATTGTTTATTATTAAAGAAAGGCTCAAAATGAAACCATTTGAATATTAATAATGACAACTAAAACAAGCCTTCACATCAAATAGTTAAAGGCATGCCTGCTGGGGATCAGTCTTGGTTAACTCCACGACAAATTTTAGGTTAAAATCTGATGTTTCCTTTCTTTGGGCTGAGGATGAGGCTCAGCACGAGTCCAGAAACAGGAGAGTGAGTTGTGCATTTGGTTTGTGGCGTCAAACTGTAACAATCAGGCAAACGGTTACCAATGGCAACGGATTACTGGCTGACGCTGGACAAAAAGCCAGAACTACAAATCTAACAGCTGGGCAGCTGTCAGTTTGCTGCTTTAGGGGTTGAGTTAATTTTGGCAGAAAGCACTGAAAGATAAAACTTGTAGTGAAGCCAGGAGCGACAGGCAGGAATCCTGTGAGATCGAGGTCTGAATGATGAAGCCAGAACAGGATGACGAAAGACGAGCTCGGACAGCTGATGGCAGAGGGTGCTGGATCGCAGGGAAAGACTGGTGAGAATGGGAACAGAGTGAGTCACTGACGCTGTGAACAGAAGCATGGCGCAGAGAGCAGCTGTGCAGGCAGTGAAAGTCAGGTGGTGTGCATCAGGTGTGTGTGTTCAGACATCTGTACTTGTTGAGAGACTTTAAGGATTTATTCCATATTTAAGGCATTCAGTGTAGCTTACATTAAAAAAAAAAAACCTGAATAGGAAATAATAAAACTATAAGATAAGCTTTAAAAGATGGATTGCTTAAATTTGTTTTGAATATGTCCTTGTTCACAATTATTTATTTTAAGATAAAATTTTTGTTTTAATAACGTATGAGCATGATTTTTTTCCATCCAGCTGTAAGATGACAACAGTACAATTAAAACGGAGCGTGATCTAAAGTATGAACTCATCTCCAGCTGCTGTTCAATTAGCATTTCAGCAAGTGACAAAATTATAGCAATGAGCATCGTTTCAAAGATGCGTGCCAACTGCTGTTGGGTTTTGTTGTTTATTTGTTCTACTTTATTTCAATTTAAAGAAAAGTCAGCCAGGAATATTCAGAAAGATTTTTATCCAAGGCTCTGAAAAGTCGCAGTCATGTTCCGTAAACTGAATTTTTACTCCTGACTAACTCTCGGGTGGCTTCAGTGAAAAGAGGGAAGCAATGTGTCGTGTTGCAGAGAGATCCATTTAAAGTTTTGATCTTTTCTAAAGTTTTAGACAGGTCCAAGCCCGAGGAGCAGAGCGCGGAATCCAACTGAAACGGTTCTGAATAATGATTAAAACAGAATTTCCAAAACAACAGAAGCAATTTGATAATAATGGCAATAACAACGTCGGCTGCTCGCTTCTTCAGGGGTCGCCACAGTGAACTAACTCGCACGAAGATTTGGCAATTGTTTTTATGATGGATCTCCTTCCTGACACAACCACAGACCACAGAGCGACCGCCGAGCGACCGCCGAGCGACCGCCGAGCGACCGCCGAG
>NC_056508.1:45285501-45295014 GCF_014905685.2 Nematolebias whitei | reverse complement strand
GAGCGACCGCCGAGCGACCGCCGAGCGACCGCCGAGCGACCGCCGAGCGACCGCCGAGCGACCACAGGGCGACCACCGAGCGACCACCGAGCGACCACCGAGCGACCACAGAGCGACCACAGAGCGACCACAGAGCGACCACAAAGCGACCACAGCCCTCTGCGTGGAGCACAGAGCAGCCAGCTAGGGTGCCCCAGGGAGCAGATGATGGGGGGTTAAGGGTCTTGCTCAAGAGCCCAGAATGGGGCGAATAGTAACAGTGCATAATTTTCTAAACCTAGTTTTGACATCTTGAATGTTTAAAGTTCAACCGTTTTGAAACGTATGTTGAATCCAGATCCCGAGCTGCATGCAGGGGGTCCAGGACAATCAATTATTTTCAAATATGTGCAAGTTATGCCTGCACCAAGAATTACTGTCAACTGGCAAAACACGTATTTAGACGTATCTTCAAAGAAATATTAGCAGATAAAATGGAGTTGGTGATGCTGTTGGAGGAGCAGGTTCAGAGTTAGTGGGTCAGATTAGACAAATATTAAACTAAAAGCTAAAATAAACAAACAAAAATAATCATGGTTAATGGAACTTCAAGTAATTCAGGCGTGACTTATTGGAGTTCAAAACAAAAATTTATAAAATCGTTTGTGTAGCATAAAATGTCAGATTTGAAGAAGTTTATTTATAGTAAAAAGTATGCAAACTATGGAAAAATAATAAATTTAAACCGTACATGCATCAGCCTATAGATTGTGTTACTGTTTTTTCTAAATGCTTTAGTCTTTAACTTTTAAACCGTAAGTACTTTATGGCTTTCTAATAGTTAAGGTTAGTGATTTAATGTTTTTATGATTTCATGTTCAGGCTGCTGTTTAATACACCGTATTATATTATATTATTATGTTTAGTGTATATCTTCAACTGTGTTACCTGTTGTTTTGTCTGTACAGCACTTTGGTTGGCTTTGTAGCTGTTTTAAGTGCTTTATAAATAAAGTGGTATGGTATATCCCAGATCCTTGTATACTGTTTCTTTTTTATAGTTATTGCTATTGTCAGGTGTAACTGGGACCTTGAGAACACAGTTTCATACCACATGTGATGTGAATGACAATAGTCGCCCTGAACCTTGAACCTTATTTTGTCAATAAAAGTTTGGTTTGAAATGTATTAACCTTTATTTATCCAGGCAAATCCCATGGAGACCACAGATCTCTTTTTCAAGGGAGGCCTGATGGCAATTTAGCTAAAATGTAATTTTGTTCTTGCAAAATGGGCAAAACTTTTAAACATTATCTCCTCCAAGGGCTCAACAAGGCAACAAACTGCAAAGATTTCCAAAATGGAGTCACGTTTGCAGAACGTGTTCATGTTTTAAAATTACCGGAGCTTCATGATCACATTCGTGTACGAGTCTACTGGTTTGTGCTCATGCTGTGGGATGGATGAGCTTCAGCCGTTTTGTTTAAAATTCACACTCAGCTGCTTCACTGAAATGGTCCTCACAGCTGTTTGCATGCGATGGATCCTCAGAGCAATCACCCGACGTGTTTTTCATTTATTGTCATCATCCTCGTCGACTCGTGTCGCTCATCACGTTCATGTAATCACAGACCGTTTTCACAGCTTTGGTTCGTACGTGATGGTTGCAGTGCGTTGACGTCCAGCTTCGGTGGACATTACTGGTTCATCTGTGCTTTTCTTCTGGAAGATCATTAAAATGCCTGCAGTGGAAAAAAGCAGCGTTCAGCTGTCGTGAGGCCTCGTAACGTGTTGCATTAGCAGCACGTGCGCCTCTGCCCGGTCTAATGTGTTTCCACTGAATATTTAGTGTTTGTGTGCATGTTAGGAGCGGGTCGTAATCTGATTGTTGATGCGTAATGGGCACGAATGAGTCTGAACAGATATTTAAAAATGCCATTATTCTGTTTAAGTTCAAGATATTCAAATGTGTTGGAGTTAGCCTGTGCATAAAAAAAGATGCATTGTTTTTCCCATGTTCTAAACATTCCCAACGTGTTCTCCATAATTTGTATTGTCGTCATTAAGTTACTCCCCAGGTGAGGACAAAGTGGATGGAGGTGGGGAATAACGCAACCCGCACAGCTTAGGATACAGTTTTATAAAAAAGTCAGAACACAAATAATAAAATCTGTCAGCTCAAAGTCCAGCTGGTCACAAACACTCGAGTTCAGTAAGACATTGTTGGAGAATCAGCTCATTTTCTTTCAGTTCTAGTCACATACCTCCAACAGACTCAGTGGCGTTACAAACGTTCACTCACTCTAAGTTCATACTTTTTACTAAACCTATTTAATTTTTTTTCTAAAAGTTGTAATTTTAAAATGTTACATAGCTTTTTGAAACATGTTCCTTTCTGATGAGAAGGTAATTTCTTGTTTTGGAACAATGAAAAAAATGAAAGGATTTTTTACAACTATTTTAACAACAATAGCAGTATTAATTATATATATTTTTTATATTTTTTTGCTCCTATGTTCACCGTCTTTGTAGCAGTTCAACACTTTGCTTCTCTTTTCCTCTTCCTGAGGGAGAGTTTAACACTTGTCTTCCTGCAGATCTTACAGATTTTTCTGCTTTTTATTCATTGACATTTTGAATTCACTCAAAATACATGTTTTTGAAACCAAACCCAATCATTTGCTCTTCAAATCACCCGTCTTGTGTGAGCAAGTACAGTTTAAACCTAAATTTATTCCTCAATCTCAACTATTGCACTGGAGACACACCGTCACAAGCTCATTCATTAATGATAAAAGAGTGTGTTGCAGGCAAACCAACATTTATTTGCATGAGCATCATCCATTTCATTGCAACAAAGGAAATAGAGCTGTAATGAGTTCTCAGTTTAACAAGTGGCAGCACGACGGCTCAGTGGTTAGCACTGTTGCCTCACAGCAAGAAGGTCCTGGGTTCAATCCCCGGTTGAACCTGGGGGCTTTCCGTGTGGAGTTTGCATGTTCTTCTCATGCTTGCTTGGATTTTCTCCGGGTACTCCGGTTTCCTCCCACAGATCAAAAACATGCATGTTAGTCGGCCTTCAGGGCCAGGCCTCCCTTGCAAAAGAGATCTGTGATCTCAATGGGATTTGCCTGGTTAAATAAAGGTTAATAAATAAATAAATTGGTTCAGCTCAGGGTGGACATGTCCCGCCTGAACTAATATCTCATTATCTGAGCAGAGCAAACCCTGAACACGAGAACAGGGAGATGTGGACGGTCACCGATAAGCACAGAAATAACAGTACATGCAACAAGGTTAATGCTCCTGTTACTTGTAGACCGACACTGAGGGGTTGTATTTTGCATGTGTTGGGTTATTAAAATACTTCAATAACATTACATTTCATTACAGTAACAATAAAGTCTTAAAGTAGAGTCTTGGTGTTCTTTGTGTTTCCATCCTAGATGTGTCAAACAGAGGGCGATTGCTTTTTGCTGATAGATACACTGAATCTGACTCACTGGCCTAGTTTTGATAAACACAGCACATTCAGGCGCAAGTCACAAGTTTAGTTGATCAACAGGAAAAGCACATGCACTCAAGCTGTAGACAGCTCCCTCTATCATATAAGATAATCATCTGGGGTAAGCATAGTTAGTCTTTCTTCAACAGGGCGCTGTCACGTCTGGATTGAGTTGGATCGTGTCCCCAGGAGCTGGAACCAGCTTGAAAGCCAATAAGGGAGGCCTAAGTCTAAACCACATGACCTCCCCAACTGTTTAGACCAATCAGGTAGTTACACATTAAGTCGGTGTACATGCTAAGGACTCTTGCTGGGATGGTGGAAGCACTCACGGTGATTTACTCACTTGTGGACTGCAGCTTCCTGCACAAAACAATCCACGCATACATGAATTTAAACGCCTTTAATGTCAAATAAATCTACTTGAGAAGTAGCTAGGACTTCTTTGTTTTATTTTTTCCTCTTCAAATAAATGAACATGCTTTGACACATGACAAATGAGAAACCAATCGAAACGAAACAAGGCACAGGTGGGAGAGGGCGCGGCAGAACTGAGAAGCAGTGTCTAAATAAAGAAAAACTGGTCTGGACAGAACTGAACACCATGATCACAAGACACAGAGGAAAGAGATTAAACGAGAAACCAAACACAGATTGTCTTGTCATAAGCTGAGCTCCATCCATGTTCTCATCTTTCCTCCTTGCTCTACATTCACACATGTGATCTTGTTGGGCAGGTAACAAACAGCTCGCAGCTCCATCAAGTACAATTGCAATCCACTGCGCTGGTGCTTCAGCCTTCCTTCTCCTTCAGACAGACAGATACTTTATTAATAATGGGGGCAGATTCGAGGCATCCAGTGACATTCACTAATCACCGGTACACAAAAAATACATCAGTCAAGTCAAAGTCAGCTTTATTGTGAAAACTGCAATATGTACCGAACATACAAAGGATTGAAATTTCATTACTCTCAGACCGGTGCAATGTTACATATGAATAATCAAAAAGAAGCATAATGCACAAATTTGAAAAAAGACTAATATACACATGCACAAGGTGGTAGGGAGTACCACATTAATGATTAACCTATATATGTATAAATACATACACATCTAAGCATATATATACATATATTTACATATGCATGTCTACATGTGTATATAAACATACATAGACATATATGCGTGTCTACAAGGCTCTATTTTTACTGTCTGATGGTTTGAGGGATAAATGACTTCCTGTGATCCGGCTCCTAAAATTATGATTGCGGAACATTTGGTGTTCCTTCCATCAGGTGGCAAACCTTACCAAATATACGGCTTCATATCCACAAAACGTGTCATTCAGGACAACGAGGTGCATTTGAATGCTCTGGTCCACCTGATGTGCTGCCAGCTGCTCACTTTTCTGTAGACTTGGTTGCCTTTTGATACATAGATCCACACACTTGAGTATTTTTCTCCTCAGTTAGTGAAAGTACTCAGCAGCAGATTGGTCATCTTCATTAGTAGGCTCCCATTTGTTTCATGACAAACTGGTTCTTTTTCCTGTGAAAACTGAGCGATACCAGGTGTTTCTCTTTTATCCGACTCACGTTTTCCTGACATCGCATAAAAACAGCACTTATTTACATTTTCTGTGACAAATTCGTTTGACATTCAGATGTAATTAGTGTTTCCGTTGCTATGGCCACAAAGTTTTAATTAACCTTTTTTTCATCAGCACCTGTTGGGCCTCTTATTGAGAGAACACTGTGTGACTGGGAGCAATCTCACAAAGGTCTCAGGGTCAAAAAGACACATTATCTCTGTTCCTGTGGTTTGGGGACAGACATTTAGATGTCTGGTGTAACTACAAAGTCAAACTTTAACAAAAAGTTCTAACAGTTTCTGAAAGTAATGCATGTTTCCCTCTCGTGCTCTCATCCAAAGAGCTGTCTTGCTTTGTTTTATCGAACTTGTCAGGACCCACAAGAAAAAGACGAGAATAATAATAAGAAAGAAATCTGATCCGAAAGAGTTCCCACAAATAATTTCTTTCTCAGACACTTGAGTGACTCAATGAAAAATGCTCCTAATGTTTATTTTATGTCTCAGGTTTTTTATACATCAGGTGATGCTACCAGAAATAGTTGCAGAGTGCCTTTGAAGGCCAGTTTGAGGAAAAGTGTTCGCTCTCAATCAAATTAAGGGTAAATGGAATCGAGCATCATCTCAGACGCTCAGAAACTTCAAAGAAACAAGTTTTTGCTTTCAGTCAAACTAATTGAACCGTGAGGAAGAGAGGCTATTATTAAAATGAGCACAAATAAAAGAGAAGTTCAGAGAACAGTCTGATGAGAAGTTCTGAACTTCACCAACAACCTTGATTAGCAGAATCTAAAGTTAATGTTCAGCAATTTTTTAATCATTAAATCCTTTCAGATACATTTATTTTGTAAGTAAAATAACTACAAGAACAGAAGTTGCGCCTATTCTTTGCACTGCAATAAAATAAAACAGGAAATTGGCACGAAATATCATAAACCCTAAGGTATTGTCCACCGCATCTGTTGGAGAACGAGAGACGTCCAAAGATCTCGAAGGGTTCTAACTTTTCTTCTTTAGTCTCTATATTCATTCAATCCTCTAAAGAATAAATGCTTCAAGCATGTGTTTTTAGAATGGTCCCTGCAACTGGTGTAAATCTGCCTCCTTCTTGTCAAAAGTTCACTAAATCATAAACGTGGGAACAGTTGATGAGGTAGGTATGATGTGTAAGTGAGCGACAAAATAAGATGGCTGTACAATAATTAACAAGCCATGCACAGAAGAAAAAAATGCTGTGACTTTTAGGAACTTAGTTGCTCAAAACATGGCCATGTGGCTCATTGTCTGACTGGTCACACTTAGAATTTAGTAAAACTGAAAAGGAAAATCTGCCGTCAGATGTTTGTTTTAATTTGAAATGTCCAACTGGTCCTCAACAGTCACAGCCAAGTCAGACACCACCTTGACGAACATTGCTATCATTCTACTGACTCTGTTCACAACTTTTTGTCAGACTGTCTTATTTAGGAGACTGTCAGACTGTTTTAGGAGTGACCGATAATGTCAAGATGGAAGTGGGAGTGCATCAGGGATCAGCTCTGAGCTCATTCTTTTTTGCTCTGGTGATGGACCGACTAACCGATGAAGTCAGGCAGGAATCCCCGTGGACTATGATGTTTGCAGATGACATTGTGATCTGAGATGCGAACAGGGAACAGGTGGAAGAGAACTTGGAGAGGTGGAGGTATGCATTTGAAAGAAGAGGAATGAAAGTCAGGCGTAGTAAGACAGAGTACATGTGTGTGCATGAGAGGGAGGAGGTGGAACAGTGAGGCTACAAGGAGCAGAGGTCACAAAGGTGCAGGACTTCAAGGGCTTGGGGTCCACTGTCCAGGAAAATGGGGAGTGGGGTAAAGAGGAGAAGAAGAGAGTCCAGGCAGGATAGAGAAAAGTTTCAGGAGTGATTTGCGACAAAAGGCTATCAACAAAGGTTAAAGGAAAAGTTTATAAGACCAGAGATCTTATGCATATAAATACACACACACACATATATACTATATATATATATATATACACACACAAATAGAGCAGCGTGCTGACTTCCATTTATTGTAGGTGTGTATCTATTTACTGCTAGGCAAAAGATCACGTTCAAGAATTGGGCGTCCACGCCAAAACCTAAAATGGCTGCCACCACATGTGTCCAACCATCTTTTGAGCTGGAAAACTTGAAAAATAAGTGATGTGACAACTTACGTTTTGGTGTGTGGCTGCATCTGTGTAAGAAAGGTCACCAATGGCACCACCATGTTTATATGTAAAACAGCCAATCTACTCTTTTGAGGAAACCATGCTTTCTAGTTTTGTATTGCTTAAAGTAGTTTCTTCAAATAATTGGGGTTGCCAAAGAATAATCTATGGTGGCCAAAGGCAACCGTTTGCCACCCCCTGGCTCCGCCATTGTGCCTGGCCTCCGACAAGCAAGCAAGAAGAAGAAGAAGCACTTGCACAGTCACTTGCTCGTGCACTTCTACTTTTCCTTGCTGTGCACACTCCTGAACCTCTTGTCATGCTGCTATCAATTGGAAGTTCCAAGTAATTTTACTCTCCAGTAAAGCAAATGCAGCTCTGTCTGAGAGGATTATTTTGGCGTTCTAGTTGTACTTCAGCAGAGCTTAGAGGAGCAGAAGAGACACAGGACTTGATGGTTATGAGGAATAATAACGGCTAAAAAGGAAGTGGTTACTCAAAAAGAGAGACTGATGAAGACTTACAATCCCAAACAAGCAAAAATGAAAAATACTGCTTCGGTAATAAGCTTCTCTGTCTGAGCGTACAATTCATTAGGAGCAGTGAAGTGTGTCCTTTGAGTTTTGAGCCATAACCAAAAGAAAATTTATCAAAGCATTCGGATACATGATTGCATTGACAAATCCCTGGGATATTGAGGATGAGTTTAATGTAAACTGAAGCAAAGCACGTTGGAATGAAACTAGCATTCTTTGAAGAAATGCATATCAGTCTATTGAGTCACAATTAACACTGAGATCACCTTGTGTTGAGAAACCACTGTTTTAGTGGTCTTGATCAAAAGTAACAATGACAGATCGCATAGAAACTTCATCTCACACTTGGGGTAAGTGTTCATCATGAGTCTGAGCTACAATCACATCAAACGTTTGCTCTATATCTATAATGTCCATTGCGTTCTAACCTTTTTAGCTGTGGGGACTATCTTGAATCAAACTGACAGCTGAAACTAATTAGTTGTAGATTTATATCAAATGATTACTATGTTAAAAGTTTCTTTAAAATTCATCCAGTGTTTCACAAGATATTTTGCTAACAGACCATGTTTGTAGGAGTTTCAGCTCTTTGTTGGTTCCTGAGTTCCAAGGTGGCACCAGTGAGCTACAGATGGAAACCATCACACGAATGGGCACCAGAGGTATAAGAGTCTGCAGAGGAGCTCCAGTCCCTGCTGGAGCACTACATGCCAACCGGTGTTTGTGCTTTCAGCTTCTAGTGTTATTATAACTGAAACACCTTGTTTTTTGGGGCGGCTGTGGCTGAGTGGTTGGAGCAGTTGTCCTCCAATGCAAGAGTTGGGGGTTTGATTCCACCAGCAGTCACATGCCGAAATATCCGTGGACAAGACACTGAACCTCTCACTGCCTCCGATGTGTGTCCCATCGGTGTATGAAGTGATTTGTTCAATTAGCTTTGTACAGATCTAGTATAGAGCTGTATGAACGGGTAAATGAGGACACAGATTGTTGTAAAGAGCTTTGAGTGTCGATAAGATAGAAAGGTGTTGTATAAGTACAGTCCATTTACCATTTCTCCTCGTCTTCTTCAGAGCTTGCTTCCTGAGTCTGCACCCCTGGACCGCTCACCAACCAACTTGAGTCCTCTACACCTGTACAGTACCTACCTGTGGATCCTACATTGACTCCCTGAGTGCTGCTCCTCCTCTATCCAGCCATTTGCCACCTGCTTACACCCCGCATCTGCTGTGCTCATCAGACTGGACTGATCCTCTTGGGAAATCCACGACCCTCCCCAAGTCCCTACTTGCACACCTTCCTGTAAGGATCTAACAATCAATACACTGTACTTACATCTCCTCTCCTCAGATAAACTGACCCTTCTCCTCCATCCTCAGGTTTCCCAGGGCCCTTTTTGTGTACATCGTATCATCTTCACTGTAAATAAATCACTTTTCGTTCTTTAAGAGTTTGAGTCCTGTTTCCCCTTAGTCCATATTCTCTGGGTATTCACTCTTGTGATACTTTTTAGTGTTAGCTAATCTCGATTAGCTGTGTGTGTGTGTGTGTGTGTGTGTGTGGGGGGGGGGTGTATCTTGAATCAAATTGACAAGTTAGTTGTAGATTTACATCTTTTTACGACTATGTGAAAGTTTCTTTAAAATTCATCCAGTGATTCACATGATATTTTGCTAACAGACAAACCATGTTGAGACCAAAAGTTAAGGCT
>NC_056508.1:45284340-45285491 GCF_014905685.2 Nematolebias whitei | reverse complement strand
ATGTTTCAATTACATTTGTGAAGAGGTTACCAAGATATTTTGCTAACGGAGCAATCGAATTGACTAAAAACAGTTGATAAACTTTTCGATATCTTGTGCAATCGGTTAGCACTCAGGGAACACAATGTGGATCAGTCTCAGCTACAACAACTCTGAATATTAACACAAAATCTATTAAGTTGACTGAATGGCAGCCATTTTTCTATTTTTAAGGTTGTTTGGCTGTGGCAGCCATCTTGAAATGTGTTGATTTGAACAGTCATTTCAAGATGTGTTAGAGTATTAAAGTCCATCAGTTTCATAATAATTCATGAGATATTTGGTCATGGACAAACGTTGTCTTGTAGTGGACCAACATTTAATGACAAAGTTGCATTTTTTCAAGTGGCTGTAGTTTTTTAAACGTTTGAATGTTTTCTGATGTTGTAAAAATTTGCTTCTTTAATCAAATTTGTATTTGAATCTTAAATGAAGCCATTAAGCAGCACAGTGGTTTAGTGATTAGCACTGATGCCTCACATTAAATGGATTCTTGGTTCAGTCCCCGGTTTGGGGCTTTTCTGTTTTCACCTTGAGTTTGGTTTTCACCGGGGACTCCGGTTTCCTCTCACAGACCAAAAACATGCATGTTAGGCTGACTGGGAACTCTAAACTGTCCCTAGGTGTGAGTGAATGGTTGTTTGTCTATGTGTCCCTGTGATGGACTGGAGACCTGTCCAAGGTGTCCCCCACCTCTCTCACAGTGACTGTTACATATGGACACCAGTGACCCTAGTGACCTAAAAAGAAAACATTGAGTAAATATGGATGGATGGATGGATGGATGGATGGATGGATGGACGGATGGATTCTTTGAACCCTCCACATTTTCCCAAGCTTAAAACAAAGATTTTGCATGAGCTGTTATTACTACGTGTTTTGGAGGACTCTTAGCTACTACCACATCACATTTTAGTTGAAAATCTATATAAATGATTTGAGTTATAGTAATCTAAAAAGGTTAAATCTGGTCCTCTGGACATTCAAAAAAAACCCCAAAACAAAGCAAAACAACAAAAAATGTAGAAACGTTTCGTCTCTCGTCCGAGAGACTTCTTCAGTCTGAGGTGCTGTTTTCAGCTCAGTCTCTTAAATAGCACCTTCTCAGGGTC
>NC_056508.1:45257835-45264340 GCF_014905685.2 Nematolebias whitei | reverse complement strand
CATCCATCCATCAATCCATCCATCCATCATCCATCCATCTATCCATCATCCATCCATCTACCATCCATTGATCATCCATCCATTATCCATCGATCATCCATCCATCTATCCATCCATCCACCCATCTACCCATCCATCCATCCATCCATCCATATTTCCATACATCCATATACGTGTATACATACATTTTTTTATGGGGGTCGAGATGGTGTAGAGGCAGGGCAGCCGGCTTGGGACCCAAAAGTCCCAGGTTCAATCCCCAGTCACTGCATATCACGTGGTGTCTCTGGGCAGCACACCCCATCCCCAAAATGCCCCCTGGGCGCCCTCAATAGCTGCCCACTGCACCACCTGGTGGTGGATGGGTTAAATGCAGAGACTAATTTCGCCATTGTATGGAAACATACAGTGCTGACATTATTTTTATTACATACATACATCCATACATGCATGCATGCATCGATATATACATCCATCCATATAGACATATCCATAAATACATACATACATTATCTTTACCAAATATTCAAACTGCAAAGATCCTCATTTGTTTTGTTGTTTTTTTATTGATTTGATCCAAAGGAAGTGATTGAAAATTAAAAGCCCTTTTGTTTAAGCAGTAGACCAGTTCTTGGAGCAACTTTACAGATTTATTTTAACTTTCATAGTGAACCGACCTGCATGATACCGAAGAGCTCGAAGTTAGGAGTTCATTTTGGGATGATGGTTGGTCGACGGGAGTACAATGTGCCGTATGTGATAATCTTGTTTATTTGTTCAAGCTGTTTTTGCAGTTAATAACTTCTGAAGATGAGCTTATTTTAAAAGCCCAATTTTACTGTTTAGAATATTTTAATGTGGATTTTACTGCTCATTAAATATATATTTTTAATGTTCCAGTGGCCTGTAACCGTCAGCAGGTCTCATTATTCTTACCTTGAGCCAAATAACGCAGTGTGAAGTCTTCGGTTGTCTGCTACATGTCAAAGTTGTCTCATACGTGACTCTCTGGACGTCCCTTTAACATCTGCTTCACTGCAGCACAGTCCATTTTCCTCTTCCTGTCAAAGACTCATTAGAAATGAGCAACAGAAATACTTCACAGATCTGAACTCTGACCTCCCAAAAGAAGTAAATTTACTTGAAGGGATGAGTTTTACTAAAAGCCTCAGCTTGCTTTAACTTCTTAACAACGACCCATGTAGACAGAGTTTTGTTAACGAACATGTGGACATGAAGCTGGACCCAGGATCAGACATCTGAGGTTCCAAACCGTCTGCAGCTGATCCAGAGTCAGTAAGACGGAGGTGTTCAATGTGAACAACATGGAGAAGTTCTTGGTTTTAGTCCAGCTGTTGTTTTGAGATTTTTTCCGGGCAACAGAGTCATTTCCCCTCCAAGTAAAATGTTTTGCTTCGATATTATGTGTATTTTACAGAAGGACTTGGGAAAAGCTACATTTTATAGGAAACTGCAGGAAATATGACAAAGAAAGTTCAACTAATTTTGGTTTGTCCATTTTTTTATTACCGTAATTTCTGAACTATAAGCCACAACTTTTTTCACATGCTTTGAACGCCCCGGATAATTTATGGATTATTTTTTGACGAGTTAATGAGTTTCATGCTGTAAAAACATTTAGCCTTGTCACACTTGGGCACTCACATAGCTGCCCAATCCACGTGACTGAAAGAGACTACCTGTATAAATAAAGGTTAAAAAAATCTGACCAGTGAACTCACCGAACAGGTCAGAGTGGACCAATGAAACTTGGTTGAAACTTGTGCCATTAGTCCGATTGTGAGTAGTTTGTCCATCAGTGTTTGGGGGATCATGGTGTGGGTCATGACCAGTTTTTCGAAGCATTTAGCGACTATCGGGGTGAGGGCCACTGGCCGATAGTCATTCAGACCAGTCACTGTAGAGCTCTTTGGGACTGGGATGATGGTGGCAGTCTTCAGGCAGGTGGGAACTGTCTCCAGGGTAAGTGAGGTGTTAAAGATGTCTGTCAGCACCTCACAGAGCTGATCGGTACATTCTTTCAGCACCTTCTCAGGGATGTTGTCTGGGCTGGTTGTCTTGTGCAGATTAATCCTCCTGAAGGTACTCCTTACTCCTGCTGAGGTCACGCTGAGATGCTCTTCATCCGGTGGTGAGGTGAGTCTGGTGCTGGTTCTGTTCGGGTCTTCAAAGCGTGCATAGAACTTGTTGAGGGCATCAGGCAGAGATGGGTCTTTGGGGCATTGTTCACTCCTTCCTTTATAATCTGTTATGCATTTAATGCCCCTCCACATGCTCCGAGGGTCTTGTGAGATGAATTGACCCTGGATCCTCTGTGCATATGTGCCCTTGACCTTCTTAATACCAGCAACCAGCTCTTTCCTTGTCCTTCGCAGTTAAAAGTTAAAAATATATATTTTTGTGTGATTAGCTCATGTTACAATATGGACACCTGCAGCTTATAAAGTGTGGCATATATATGTACTTTTTTTATTTAATGGGCGTGGCTTGTATTCAGGTGCGCTAAATAGTCTGGAAATGATGGTAGTCACCTCCACAAACTTATTTCCATATAACGGCACGACCTGAAACAATTCTTGACTTTGCTGATGCTTTAAAGGCAGAAACTCAAAGCACGATGGAGACTAATTTTTCTACAGATCTGTGACTTTTGTTGTTGTTGTTGTTGTGTAGTCAACATTTCCTTTTTAGAGCAGAGTTTCTTTGTTCAGAAGCTGCGATTTTAAACAATTCCTGCTGTTTTTTTGTAAAATATTTGAGTTTGGATGTCGAGATGGAAGCATGTTTGCATTCTTCTGGTTCTCCTCTGTGCACGTCGTGACACCAGACAGAAGCCAGATTTGTTTATGTCAGTGATTGTTTCTGCATGGGGAGGGGGGGGGGGGGGGGCGCGACAGTATGACACGTGGCTGAGAGGCTGTGGAAAGACTTTTACATAAACAGCATCAGAATTGTGTAAATATTTGGATTATTCTCTGCTGAAAATAACACGGATCCATTTATTTACATACATTTGAGGAGCTGGTCTGGGTGATCACTGGTGCGGTGTTTAAGAAGAAAAGGTTTATTGCAATAAAATATGCTAATTGCTGGTAATAAACAGCGTGTAAACAGCCATGTGAAGAACAGAAGTTTGTTCTATATGTTAGTTAATTTGAATAGAAGGATAAAACAAATTAAAGGAGTGTTTTCAAGACGTCAACGTGTTTGGGCTGTTTATTTTCAACACTGAAACCAGGCAAAGTGATGACATCATCGCCTCCATCAATTAGCACCGAGTCCAAACACTTCACTCTGTTACAGTTGCTCTCATAAATCAGGCCAGGAAAACAGAACAAAGTTTCAACTAAACTAAACTATTAAAAATACTTAGCTCAAACTTGAACTTCTAAAGTCCCACAGGAGTGTTGGCTACTCAGCATGCAAGGAATAAGAAACAAACGGAGGAGACAACTGGGTTAACTGGCAACAAGTGAGGAGTGGGTATAAAATAGGCTGAAAGTCTCAGTAAAGATGTGCAGAGGTTCACTGGTCTGTGAAAAACTGTGTCCACGTGTAATGGAGTAAGTTCAAAATATCCTCAACGGAAAATTGTGATGACTGAATATCCCATCATCTATAGCAGTGGTTCTCAAACTGGGGCGCTGGTGATTGGTGGTCCGCAAAAAAATTTTGTTTTTCAAGCACGTTGATCAGAGCTGTTCAACAAAACTGCTCAGGGGGGCACAGTTTCTGAAAGCCAACGGCCCGGGGGTCGGACATCCAGCGACTAAAGTCATTATGTAAATAAACCAAAATTTAAAATGATCTGTTACCTTTAATATATATATTTTATTGCATTGAATCATAAATGCAATAAACAGAACCCAAACCCAGAACCCCCCCCCCCCCCCCCAATGAATTGGGCCGGATTGAAGTCACCTGTGGGCCACAAATGTCCCGCGAGCCACAAGTTGAATAGCCCTGACATAGATGTTTAACAAGCCGTTAAAATACACCAAAATGCAGGAAATCACATCTACTTTATTCAAAATTTTCTGGGGGAGGGACCCCCCACTCGATATTTGCGTTCTGACATCGATCAGTTTACAAATTCCTCCCTGTTACTTGTTATGACTACTGCTGTTCTGATTCTGTTCAGTTTTCTGTAATAATCTGAAGAAGTGTCAGTACATTTATTATGTTCATTGTGTGAATAGGTAAAGTTTTAAAGTGGTTTTTGATTCTGCTAATTTTCTCAAAATTGTAGTTTTTGGAAGTTGAAATTAAAAATGTTGTTAATTAAATATGTCTTGAATGAAAAACACCCCATGTTTAAAAGTACAAAAAAATGTAGTAACACGATTAAAGAACAGGTCAAGTTATGTTACACAAATATGAGACAAATTAAAGAAAGTTATTTAATAAACATGAGGGTAATGAGGGGGTCCCTGAACCCCAAAAGTTTGAGAACGCCTGACAACAGATTTCAAGACTCAGGAGAAATCTTTGAGCTGAAAGGATAACGATGGAGGACTTACAGAGGCCACTGGCAGACAAATCCAAAATTACAATTATTTTATTTTCACCTCTTTTGATGATGATTTGTTTTGTCTATAAAACCTCGAGAGTGAGTTTATGTTACGTCAGGTCTCAGCACACCTACAGACATGTTGGACAAACGTTACAGATGTTTGTGTTCAGTCAGCTCCTCTCAGGTTGGTGGTGAATCTTTTCACGCTGCGTACAGTCCGTGTGTTCAGCACGTACTCTGTGAACCTCTCGGTTATTTATCGTTGTTTTCCCTCAGTCAGACCTGCTTCCTGTTTTTAATTACTCACCTGTCCCTCGTCTGCTCTCAGCCCAGCTGCAGTCATCATCCCTCCTGCCTCGTTCACTGTTTTCTCATGCTTATGGTTGTTGTTGGCCTTTTGTTGTTGTTTTTGTTGTCTTATCAGATTGTTGCTTTGTTTATTTAACTCCTAGTTTTCATTTACTCAAGTTCTCCTTGTGTTGAGCTTCGGGTCCTTTCACTCAGTGACAGAGCCAAGACAAAGTGTTGCTGTATATCCCAGACACAAGCTGCTGATGTGATCTTCCTCTGCAGGGTGGGCGAGCGCAGCCCCACAGATAAGGTTATAAACTCTTTTAATCCTGGGGCGCTCAGAGTAGACACTGCTGCTCCACACGGAGAGGAGTCAGCTGAGGTGGTTCTTCTGGGCTGCTCAGTAGGTGTTCCAGGCATGTGAGTAGTGTTGTAGTCAAGACCACCTGACCCAAGACCAAGTCAAGACCAAGACCAGAGTGAACCGAGACAAGACCAAGACTTTTAGAGTCTGAGACTAAGACCTCAAATAAAATAAATTAAATTAAAAAAATATATATTATATATATATATATATTTTTTTTTTTTAATTACATACTGGAACTTTAAGTTTGCTTTTGAATGAATATCAGCTTTTATAAATTTTCAAAGCTACATAACAAAGAAACCAGACATTCAGTGGCCTCACTGCGTGAGATTCAACAATAAAATTGCACAACTGTTAAATTGGAAGCAGTTTCATCACATGCCAAGATTGAAAAAACTGGAAAACACTCTTCATAAGTCCAAACTCAATACCAAGGATAACCAAATAGTTGCACAGTTGTTTCAATAAAGTAGTACATATACACCTAAAAAAGTTACATAAATGGATATTAGTTACAAGTATATTCTTTGTGATTCAAACAGCCAAATTTTATAACTGAAGAAATGGCAGACATCTTCTCCTGCGCCCAGACAATCAATTCTCATTTTCTTCCAGTGTTGCCAGATAGAGTCGAGGTTTTCCAGCCCAAAAATCTGTTAAAACCCACCACATCATACAAAAAATCCACCCAATCAATATATTGTTACAGTATATTTACTGTTTGAACATGAACACACATCAGTACAAGCCAAGGTCATTTAACAATATGTGGCAAAATGCAACAATCCAACAAAAATCTTCCCAGAGTTCCCAGCAAAATCAGAATGAAAACCACCCAATCTGGCAACACTGGGAGTGAAGCATGCAAGTGAAAGGGGGTGGGCGTGACAGCAGTAACAAAAAATGTATTTAGCAATGAGCCACGTTATCGCTTGGATTTGAATCCGTACGTTTTGCATCCAATAAAAACAAAGATGTTAACAAATAAACCAATTTAATAATATTTACAAAGTTGTGGTCTTGACTAGTCTTGAAATAAAATCCCAAGTCTTCAATGTTTGAGACCGAGACAATACTTTGTATTTGTTACCTTGCAAGGCCTTTTTTTTCCAACAAATGCTACATTGTGAGGACCAACACACATTGTAGTAGCCCCTTATGGGCCCCAAAGCATTGGCCCCATAAGGGGCAGTCCTGTTGGTGGGTTAGGGGTTAGGTTTAGGACTATGGTGTGAATTGAGGATCAGTTAGGTTTAGGGCTAGGTATGTACTGGTAATGGTTAGGTTTAGGGTAAGGTATGTAGTGGTAATGG
>NC_056508.1:45245162-45257825 GCF_014905685.2 Nematolebias whitei | reverse complement strand
GTTAGGTTTAGGGTTAGGTATGTACTGGTAATGGTTAGGTTTAGGGTTAGGTATGTACTGGTAATGGTTAGGTTTAGGGTAAGGGTCTATTATATCTATATTGCATTATATTTTATATTTTTAGGTGTGTTATTTTCTTTAAGCATGGTTTGCACTGAAAAAGGAATGGCTCTCAATCTCATTGTACTTGCGTATAATGACAATAAAGGCATTCTGATTCTGAAAGGGTCAGGGTTAGGCTATAGAAATGAATGAAAAATGAATGTAAGTCAATGCAACATTCCTGTAAAGATAGAAATACAAACTTGTGTGTGTGTGTGTGGGGGGTGGGGGGGGGGGATGAGTCAGGATGGGGAATAAAATGTGTGAGCAGAGCATCAAACATTTAATTAATATCCTGATTCATCCCTTATCTTGTGAAAAAAAGGTTCCTGTTTGAAACAACATAAATATATTTTTAGGCCCAGCTTAGATCTAAGTGTTCAGAGGAAGTAATGAATAAATTCAGTCTTCATAAAAGTTACTACAGCAGCTTCTAAGATGTTTTTCCAGGCAGACTTAGAACTTGAATCCTTTTTAACATTACTTCTTATGTTTATGTTGACGTGCTTTAACTCTGGTCTTACAGAGCGTCATCGGGCTCTGGAAGACAAATTGCAGCAGACAGATAAACATTAATGCTGGTTTATTTCTATGGTCGGCTCACGGACATAAAGGCAAAGCTCTTAACAGCAGCCGAGCATCCTGTGAGTGTTATCACACTGATTCAGTCTGAGTGAGCTGAGCGGGGGCCACATCTGAAGAAAATCCTGACAGAGGGCTCAAAACTCAGCCCTATTATGAGGTGAGAAGGACTTTGGTTTCTTATGAGCCTCGAGTATGAAGCGGGAAGCAGTTCTTAGTTATTGCAACACAAGATCGTTTAGGATGCTGTTTGACTTTTATTTATTTATTTATGTCAAAATATGTGCAAACCATTGTATTGTGTCAGACACTAACTATATGGCATAACTTTCCAATTCCATCATATCTGAAGTTTTCTTCTCAGGTTCATGATGGAAGTCTAGACCTGATGTTCAGATCCCAAGTAAAACTCCATCCATCCATCCATCCATCCATCCGTCCATCCATCCATTATTTTCTGCTTGTTCTTGACTCAAGTCTCGGGGGCAGCAGCTTGAGCAGGGAGGTCCAGACATCACTTTCCACAATCACCTCTTCCAGCTCTTCTGGGAGGACTCCAAGGTGTTCCCAGGCCAATTGAGAGACATAGACTCTCCAGCATGTCCTGGGTCTTACCTCGGGTCTCCTCCTAGTTGGACATGCCTGAAGCACCTCCTAGGGAGATGTCCAGGGAGCATCCTTACTAAATGTCCGAACCACCTCAATTGGCTCCTCTCGAGGTGGAGGAACAGTGGTTCTACTCAGAGTCTCTCATGGATAACTGAGATTCTCACTCTATTTCTAAGGAAGAGCCCAGCTACCCTGGAGGGGAAACTCACTTCAACCTACTGTATCCACAATCTCATTCTTTCAGGCACTACCCAGAGCTCGTGACCATAGGTGAGGGTAGGATTGTAGATCAACCAGTAACCAGAGAGCTTTACAGATCAGCTCCCTCTTCACCACAATGGACCGGTACCGAGTCTGCGATACTGCAGATACTGCGTCAGTCCATCTGTCAATCTCACGCTCCAATCTTCTCTCACGTGTGAACAAAACCTCAAGATACCCGAACTCCTCAACTTGAGGCAGAATCTTGCCCTCGACCTGAAGAGAACAATACACCCTTTTCCGACTGAGGACCATGGCCTTAGATTTGGAGGTGCTGAAAACTAAAGGTTTTGGCGCTACTAAAACTCCTAAAATGTATATTTCTTGTACAAAAATGTACAACTTCTGACACAGTAAGATGTACACATAACTGGTCTTCATATAAAAAAATGCCTACTAAGTAAGAACTCTGCAGGTCTGTCTTTGAGAACAAACAGTTGTAGAGGCAGAAAATTGCAAATAACGTCGAAATGTCCAGGTCAGACTACCAAGAGAAACTTACTCGGCATCATAAAGTCTATCAGAGTTTATAAAACATGGTCATGTGTGAACACAGGCATCCAGGAGGCATCCTAACCAGATGCCCGAGCCACCTCAACTGGCTCCTCTCGACGTGGAGAAGCAGCGGCTCTACTTTGAGTCCCTCCTGGATGACCGAGCTTCTCACCCTATCTCTAAGGGAGAGTCCAGACACCATGCGTAGTAAACTCATTTCGGCCGCTTGTATCTGAGATCTCATTCTTTCAGTCACAATCCAAAGCTCATGACCATAAATGAGGGTAGGAACGTAGGTCGACCGGTAAATTGAGAGCTTCACCTTTTGACACAGTTCTCTCTTCACCACAACAGACTGGTACAGCGTCCGCTTCACTGCAGACACTGCACTATCCACCTATCGATCTCTCACTCCATTTGTCCCTCATTCGTGAACAAGACCCCAAGATACTTGAACTCCTTCACTTGGAGCAGGACCTCCTCCCTGACCCGGAGAGGGCACTCTACCCTTTTCCGACTCAAGACCAGGGCCTCGGATTTGGAGGAATTGATCCTCATCCTGGCCATGTCACATTCAGCTGTGAACTGCTCCAGTGAAAGCTGTAGATCACGACCTGATGAAGCCAATAGGACCACATCATCAGCAAAAAGCAGTGATGCAATCCTAAGGTCACCAAAACAGATCCCCTCAACACCTTGGCTGCACCTAGAAATTCTGTCCATAAAAGTTATGAACAGAATCGGACTAAACCAAACTCATATTTTTAAGCATCTCTGTATTTTTTTCTTGGTGTTGCATTCAGGGTCATCCAAGTTTGAATGTGAGTGGTACATGCTCAGTGGCGCTCTGCAGACCCTATCAGTAAACTAGATGGGTGTTAGTCGGGCTTTTCCTGCTTTAGTTGACACTAGAGTGTGATAGACTGATGATCCGTGCTTGATCCTCACCTCAACACTTGCTAGGATACATTCCAGCCCCAACGTGGACCCAGACAGAACACGAGTTGGTTTTGATGGTGAATATAATTGGAAAACAACAAAGACGGCTGAGATAGTTTTCCTTTGATGAAACTGCTCCTCTTTCACACATTCTCTGCAGTCACATCAAATTTCCTGTTAAAGACAAGCTTGTTTTTTTTTTTTATTTCATTTCACTTTTATTTAACCAGACATAAACACTAAGAACAAATTATTATTTACAGTCCTGCCTGGCAGCACCAACAGGTATGTGTAGGGTCAAGGGAAGGGAAACAGTAAAGTTAGGCAAAACCATAAAATGTAGAAGTCAATAACAAACAAGGAAACACAAAATACATTAACAGTTCACTGTCAACGTGAACTGACAACATTACTAAGCATGAAAACATTTGCAAGTATCTTTAAAAATGGCTTTTAAACAATTTTTACAACTAGACACTGAGACAAATGAGGTCAGACTCAAAGTTTTTTTAAGCAGATTCCAGTCAGATGGAGCAGCAGAGTCAAAGCCAGACTTGGTCTTTACAGTTGTTGACCACAAATTAATTCAACCTTTATTTATACAGGTTAATCCCACTGAGCCTCGGGGACTCATTTACAAGAGAGACCTGATTTTTTTAACAAAGAGTGACGACAACAGTGGACAACAAAGACAACAAAAGCCAACCATAAAGGATTCATACACATTGAGAATAACAAGTGAAAATAAAATGGTATTTAAAAGAAGATGTAACAAAAAAAAAAAAAAAACTGCTAGATTATAAAGCGATGTAGAAAACTAAAAACAAGAACCGACATTTTTCAGTCAGGTCATCTGGATAGTTTCTTTTTTTGTGCTGAAATGTTTCGCCTTTGATTCGGAAGGCTTCATCAGTCAAGGATAACTTGACTGATGAAGCCTACAAAAAAATAAACTATCCAGATGACCTGACTGGAAAATGTTGGATTGTATAACTGGATAATTGAGCATGGACTTTGTTGTTAAAAACAAGAACATGGCTACATTGGTTTTTGCCATGAATTTAGCAGATGTTTAAAGCCACTTAGGGAGGTCAAGGTCAACAGCTTCAGATCTCTTTGCAAGATATTCCAGGAAACAGGAGCAAAGTAGGAGAAGGCCCTTTTGCCTAGTTCAGTTCTCATTGAAGGAACACTGCATGTAATAAAGTCCTGAGATCGCACGCTGTAGCTGCACTCACGCAGAGACATGTAGGAGAAGATGTATGAAGGTAACAGACCAAGATGGGATTAAAAAATTAAAGTGTACCACTGAGAGAGTCTGCGTGAAGTTAATGATGTCCAGTTAACCAGTGAATACTGGGTGCAATGGTGGGTGCGGTAGTTACAGCCAGTTATGAATCTTAGTGCACCATGATAGACGGTGTACAGCATCTGCAGAGTGCTTGTAGGTGCGTTCATGTAAATAATGTCACTGTAGTCAATGGAGGGAAGGAAAGTCTCAGTTACAAGGAGTTTCCTAGCGTTCAGAGTTAGACAGGATCTGTTTCTGAAAAAGAAACCCAGTTTAACTTTCAGTTTCCTTACTAGGTTTTCGACGTGCATCAGATGCAAATCGACCAAGATACCCAAATATTTATAGTAACCGACAAACTCAAAAGGGACACCATTCGAGGATACAATCAAAGAATGAACTGCTGGGACCGACTTCCTGTTTGAATAAAGCATCCCTTTGGTTTTGTCGGCGTTTAGAATAAGTTTGAGACGGAACAAATCTGACCGGATGATGTCAAAAGCAGATTGCAAAAGATGGAAAACCTTTGCAACTGTTTTAGCTCAACTATAAACAACTGTATCATCAGCACAGAAGTGTAAGGATGCATCAAGGATGCACTGACCTACATTACATACTGAGAGGATTGGGTGTTATACTTCAAAACCAGTGCTAGTTGCAGTAGATTAGTTAAATATGGAGGTGAATAACTCAGCAACATCTTATAAATGAAGGTAAACCAATGAACTTCATGACTAGTATGTAGAGAAGGCCATTTGACAAGAGAGTAGAGTTGACCATGATGTGTTATATAAAGAGCATTTGTAGCAAAGCCAATTGCAGAGTGACAAATTGTGTCCAGCTTATGAAGGACACCCTTAACATGTCTGTAAATTATGTCTCCATATTCCAACAGAGATAGAATGGTATTTTCAAAAATTTTGTGTTTTGCAGCCAATATAAACGGCGATCGATTTCTATGTAGATAACCAAGTCTCGCTTTAACCTTAGATTGCAAAACATTAACATGATGTTAAAAGGACAGAGCACCATCAGTCCAAATTTCCAAATATTTATAAACTGTTTCCTCTTCTATAATATCACAGTTTATAGTTGTGAAGTCCACCGAGGTGGGTATGGTTCCTCCTTCATGACAGAACCACATAATTTTAGTTTTCTTGACATTCAAGGACAAATTTAAATTTGAAAAGGCCTGCTGGATTTCAAGAAAACTACATGCAAGAGACTTCACAACCTCTTCCAGAGTAGAACCAAAAGCATATAAAATAGTGTCATCGGCATATAAATGAATGGAGGCCCCACTAGCAAAACGTGAGATATTTATAAATACGGAGAAAAGAGCTGGACCAAGAATGAAGCCTTGGGGAACACCTGACATAACCGAAAGAAGAAACTGAACTATGAGAGTCCACCTTCATTTGCTGCGACCCATGTGAAAGATAATTATGGAACCATGTTAGTGACTGTCCCACTCATTTAATTTGAACATGATCACGTCGCTCTAATTTGATTGAAATACAACTTTTTGATTTACCGGATTCTTGTAGCTGCAAACAATTTAAAAAAAAATGAGAAAAATTACTTTTTTCTTGTCATAAAAATACAACATCAACAAAACCTGGCAAACTCTTTCAAAAATATATTTTCTGGTTTTTAAGAAGGCTGTTAGAGAAAACAGAAAATGTTTCAAAATAAAAGCCATCCTTGTAAATGTATAATCATGCTGCTTGTTTGAACTTTTAACCATAATTGTTAGTTATTTAACACAAATTAACTTACAAAGTTGAATATCTTTGGTTTTTGACTTGAAATGTAAACTATTATACTATAAATTATTTATATTAGGCAAAGTTTTTATATCAAAGTGTATCTTAGTAGAAAGATCTAGAGTATGGCCAAGAAAATGAAATAATACATTTCTCTCTCAAATAATACGAAAGCTTCTTCTTACTGCAGGATTTAGTCTGAATCCTGAAAAACCCTAAATTAATGTGAACTTGTTGAGAAAATAAAATGAATCAATATCACTTCATTGCTAATATTTTCCTGTTTTGTGTTTTCTGTTGAATACATCCTTCTGAAGAACCTTCTGAAAGTAATGATGTAAAACTATCACATTAAAGTACTGACTGTAAACAAGTCAACAAAGAAGGTTCAACATGCAAAACAACATTAATGCGCTGAAGTAGCTGCTAATGGGTAGAACATAAATCCATCATGCGTCTTTAGTTTTCAGAGAAAACTCAATAATCCTTTAATTTCATTCATTTCACATGTTGAAGTTGTTAAAATGTGTCTTCAGAAAGCCCTAAGAAATGTTGTTTGAAACAAGTTTAAAGGTTTATGCAGATGTTTGCTTCACCAGAAGCTAAAACGTGCAGCACACAGCCTTTTACTTTAGAGTTTTATCTTTTTAATTTCTCTTTGTGACACAAAATGCACCAAAGTCATAATGTGTCGTTACTGCACACTGCTATGAAAGGTGGGCGATCATGTAACTGCCTGTGTGTGGGGGGATGTGTTGGTTTGTTTTCACGTTAGTAAAATATCTGGTGACCCACTGGATAGATTTTACTGAAACGTTCAGAAATTAATCACAGCATGTACATCAACGACAGGTTAATGTTTGGAGGCATCAAGATGGCGGCACGGTGGCGCAGTTGGTAGAGCTGTGAGCAGGTCGCCGGTTAAATCCCGGCTTAGGGGGGGTCTTTCTGGGTGGAGTTTGCATGTTCTCTCCGTGCATGCGTGGTTTTTTTTCTGGGTACTCCAGTTTCCTCCCACATGCCAAAAACATGCATGTTAGGCTGATTGGTAACTCTAAATTGTCCCTAGGTGAGAGAGTGAATGGTTCTTTGTCTCATTTGTCTCTATGTGTCCCTGTGATGGACTGGAGACCTGTCCAGGGTGTCCCCCCACTGCTGGATATGGGCACCAGCGACCCCCATGACCCAAAAAGGAAGGAACAGGTTAAGATAATTGATGGATGGATGGATGGATGGATGGAATGCATTAAAAATTAAAAGGTCGTGTCTTAAGACAAATCAATAACTCCCATTTAGTCAGGGCTCAATGAGCTGCTGGATGACTGTTAAATATGCACGACCTTAAAATCACACTTTAAATGTCAGGTTTTGTGCGATTCCATTCGTTTGCCGCAACTATCATAGTGATAAAAGAGCACAGTAGGCCAATTCAAATTCTAAATAAAGAAATTGGTTCTCCAGCAGAAAAATAATTTGCCACTCACTTCCAGTCCCATCCCACCTGCAGCAGAGACACAAACAGGTCGTGGTAAATCTCTGATGAAAGGGAAATAAATGAGAAAAATGGTTCACAGCACAGAACAACAGGTGTTTCCTGCCCACGGTGTTCTGGCAGCACTCAATTAAAAAGGAAATCAAAGTCTTAACTTGTCTACAGTGGATTGATTTTATGGTCCTCTTGAACTTACCGTTCAATTTCTTAAAAGCAAAACTATATTTTTTATTTGTTTTCTCTGCATGTCAACTTTTTTCCCTCTCCTGTTAATTTGGCCAGTATCTCAATTTCCTGGCACTTCACTCCTAATTATCCACATCCACCGGTTTTCTTGGCTGCGTTTCATGATTTTCTTTCCACTCAGCTGGAGTCTTGCTCTCAGTAAGAACTTAAAGGTTCACCTTGCAGACTTTCTTCTGCTCTCCTTTTCAGCTTTGATCAGTCAGAGGTGTGCAGCAGGCGGGGGGGGGGGGGGGCCTCAGGAGTCAGCCACCCTGTTCATTAGGACCATTAGGAGTTTTCATCCACGATTATCCCTTTGAAAAACAACAGCCGTCCAGCTGAGTGTGTGTCCGTGTGAGTCATGTGTTGGAGGGATTTCTGATGGTTTACAGGAATCTACAAAAAATGCAGTTTCTGCAAAAATACGGTGAGAACGTTGAGTGTTGAAAGACTGTTGAAAAATGAAATGTTAAGCAAACAGAACAAAGTAAAACCAGAGAGGTTAAAGCTACAAGCTGCACATAGCCAAACAGTAGCTAAAAGCTAACCCAACAAAACCAATAGATAAAAACAAAAATTAACAAAACTAGTTAAAAGCTATAATTAGCAAGATAGCAGCTAAAAATAGCAAAACGGGCTAAAAGCTAAAAGAAAAACTAAAGTTAAAAACAAACAACAAAACTGTGGAGGAAGAAGCAGGTGAAAGATAATGGACTGATGGATGGATGTAGATAAAAGCTATAATTAGCAATACAGTAGCTAAAAATAGTAAAACGGGCTAAACGCTAACAAGAAAAACAATAAATAAAAACTAAAATTAACAAAACTGGTTAAAAGCTATAATTAGCAATATAGCAGCTAAAAATAGCAAAGGAGGAGCTAAAAGCTAACACAAGAAAAACTATAGTTAAAAATAAAATATAACAAAAATAGCTAAAAGCAATAAATAGCAATAGAGCAACTAAAATAGCAAAACAGGGCTAAAAGCTAAACAAGAAAAACTAAAGTTAAAAAGAAAAATGTACAACATTTTAGAGGAAGAATGGGGTAAAAGATAATGGATGGATGGATGTAGCTAAAAGCTATAATTAGCAAGATAGTAGCTAAAATAGTAAAATAGGGGCTAAAAGTTAACAAGAAAAGCTATAGTTAAAAACAAAAATTAACAAAACTAGGTAAGAGCTATGATTAGCAAGATAGCATTTAAAATAGCAAAACAGAGGCTAAAAGCTAATAAGACAAACTATTGTTAAAAACAAAAATTAACAAAATTAGCTAAGAGCTATAATTTGCAGCTAAAAATAGCAAAAGAGGGGCTAAAAGCTAAATTTTAAAAAGCAGTTCAAAACAAATTTTTGAACAACTGTAGCTGTTGGTTTTTCTTTCGGCTGCTCCCTTCTGCAGGGGTTGTCACAGTGAGTGAAACTGTGCAAAAGATAAATTAAAGCTAACTAAACCTTAGCTAAAAGCAAACAGAGACGCATAACATTAAAGCTAAAATTAGCGGGACAATGGAGCAAGTAAGCTGAAGATTTCAGAGAACAAAGTTTCTGTAGAGGTTTCTTCAAACTTGTGTTTCTTTCTTTCTTTTTTTGTTGGTAAAGTTAAATATTTATACCATGAAAGTTAAAAGCACTAAACATCCTAACACACCAGCTCAAGCTGAATGTTTGATAGATTTATGATTTTTCTTCTTCTTTCGGCTGCTCCCTTCTTTACGGGTCACCACAGTGAACTAACTCACACGAAGAGTTAACAAGTGTTTTTAGAATGGATCTCCTTCCTGAAACAACCACAGACCACCGAGCTACCACAGCCCTCTGTGTGGAGCAGAGAGCTGCCAGTAAGGGCGAATAAGTAAGTAAGTAAGGGGAGCAGATGATGGAGGTTAAGGGCCTTGCTCAAGGGCCCAGAGTGGGGCAGATGAGAGTGGAGGCAGGTGTGGGTGCTTCCGATCACGGGCTCTCCTTCTCTAACCTCTGCACCACCACTCCCCTTGATAGATGAATGAATGTGATGCACAAATGTGCAGTTACCAACAAAACATACAGAAGAAACTGTGAAAACAGTTGCACAATTTCTGAATTTGAAACAGGCGGTTTAACTGCAGCAGGAAGTCAGCTGGCATCATTTAGACATGTCACCAACTTCTTCATTCCTCTCCTGTCGTTTTCAATCCTCGCTGATCCTCACCGTTCATGTCCCGTTATTTCCTGTCAGGAGCAGGGAGAGCTCGGCGTGAAGGAAATCCTTTAATCAGAACTCTTCAGTCTGGATTTTATTAAAGTTGACACTAATGAAATGTAATTTTATTGACTATTTTAGGATGTTTTTCAAAGATGCTTTACGTTATACCAGACAAGGGCGAGGAAATCAGATTGTTTTTATTGTTTCTCTGCCAGGAAACAAAGCAAGAGATGAACGCTGTACAAGCACTCATGTCTGCTAAATTTAATTACTGAAGCAAGGAATGCATTTCATTAGCTGAAAAAAAAATGTTTTCAGAAGCACACTTTGTTTTGTTGCACTGATTTATTCCCCTCCGAGCCATGTGTACTCTCCCCTGATCTTGTTATTCTTAGTCACTAGTTGATAATTCTTGTACTTTGTGTGTTTTTCTGGACTGGAAGTGAACAGGAAATTCAAGTGAACCTTAATGATTTTTGTGCAAGATACTCAAGTAGGAGTGCAGCACGGTGGTTCAGTAGGTAGAGCTGTTGCCTCTCAGCAAGAAGGTTGCCGGATCAAATCCCGGCTGAGAGCTCTTCTGGGAAAAACTCTCGGCCTGAATAAACCGACATTTATTTATTCATTCTGCTTGTCCGAGGCGGTGCAGAGTGACGGATTCTGGCAAGCGGAGGGAGCAAGTTTATACACCACCAGGTGCAGTGGTGGAGTCAAGGGGTGGCCAACAATGGCCTTGACCTCAATAGTGTAATCTTTGGTCACCCCAGTGGCCACCCCAGTCATTTGAGGAAAGTACATTTAAGGAATACAAAAAGTAGAAAGCATGGTTTTCTCAAATGATCGGGGTGCCAATTATTTTATTTGGGGCAGCTGTGGCTGAGTGGTTAGAACAATCATCCAATGCGAGAGCTGAGGGTTCGATTCCACCAGCAGTCACATGCTGAAGTGTTCTTGGGCAAGCCACTGAACCCCTCATTGCCTCCTATGTGTGTCCCATCAGTGTAGGAATCTGATAAAGCACTGATTATTATTTGAATAGATCTAGTAGAGTGTTGCATGAATGGGTAAATGAGGCACAGATTGTGTTGTAGAGAGCTCTGAGAGTCTTGCTCAGATAGAAAGGTACCACAGTGGGACAACAAAGTATTTAGTCAGCCACTGATTGTGCCAGTTCTCCTACTTAGAAAGATGAGAGAGGTCTGTAATTTCATCATCGGTACATCTCAACTATGAGACAAAATGAGGGGAAAAAATACAGGAACTCACATTGTAGGATTTTTAAGGAATCTATTTATAATCTATAGTGGAAAATAAGTATTTGGTCAATAACATAAGTTCAGCTCAATACTTTGTAACGTAACCTTTGTTGGCAATGACAGAGGTCAAATGTTTCCTGTAAGTCTTCACCAGGTTTGCACAGCTGGTATTTTGGCCCATTCCTTCGTGCAGATCTCCTCTAGAGCAGTAATGTTTGGAGGCTGTTGCTGGGCAACATGGACTATCAACTCCCTCCTCAAATGTTCTATGGGACTGAGGTCTGGAGACTGGCTAGGCCAATCGAGGACCTTGCAATGCTTTTTACGGAGCCACTCGTTCGTTGTCCGAGTGGTGTGTTCAGGATTGTTGTCATGCTGGAAGACCCAGCCATGTTCCATCATCAATGCTCTCAGTGATGGAAGGAGGTTTGGCCTTAAAATCTCACAATACATGGCTCCGTTAATTCTTCCCTTAACATGGATCAGTTGTCCTGTCTCCTTTGCACAAAAACAGCCCCAGAGCATGATGTTTCCACCCCCATGCTTCACCGTAGGTATGGTGTTCTTGGGATGCAACTCACCATTCTTCTTCCTCCAAACATGACGAGTTGAGTTTTTACCAAAAAGTTCTACATTGGCTTCATCTGACCACATGATATTCTCCCAATCCCCTTCTGGATCATCCATATGCTTTCTGGCAAACTTAAGATGGGCCTGGACAAGTACTGGCTTAAACAGGGGGGCACGCCTGGCACTGCAGAATTTGAGTTCCCCTCGGCGTAGTGTGTTACTGATGGTAGCCTTTGTTACTTTGGTCCCAGCTCTCTGTCAGGTCCCTACCTGTAGTTCTGGGATTTTTGCACACCGTCCTCATGATCATTTTGACCCCACGGGATGAGATCTTGCATGGGGCCCCAGATCGAGGGAGATTATCTATGGTCTTGTATGTCTTCCATTTTCTTACAACTGTTCCCACAGTTGATTTATTCACACCAACCTGCTTCTCTATTATAGATTCACTCTTCCCAGCCTGGTGCAGGCCTAGTTTTCTTCTTGGTGTCCTTTGACAGCTCTTTGGTTTTGGCCATGGTGGAGTTTGGATTCTGACTGTCTGAGGCTGTGGACAGGTGTCTTTAATACAGATATCGAGGTCATACTGGTCCATTAATACAGGTAATGAGTGGAGGACAAAAGAGCTTCTTAAAGAAGAAGTTACAGGTTTGTGAGAGCCAAAAATCTTGCTGGTTTGTTATTGACCAAATACTTATTTTCCACCATAATTTACAAATACATTCTTTAAAATCCCTACAATGTGATTTCCTGGATTTTTTTCTCTTCATTTTGTCTCATAGTTGAAGTGTACCTATGATGAAAATTATACACATCTATCATCTTTCTAAGTAGGAGAACTTGCACAATCAGTGGCTGACTAAATACTTTTTTGCCCCACTGTATATA
>NC_056508.1:45237704-45244762 GCF_014905685.2 Nematolebias whitei | reverse complement strand
TATATATATACACACACATGACTTTTGAGGTGGCAACACTATTATTGATATTGATCTTTCTTACGCCTGGATGCAGCCACACACTACAGCAGAAGTCAATACCTCACATATTTTTTAATTTATCCAGCTCACAAGACCAACGAATGGATGGACAGAGGGTCTTTCCAATCTCTGTCTTTGCGCTGCGACGAGGGACAATTAAAGTGGTCTGGACCACTTCCAAAGTGGTTTGATTGAAAACAGTTTTGATGCTCGTTGAGATCTTTCAGACCTTTATTTAGTGTTCGTTGATTGCCATCCTATGGCTCTAAAGGGGATTAAGTGTACAAATTAACCTAACATACATGTTTTTAGACCGTGGTAGGGCACTAAAAATCAATAACACACACAAAGAAACATTCAAAGTTCACAAAGACAAACTGATGATTAGAACTGGAAACATTTTAACTACAAGGTGGCAGCCCCATCATGTAGCTTAGTAAAAAAATATATATATTTTACGTTTTGTCACAAATTGAACATGTAAAAATTAAAATCTAACAATTACAGCATCATGCCATGAAAATACTTTTATTACCAGTTTGCACTGATGTCAGTTTAGCACGGACGTGAATCGGCCTCATGAGGAGCTTGCACTCCAAAGCGGCATCAGTGGCTTACGGAGGTAATGTCAGTTTTAATGAAACGTGTTTCACGTGTTGCTGGGGTCTGTTGCCGTGGCAACCAGTGCAAAGACCACCCCCCTAAACCCTCTTTTCTGTGCAGGTTAAGTTTGAGATATGAAATCAGCATTTGAAAAGGAACCAGCTTTTGACCAGTCAATTCTCTAAATAATTTTATAATTTCTCCTAAGATTTAAAAATTTTGTGTAAGAAAACTTTTTTTAAACTTAAAATGGAGACAAATAATTGTAAATCTTGTTTTTTGTGCTCACATTAAACATTTCTTTTCTTTTGATATCTCTACAGTTTCAGGTTAACCATTATTTTTAAGTGCACCTCTGTGTGCAGTGATGTTAAAATATAACCATACAGTAGTCCCTCGCTACGCCGCGGTTCATTTATCGAGGACTCGCTCTTTCGCGGGTTTTCAAAATAAAATTGGACATGACACACAACTGGCTGATTGATGGATGAGCCGCACAATTGGCATGAAATTTTTATTTAAAATAAATTATTTAGCACCTGCTGCACATTTGTGCAGCCCATACTGCAGGATAAACTTCCTGCTGCAGCTGATCAGCTGATCTCCGTGCAGAGCAGAGGTGGGCGTGGCCAAGAGCGCTTGAAGGTGGCAATGAGCAGAGGAGACAGGGAGCTGAAATCATGGCATTTTGTGCTCCTTAAGAGCGTTTAGAGTTTAGAAACATTGTTTAGAACATAAATAATAAGATAAACTACTACTTACTACTTGTACTACTATTCCTACTTTGCGGTTTTTCACTTATCACAGGTCTTCAGGGTATGGATCCCCTGTGATAAACGAGGGACTACTGTATTACAAAGATGATATTTTTCATTCAACCTTTATTTATACAGGTTAGTCTCATTGAGCCTTGAGGACTCATTTACAAGAGAGACTTGTTTTAATCACAGTTTGCTTTTTTTATTTTGCATTTTCTATTTGCACTTCATCAAAGTAATAACTGAGATTTAAAATAAAAATCCAGACAGTTATTCATTTCTGGGTGAATCAGAGTCGACTTGTTAAGTTGAGAACAAGGATTCTGAATGTTTGAGTTCATTATGTAAGATAATCAAAAGATAACCTGAGTGTATAAGGGTTTTAGTAACAATATTAGCAGTGTATTGTATAGCTATTGATTTCCTGTCAATCATCTGGTCGAACCCAATCAGCATTTATGTTCTCTTTTTAACAGGTGAATGCCTTCCTGTCCTTTGTGGTACCCATGGTGGCCATTTCTGTGTTGAACGGAGTCATAGCCAATCAGCTGCTGCAGATGTTTCGAGAGGTGGAGCAAGACAACCGTATTTGCCTCACCAGAGGAAATCCCACCGTGCTGAACATCACAGTAGAGTCCAACCGTGCACAGTCACTTCGTCATGGAGTTCTGGTTCTCCGTAAGTGAAAAACACAAACACATAAACCAGTTGTGGTTAGCAGCATTTCAAACAGGTTTCTTGGAGGTTCTGTTAGGTTTCCTCCATGCCTTATTTGTGGCACTACTTAGTTGAAACCTTTAAGTGTGATCATCAGACGACACTTTATACTGTAATTTGTCTGCTTATCTTCTTGAACCGGTGACACGGTGGTGCAGTTGGTAGAGCTGCTGCATCTCAACGAGAAGGTCGAAGGTTTGAATCCCGGCTGGGGGGGCTTTCTAGGTGGAGTTTGCATGTTCTCTCCGTGGATGTGTGGGTTTTATCCGGGTACTCCAGTTTCCTCCCACAGACCAAAAACATGAATGTTAGACTGACTGGTAACTCTAAATTGTCCTAAGGTGAGCGAGAGAGAGTGAATGGTTGTTTGTCTCAATCTGTCCCTGTGATGGACTGGAGACCTGTCCAGGGTGTCCCCCGCCTCTCACACAGGGATTGCTGGATATAATTCCGGTTCAAGAATCGTTTTTATCCCAATGGACAATTTGTTTCACAGTCATAGGCACAAAAACATCCAGACATGAAGACATTAAAATAACATTACAGTAACCAGCATAGTTCGTTGAGAAGCCTGATCGCTTCATATACACCAGTGACCACCGTGACCCAAAAATGGAGAAGCGGGTAAAAGATAATGGATGGATGGATCTTCTTGTTCCCAGCATGAAGCCCACAATGAATTTATCACATGCAGACATTAAATCACTTTTTATTGGGATTTACAATTTTCAATGGGATTTACCTGTCTAAACTGTCAGAAACAGATTGACAGATCTTTGGATTGATACATGCGTAGGGTCTTCATACTGTATATTTGAGTCTAGACTGTCTATACATCCATCATCTTCTGATTGTAGTCAGGTTGCAGCTTAAGCATTGAGGCCCAGACAACTCTTTCCACAGCCACCTCTTCAGCTCTTCTGGGAGGACTCCAATGTGTTCCCAGGTCAGCCGAGCATGTTCTGGGTATTCTCCGGGGTCCCCTCCCACTTGAACATGCCCATAAAACTGAGGTTTCTAGGGGGTATCCTTATTAGATTTTCAAACCACCTCAACTGACTCCTCTCAATGTGGAGGAACAGAGGCTCTTCTCAAAGTCTCTCCTGGATAACTGAACTTCTAATCCTATCTCTAAGAGAGAGTCCAGCTACCCTCATTTTGACTGCTTGTATCAGCGATCATGTTCTTTCGGTCACTACCTAAACGTCATGACCATAGGTGAGGGAAGAAACATAGACTGACCAGTAAACAGAGCTACTCCTTGCAGCTCAGCTCCCTTTTCACCACAATGGACAGGCACAAAGTATGCAATACTGTACTGCGAAAGCTGCACCAATTTGTCTGTCGATCTCCTGCTCTGTTCTCCCGTCACTCATGAACAAATCCCCGAGATGTTTGAACTTCTCCACTTGAAGCAGAACCTCACTCCCAACCCAAAGAAAGATTATATATATATATATATATATATATATATATATATGCGTATATATACGTATTTAGGCCAATCTGGGGTTTATGTTTTGTTTTTCCATGGGCTTGACTCTGCTCTATACAAGTCAGCTCGGCTTCAGAGACCATTGGGTATTCGTACCCGCTGCCAGCTTGGTTCCTAGTACTTCTTTCCGTGGTTCCAAGCAAGCCAAATCAAGCTAAAGATTTGACATCACCAGACTGCAGGTCAATTATTTTGTCATCTTTAACCTCTATATTTGATCGGCCCGAGAGTGTTGTCAGTCATAATTGTCTCCTTCATAAGAATCAAACCCACCATTTTGAAAACTTTGCAACTGCAACTTGTTTTTTTTTTTAACTAATCATGTAATATATTCATAATTAAACTGGCAACATGTAAAACAAAACTGTGGTTCTACGAGGAGGTGCAGATGTTTCTGACTAATTTCAGTGGGAGCTATACCAAATTAACTTAATTTTTATGGGCTTCAACCAGACATGGAAGGTGGCCTTGAGTCAACCACAGCGTTTCTGGAACTCAAAATGTCAAATTATGTGCCAAGTTAGAGAAATGTGTATGCACAAATGATAAAAATAATAATAATTTAAACCTTCCTGCAATTTTTTCAGTCTTTTTGATTAACAGTCTACAGTATCTGTTTTCCTTTTCTCAGTTTAGATACTTTCTTGGTCAAGTTAGAATGATACACCTGACAACAAAACATGATTATAAAAGACATGGCAAAAAATGAAGGGGAAATGAGAAATTGATTTTTCAGAGACGAGAATGTGTACAAGGCTAAGCACACCTCCTGTGAACTGGTTTTCACCTAGTCATGAAGAAATGTATGACATTTGCTTCAGGATGATATTCATTCAACCTTTATTTATTTATACAGGTTAATCCCATTGAGCCTCAGGGACTCATTTACAAGAGAGACCTGATTTCCTAACAAAGTGTGATGACAACAGTGGACAACAACGACAACAATAGACAGTCATAAAATAGGCATACAAATTTATGTATAAGTCTCAGAAACCAAGAAATGACATCAAGTCCAAGAATATTTATTATCCCCAAGGGTCAATTTGTTTCGCAGTCAGTAGGCATATAAAACATTCATACTAGATGTAGTGGACTAGGCCCATGTCAAAAACTAAGTCTAAGGTCAAAATCTTGACCTTAAGAACCTTGTGGGACAGGAACTGTCATTTCATTCATTTGAATCCATAAATACAGGTTCACCCATCCTGAGACTTTCTTTCTTGAAGATTCAAGTGAAAAGAACACTCTCTTTTTATTATCATTACTATTTTACAAATGTTGATAATCAAAGTGTCTTAGTTCAAACCATTTTAGATGTTGCAGTGAACTAATCAATTTTATTAACTGAGTAATGATTTTTATTCTCATGCAAAGTTAGAACTCATGTTAAAAGCTGTTACAGAGTTTATGCATTTTCTGATTTCTGCCTTTGAATGAGCAAGTGTGTGCGTTTCCAAGGTTGGAGTCAAACGAAAAACAAGTTGTTATGTTAAAACTGTCATGTTTTAGAATCCTCTCAGACGTAAATATAGATGTTTTGCACCTGTTTCTGAAACACGCCAAAACAAAACTCTCTCTGTCTGTGAGAACATTTCTGATCTGTCTCATAACAATTCTCGCTGTCTCTAACCTCTTACGTCACAAAACACACCCCGTCTGGTCGTTTCTGACCAATGAACAACTCCCAAAAGTGAACCGGGAAAGAGTCTTTAAAATGTCAGTACTTCCTGATCTACTCAGAGTTCTAAGAGTTCTGATGCGGTTCTGATGGAGTGCTGATGGAGTTCTGATGGAGAGTGTTTTGCTGGTTCTGCTCGAGTTCTGTTGAAGCTCTGTGGATGATCCTGACATGACAACAAGCTCTTCCGAGTTCCATGGGATTATAACGTTCACTCGCCACTACTTCTGACGATATCACAGCATCCTAAGGAGACGCTGGACAGGTAGCGTTAACGGAACACCATATCGGCTGATTATCATCAGAAAGGTAATGGGTCAAGTTTCCTACCAAGCGTACCAAGGAGAGCTGGGTTCTGACGGAGAGTGTCAATTCTGGTGAACACTTCCCCCTCCCATACCATCTTTACTCCCTCTTAACTTCTTTCATCTCTAAACTTTTCTATCAAGTAGAAACTCTTCCAGATATTTTAGAAATGTCTGTGTAAAATGCTCACCCACATTCATGTGGGTAAAAGATCATAATTGTACAGTTTATAAATGTCTGTGGTGCAGCAACGGAAAAATCATGGCCGTATGGTTTTTCTGATTGATTGCTTATGTTGTTATTTTCATAATTTGCCAAATTAATGTACATGTTTGATGTTAAATTTGATTCTGTAAATAAATGACCGCATTCATTTTGATGGGTCAAATATAAATGACGTCTCACGTTTGCATTTCCTTAAATTCAATGCACGTTTTATTCAGTCCAGAAAAATGAGGAATCCGTGTTAAATGATGAATATATCCCAGCATCTGTTCATCTACATAGACAAGACATTAAGACATTAAAATAACAGAACAGAAGTCATCACTGCTCGTTGATAAGCCAGATCTCTACGGGGATGAATGAGTTTTTCAGTCTGTTCGTTCTACATCTGGTCAGCAGAGACCTGAATCCAGATGGAAGCAACCTGAACTCAGCATGGAGTGGTGATCAGGATCTGCCAGAATCAGCCAGGCCTTGTTCACTGACCTCGCCTTGTGTAGATCAGTGAGATTCTGTAGGTCAGTGAGGTTCTGTAGGTCAGTGAGGTTCTGTAGGTCAGAGAGGTTCTGTGGGTCAGTGAGGTTCTGTAGGTCAGAATGGTTCTGTAGGTCAGTGAGGTTCTGTAGGTCAGTGAGGTTCTGTAGGTCAGAGAGGTTCTGTATGTCAGTGAGGTTCTGTAGGTCAGTGAGGTTCTGTATGTCAGAGAGGTTCTGTAGGTCAGAATGGTTCTGTATGTCAGAGAGGTTCTGTAGGTCAGAATGGTTCTGTATGTCAGAGAGGTTCTGTAGGTCAGAATGGTTTTTGTAGGTCAATGAGGTTCTGTAGGTCAGAATGGTTCTGTATGTCAGAGAGGTTCTGTAGGTCAGAATGGTTTTGTAGGGCTATGCCAGCAGTTTTACTGCACATCAGAAGTCTTTGTTGTTCTCAAATTCAGTTCTATTTTAAATTCCGTCAAGTTTAGCAGAAAATAAACTTATTAATATTCATAATAAATTAATATTTCCAGCTCCAGATTATTCTACATCATAAAAATCCTGCCAAATTACAGAACATTGAGAAAGTATTAATCTGCTTTAAAATTATTCTGTTTTTGATATCTTGTCACACTTCAATCTTTCAAATCATCAAACTGGTGTCACTGGTGTCCATATCCAGCAGTCACTGTGCGAGCAGCGGGGTACACTCTGGACAGGTCTCCAGTCCATCACAGGGACACCTGGACAGGTCTCCA
>NC_056508.1:45222052-45237694 GCF_014905685.2 Nematolebias whitei | reverse complement strand
TCCAGTCCATCACAGGGACACCTGGACAGGTCTCCAGTCCATCACAGTGTTGGTAAAACATCTAAGGTGATGGATATTTTTAAGGCACTAGGTTTATGTGGTCAGTTACTTTTTTTTTTACATAGGATCAGGTTGGCTTGAATATTGTTTCCTTTGATGAATATAATTTTCACGTACCTGCTGCTTTTTTCATTTACTCATATTGTCTTTGTCTGATATTTCCAATTGTTTGATTTGAAACGTAAATGTGTCAAAAATGATAATACAGAAGAAATTTGAAAGGGCATCAAATATTCTTTTCTCAGCACTGAATGTGTATTTTGTTCATAATCTCCTTCCAGACAGTTTTCCTTGACTGAGCAACACAATTTCTTTTTAACAATAATATGCCAAAATGCCAAAATACCATCTGCTAAATTTAGTCAACTAATTTAAACAGATTATTACTTAGTAAAAAGTAAAGCTGTGACTTGTTGCCAGCTTGAGAAAGTATCTTTATGTTAGTTTTTTCTTTGCTTTTACTTACCGTAATTTCTGGACTATAAGCCGCTACTTTTTTCACACGCTTTGAACACCGCAGATTAGAGACAAGTACGGCTTATATATGTACTTTTTTAAAAATTATTATTATTGTCTAGTGGGCGTGGCTTATATTACAGGTCTCTCTTGTAAATGAGTCCTTGTGACTCATTGAGGCTAACCTGTATAAATAAAGGTTGAATGAATTAATTAAATATTCAGGTGCGCTCAATAGTTTGGAAATTATATCATGTTTGTTATGAGTGTTTGAATCTTTCTGGTGTTTTTCTGATTGACACGTGCATTCAGTCTCTGAGTGGATTAAATGAGACGGGTGGGAATGAAGAGCAGAAACTGAAACAACACATCATTTGAGACTGCAACAATTAGATAAAACTAATTGAATGTGCACATATATGAGCCTTCATCGTGACTACATTAGCACCCTGTGTGCTGATAAATGTGAATAGTGGAGAAACAGTTCCTGATCTGCATATTGATGGATCTCTGCAGCTGGCGTGTTACAACACCCACACACCAAAAGACGTCTAGTGCATATCCTAATGACACCATTAGCAATGAAGCTCAGAGCTGCAATATTGAATCATGTCCCCAGTCAATATTTGGCAGCATGTCATGTTGCTATCTTTCTTTTTCTCAAATTAGGTTCATAAAATCTACATAGCTTGTTTAACTGAGATAGATGGAAAAGAGCTCTGTAGTTTTTAATTGTACTCTTCTGTAATTACTGGTCAGGTCACCAGATGAGAGCCAACATGGAAATAACCACTTCCTAAGGATAAGTTACATTTTCTAATGTGTCTTCTGAAACTGGACACAGACACAGGAAACACAAGCAAATGCTGCACAGACGAACTGCAGCTGAGAACTTTGTTTCTGCAAGGCAACAGTGTAACCTGCACATGTGGTGCACGGTAAAAAGTTACTTTGCAAAATATATAAAAGGAAAACAGTTGTGTTCTCCTTTTGTTAGAACAAAAAAAGAGCTGTACCGAAAGGCGAAGCGCTCAATTTACTGATCCATCGATGTCCTAACCCTCACCTGCAGCCATGAGCTCTGGATCATGACTGAAAGAATGAGATTTTAGGTGCAGCTGAAATGAGCTTTCTCTGTATTATGGATGGGTTTACCCTCAAGGTAGAATCTAAGGTAAGTGGCAAAATAATGGATGGAAGCTATTCTGTTCTGCCTGATATAAAGAGCATGTTTAGTGTATAATATGAAGTATAATATAATGCTACAATAAAGCACCTGCTGGAAGAGCCTCATCTAATACTTGTTTAAAACCACCCTTTTAGGCAGACTTGTCACCTCCCTCATTGTGACAATGGAAAAACTAAAACGATAAAATAATCCCTGCAAGTTTCCAGAAGCATAATTATAAACCTGCATTCAATAAATACAATAACAAATATAAGTCTATACGAGGTTTTTACTCTTGTTAAAATCAGAAGATGGAAAGAAAGACCTTAAAAATTAAGATTCACTGAAGCAAGATCTGAAAACATTTGGACATTTCATAGAGCACAAAGACGAAACAACTCAATTTCAGACGTTAGTTAGCTCTAAGAGTAGCTGTTCTTCTCATTTATTAAGTATACCGTAAAAAATATATATACATGTGTTGGATGAAAATATCCTTGGATTAAAAAGAGTGACACACAAAGACAGGAAAACATTTTTTAATCCACTTTATTTGCAAGGGCAGACGGTCACGAAACAGGCTTACACAGATGTTCAAACTTGTTTTTTGTCATTATTTTTCTGCTAGAGGGTGATAATGAGGGGAACAACTCAGGTTGTTTCTATGAAAACATTGTTTTATGCAGTTTGGCCGTTTCCACATTTAAAAAGTTTTTATCCCATTTATTTTGAGATCCCGTTGTAACAGAAATATCTGGTTTCTTTAAGTTTATTTTAGAAAATTTACTTTTTAATATATTTTTTAAGTTTTAAATTTAAAAAAAGAGGGGGTCTTTTGTTATCTCTGTGACTTTATTCAGAAATTCCCTTAGTGAATTTCCACTATGATCTGAGACCCCTTTTTCCCTGGTGGTGCTTAGGATCCGGCTCGAAGGACCAAACTGTTGGATAAAAATATCCTTGCATTATATTGCACATTTTATTATACTTACTTCAAAGGAGCCATACACAAAGACAGGAGAAGATGTTTTTAACCCAGTTTACTTGCAAAGGCAGATGGTCACGAAACAGGCTTATACATATGTTGAAAGTTCCTGTCATGAGAATCTGCAACCGGACAGTGTGCCAGGGTTGTTTTTTTTTATTTTTTATATTAAACGCTTATCAGCTCCTCCTCCAGACTCGGAGGTGACCTTGGAGTACCCGCTGCACATGCAGACACCATTCAGCTCTCCCTGCTCACTCAAACACGGTTCATGGGCAGTTAACTTTAGTTAGTGACAAATGTCCTTGACCGTGACCAAATTTCCCTTGGTAGTTTGTACTTCAACATCATGACAACATCTGAAAAGTCGGAGAATCTGAAAAAATCAGGTCATTTCTGAACCTTAAAATTAGAGAATGAAGTAAAGTGAAATTTGCTCAATTGCCCAGTTTAAGAAAATTACAAAACATCGGCGTTTTACTTCTGGCCTGTCTCTTAGCGTGGATACATTTTAACCCAGTGGATCAATTTGTCCTCACATGTTGGTTTTAGTAAATGACCGCTGTCACATGAAGTCCAAACAAAGCTCAAGCTGAGTAATGGAGCCATCACATTTGGACTGGAATATGAGTTAGCCCCTTAAATTTAGACAAAATGTTTTTCTTTTTTCATTTAAAGCTACACTTTCAGCTGAAAGTGAATGAAAAGTCAGGCTCAATTAGAGTTACTTCTCTTTTTTTTCTATCATTTCTTGGAGTGGATGAAGAACTTTTTACTTAAGGGTGCAATTTAATTTGTAGTTAAGTAAAAAGAACTTTAACAGAGGCTTTGTGCATTTTCTTTGCTTTCTTTTTTGCTTCTTGTGGACAGACACGAGTCTCTCCATCGTCTGAACTGTTTGCTTCATTGTTGATGAACTGTCACCTGAATATCCATACTTTACATACTTTTTAATCAAGAACTTTTCAAACTATGGGTATGATTAATCTTCTCCTGGTCTGATCTGCCTCACTAGTGAGCAAGAAACTACTGTCATTCATACGTTTCCTCATATTTGAGACATTTAGAGCTGATGAAACCAATCTCAGCTGTCACAGGGTGAAAAGTGAGCATCCCATTAGCAGTACACCGATGTCCCTCGTCTCTGAGGGATTTAAATAGTGAATAGTTGTATTTTTTTGGGTGAGTGTTTTTCCGTATGGAAATTGAACAGGGGGTGCAAGTAAACTTTAATGCTTTTGGTGCAAGTTATTCAAGTCAGTAGGAGTTATACTGTGTAGAAGACAAAAGGGAGTTTCTTATTTTTTACTTGTCTGAATCAGCCCAGAGTGATGGATCCTGGCGAGTGGAGGGAGCAATTGACATAACGTGACCAGTAAGACTGACCGATTGATGTGACCCGGGCCGAGCAAACGTCTGACAAACAAACAAGACAGCTGTAATGGTGGAGGTTGTGACGCTCACGATATTACCTGAGTGAGTCATTTATGCCTTTCAGAAAAACATTAAGGAAAGGAAGACGGGAAAAAAAATAAAAAATACTAATACCTTCAAATAGGTACTGCAGTAGAAGTTTTTATGCTGTACATCAACACAGGGCAAGAATTTACAGTGAAATTTAGTATGTACTAAGAGTGTAAATTTTACTTTACACAACCTGTTAAACACTTTGTGTAAAGTCAGTTTAGTGTTAACTGATCATAGCAAACAAAGACTAAACTGATGTAACCAGAAGTTGGAACATTTATCTACATATCAAACACTAAATAAAGCACAGCTAGCTTTAAGCATTAATGTCTAATGTAACCATTAGGTAAACAATGTAATTATGACAGAAAATGGAGGATTTACCTGCAGTTACCTTCGTACATGTGAACATGTGGTACTTCCTGTTCATAACTGTTGTATTCAGCTGATCATGAGGTCGGCTGCAGGGCTTTATCATCTTTTACATCTTTCCAGGCTCAGTTTAGGTTTTAGAACCGGAATAAACTATATTCCACCCACTAAACACAGGGTAACGTGTATGATTTGCATTTTCCCCATTGACAACGTTTAACTGTTTTAATCTGATTAACTTTCATGAAACCCCTTGGACCCCAAAGCGTTCAAAATGCCAAACCCTGAAAATGTTGTCTGAGGAAATGGGGGTGCAGCTCCGGCAGGTAAGGGGCGTTTCACTTCCGAACAAATTAAACTCGCTGATTGGTCAGTTGCTGATGAGCCTGCTGGACTGATTGACAGACTGCGTCATGTCAATTTCATGCACCACCGGGTGCAATGGTGGAGTCAGGGGGTGGCCAGTGGTGGCCTTAGCCACCATAGATTAATCTGCAACCACCCCAATCATTTGAGAAACCCATTTGTTTAAGTAATTGTAAAACCAGAAAGCATCTTGGATTTTGACGTGGCAATCCAATTTGTGATATGGAACTTTTTTTACGCCTAAATTCAGCCACGCACCATAATGGAAGTTGGTATCTCCCTTATTTTCAAGTTATTTTGCTAACAATGGGGCAGAGATGGTGTAGGGACAGGGCAGCCGACCAGGACCCGAAGGTCCCGGGTTCGATCCGGTCATTGCTCATCTCGTGGTGTCTCTGAGCAGGACACCCAATCCCAAATTGTTCCTCAGGCACCACAGCTGCCCACTGCTCCACCTGGGTGTATCCCAGGTGCGATGAGTTAAATGCAGAGAGCTCATTTAATCTTTGTATGGGAACACACAATGATGACAACACATAGCACTTGATTATTATTTATTATTTACAGATGGACGGATGGTGGATATTTCAAATTCCCCTCCACTCCGCTATGTGAAACAATAAAAAAGTAGAGTTGTTTCTCTGTTTTGCTGTCGGTCTCCAGATGGATTTGAAAGTGTTAATGGTTTTAGCAAGTGGTCCAGTTGTTATTCTTTTTTTGTTTTGTTTTTTGAGCCACCAAAGTCTTCAAGTCTTTTATTAGCAGTTTTATCAAGTGAGAACAGAACTCTCTTTCATTTATGATGCTTTCAGTCTTTGCAGCCAACCTTCCTGAAGACCTAATCTGCAGCAGGAAAGGTTGATGTTTTGGATGCACTCCCACCACCTGCTTTATATTTCCTGCATTTCATTAAATGTGGTTTGTTTCTCTTTGGTTTTGTTAGTATGTTTCCTTTTCTCATTTTTAGTCAGGATCCAAATGATTATTTTTTAATTCATAGACTGTGTTGTTCTTTTCTAACTTATACATCCTTTCATTTGTTTATAGCTTGTTTTAATTAAATTTAGGTCTAATTTGTTTAATGGACTTCCTTTTTTTATATATATATATATATGCAGACCATACAGACAGCTCCCACTCCCACCTTTTATTATGTTCTGCTCCGTGTTGACCAACTTAGCTAAAAATAAGCACAGTGTATAAGTTTAATTAATTTTAAAGACTTTATTACATGTAAATAAGTTAATTAGTCTTATTAGGTCTGTGGCTTGGTCCCAGGAACGGGTCAGGACCCACATCCTGTCCCTGAGATGCTTCAGGGTGGAAAGAGTGAAACCATTTAAACAGTGAAGCAGCAAACAGCAGCCGTGTTAATTTAGCAACAAGAAACACAGTCAAGAATCACAGTAAAACATTAGTTGGTTCAATTCAAATTCAAAAATACTTTATTAATCCCAAAGGGAAATGAAGTGTTTTCGTAGCTCATCATCCTGGTTTCATTCAAGAGTTGTTATAGATGCCGATAGTTGTGGGCAGGAAGGATCTCCTGCAGCGAATCTGAAGAATCTGGCCACAGATACTGATCCGTCCAGCTTGCTGTCAGATCCGACGGGCCTCTCAGTCCTCCTGGGCAGCAGGACTGCCTGAATGCTGGGCAGAATTCCTCCCTGAGCGATGGTCACTCCTCCCAGCAGTCTGCCGAGCTCCTCGTCACCACGGACAGACAGCTAAAGGTGCCCGGGGATCCTCCCATATGAGACAAGTTTCTCACGAGCTCCAGGATCTTGGCGGTCAGGTACTCGAGCACCACTGACAGGTTGATGGGAATTCATTCATGGCGCCTCCTTTTCAACTCATTTGGGGCTGTAGTTGAGATAGCTGAGCTTATGATACGTTAATCGGCTGCTCCTGGTTGTTAAAAAACACCTTGTTGCCATGGTTACGCATCATAACAAATGCCCAAAAGTTAAAAGGTTTCAGTAAAAATCCTTCCAGCTGCACAGCATCCGATACCAGAGGAAACAATCATCTGAAAAAAGTGACTTACATCCAGAAAAAAGAGGAATTAAAGTTTTCAAAAGCAATAACTCACGGTGAATGTAACGGAGCTGCTCCGACATGCAGCCACCCCGAGCGGAGCAGTTCTAGATGTTCATGGGTCCCATGTTGCATTCTCTGCACAAGGTTTAGGTTTCCATTTGCAAACACAACCTACATCTCCCCATCACCTGTTATAGATATTATGTTTAAAAAGTGATAGGAACAAAGTTGTTCACTTCTACTGGGGGTGGGGGGCATGTTCCCCACATGTACAGAGTTACTTCCTGTGGTGACGACGAAGTGAACAGTGTCATTAATCAGGTTAAATATCCTCTTTAACCTAATTAATGGGTCTGTGTTGAAATAAAAGCCACTGCTGCTGGAATGTATAATTAGTTTTATTTCATTATATGTCTTCAGCAGCTCTTTGTCAGGGACAGAACTGTTTCATGAAGTCTTGTTCAAACCCATCACAGTTAGATTAATACAGTTTCATGCATCTACTGAGGAACGGAGGTCACTGAGCGAACGGCAGCGCTCTTATTTATCACACGGGTTTATTTATGTATGACTTATTTTGTTTAAATTATATCAATGAAACAGTTTGTTGCACAAATACAATAGAACAAAAATATAAACATAAAAATCCAACAAGAAAACTGTTTTCTCTCTTTTCAAGTTGCATTTTAAATTTCAGATCTGATCTGTGTTTATTTAGTTTTTCTGTGATTCTTGTTTTTTGTTTTACTCGTGTTTCAGTTTCTGCTGCCCCGCCCACTCTCACCTGTTCCTCATTGTCTTGCCCAGGTGTGCGTCGCTGTCAATCATTAGTGTTGCTTTAAATCAACCTCTGTCACTTCCTTGTTCGTGTCTTATGCTTTCAAGCAGTCGTGTTTTAAGCTTTGAGTTTTGAGATTTTTTCCTGTATTTTTTTTTTTTTTACCACCTGGTCAGGTTTTTGTTTTCTTGTTTAATAAATTACTGGTAGTTCATTTATTGTTACCTTGAGTTGTGTCTGCAACTTGAGTTCCCCAAAAAAATCACCCAACATGAAAATTACATTTATACCGGCTCTTCAGGAAGAGTCTGAATACGTGTAAATTTTAAAATGGACACATCTGATTTCCATATTCGAGCATTAATCATTTACATTTCTTATTAAATTTAAAGTTTTGGAATTTCAGCTGTGCAGGAAGAGTAAAACTTTTAACGGACGTTTCTTCACAGCCGTCTGGAATCACATGAGCTTGAGTCTGAACGAGCGACTCCGTGTTTTTCTGTATGAAAGTAAATAAATAAGATCTGACTAAGCCAGACTTATTAGAATCTATGCACCAATTTTAGCATGTCACAAACCTGAACTGCATGCGGCTAAAATAATGGACAGGATGATGATGCAGCATTCACTTACGTGTTTTATTTCTTCGCTCTGACTACTTCTGCATACTTTGTGCTGTTTTTAACCATTTTTATATATGAAAACATACAGAACGTTCAGGAAACGGGGTTTGACTGACTCTTTTTCTAACATGTACTTTTTAAAATATTGTTATATTTTATGGGCATGTTTCAGAGCCGAGCGTCGCGGAGAATCAGCTGGTAGAGCTGTTGCCTCTCAGTGAGAAGGTCTTTGGATCAAATCCTGGCCGGGGACCTTTCTGGGTGGAGTTTGCATGTTCTCTCTGTGCATGCGTGAGTTACTCCAGTTTCCTCCCACAGACCAAAAACATGCATGTTAGACTGACTGGTAACTCTAAATTGTCCCTAGGTGAGAGAGAGTGAATGGTTGTTTGTCTCTATGTGTCCCTGTGATGGACTGGAGACCTGTCCATGTGTCTCTCGCACAGTGACTGCTGGATATGGGCACCAGAAGAAGAAGTGGGTAAAGATAATAGATGCATGGATGGATGGATGGATGGTTCAGAGCTGTTGTGATGGTACCAAAACCTGACCATGATGTTCTGGTTCATGGTCATGAAGTAGCTGTGAACAGTGGAGCATAGGTTGCCATAGTTACCACATCACTTTTTTATGTATGTGATGATGGAATTAACCAAAAAAGAAAGCAGAAAAGTGCAGAAAACTGAGTACTTGGTTTCAAATCTGAAGCATCCGGAGACTTTTTCCTGGACGACACAATCAGTTTACAGTATTGGGCGGCTGTGGCTGAGCGGTTAGTGGTCACCCTCCAATGGGAGAGTTGGTAGTTGGATTCCATCAACAGCCACATGTTGAAGTGTCCCTGGGCAAGACACTGAACCCCAGCACAGGAACCCTGTTGTCTGCACGTTTGGTGTCTTGAACATGACGAGAAAACAAATTGGATGTAATTGTAAGTCTGGGCCTTCAAACTGAGTCTCACCGGTCATCATGTTGTCGGACAAAAGCCCTTCTCGAAGTGCTTTAAGGCTGTTGGAGGAAAAGCATTGATTTATTTAAGCTTTGATCTTCTTTTGGTTTTAGCCAGCGGAGATAAATAGCTTAAGGTCTGACTGAATCTTGAACCCACAATAGTTTCTGGGATGGCACTTTCAATCCATGACCTTCAGCATGTTAGCAGCTGGGATGAGTCGGCTCCTCTCGCTTTGAGTTCATGGTTCTCAACCTGGAAAAGGCAGAATTCTCCCTCTGGGTTGTGAGAGAGTCTTTGTCTCCAGTGGAGGAGCTCAAGTGTCGAGTCTTGCATAGTTCTGACATATTGTGGCCTCATCTGCAGTAATGAGGATGTTGCTCTTGTCTGTGGTGGTAAAGATGGAACTGAACTGAAAGGCAAAGCTCTCAAGTCACTGGTCCTTCTGAACAAGGCCTCCTACTCATTCTCACTCATCTGAAGACGAGGGGGCTGTGTGTCTAGACAAATGAGTATTTATAGACCTTGATGTTTTCTACTACAACTCAGGGTTGAAATATGACCTTTTTCTGTTGGATGGTCAAACATTGTTACAGATAAGGTGTGGAGCTACAGCATCCAAGAGGAGTGGAGTCTGCTGATTTAGTTCTGGGTGCTTCCCTTTAAAGACATTTTCTGGTTAAATTCTGCTAGAAAAGTAAAAACACAAATTCCTGGAGGGATTTATTGGATAAAAATATCTTTTATTTATCTTAATTACTCAAAGAAGCCACACTTGAGGACATGAGAAGATATTTAACTGTTTTTTACTTGCAAGGACAGACTTTCACTCTCAGGCTTACACAGATGCACAGAAGTTCTACATTGCATGGAGCCCAGTCGCAAGAGTCTGCACCGGACAGTGTGCGAGAACTGTTTTTATATAATACACGCTTACCAGTTATCACAGCTCACAGACAGTCCACGATGACCTCGGCCTCCCAGCTGCACATGCAGGATCAAATCCGCTCCTCTCTGAGAGAGAAAAGAACTCTCTGGACTCACACACATGCTTCAACAGTAATTTGACATTAGTTAGTGATAAGCATCCTCGGCCTTGACCAAAAATCCCCTGACAATTTTAGGTCCTGGTAGCAACTTGGATCCACCACCACCAGGAGGAGCTGGAATGTGTCGTGGAGTGGAACAACTGGGTTTCCCTCCCTGTTGCCTCCATGAGAAATGAGAAAAATGGATGAACGTGAGGGTATTTAATCAAACTTACATTGCAGTTGACCAACTTTATACAGAAAGTGTTAGTGTAGTACATATAACATTTTTTTTAAATGTATAAAGCCCTTAAAAACAAGTTGGACCAAAGTACTATACAATAAAATCATACATGATAATAAACACAGGCCAGTCATGCAATATATAAAATCAAACTCATGCAAAACATGTTACAGTTTTTGATTTACAGATTCAGGTTTTCAGAAGTTGCATGTTTTTAGACAGCCCAGTGTAGTTGTGCACCCAGAGTACTTTCAGACATTAGTACTTCACATTACAAGTCACCTTCCTTTTTTCATCCAAGTGTTTCTGTTTTTTTTAGTTTGCATGTAAATTAAGCATAAAAAAAATAAAGACAGAAACTAACAAACATAAGCAGAACAGTTGTTTTCTTCGTGTTTGATGCATTTTGTTTATTTTCCGTCAACGTTTTGATTCTGCAGCAGCTGGAAGCACCGGCAGATGTTCGCACATTAAACTAATGAACATAAACAAGTATTAATGGTCTTGTTCCTAAAATTTGCACCCGGTTAGCGTGCATCATTTGTTCCCCTCTTGTTTCAGTGAAACGCCAACAACGCTCATTTCAAAGCCTCTCAGATGTTTTGGAGCCCCACAAGCACTAAAATCATGCATGCTTAGCTAAAGTTGGCTAAATTTACTGAATGGAGCACAGCTGGGAGTTGATTCAAGCCCTGAATGACAGACTGATTCAGACAACAGGTGATTTTGAGTGTGTGTGTTCTTTTGGGAAACATTCAGATTAGATTTTGCTTTGGGAAAATGTAATTTAATGTTGGAAAATGGACTTTGGATGAAAGTGCTTTGACAGAACGACCAGTCTCAGGTTAAAAATGATGAACTGCAGTTTGACCCTCAGTCCCCTGGCATAGTTTCATCTTATCAGCGTGTCAAGGTCTGTTTGAAGCAACATTATTCAGGATTTAGCTCCAAGTGAGCTCATGGTCCTTTGGATTACTTTTTTCTGAGATGACAGTACACAAGGTATTGTCAGTTTGTACATTAGCATAAAAAACACCATCCAAATAAAATCTGTGAGGTGATAAACAATATAATTTGTCTTCATTACACTGATAAAACATTTTATTTATCTATATTTGTTACACTTTGTTATGTATAGTGAAGTTTTACACAACCACAGGCTGCAACTGTAATGACATAAGAACCTTAATGGACTAAAATGATGAATTTTCAACATTTTCTGTACTGAGGTGATTTTAATGTTGCAGTATGTGTGTAAATACAAGCAACACATTATAATATGTAAAATGTAGCTTGTTTGCATTGTGAATAACAACAAATGTTTCAAATTAGACTTAAATGTTTAATAATCACTATGAGTCCTCATTTCTCAGCTCAGACAAAAGAACAGGGTTGTTTAAATTAGAGACATCAAGACAAAGACTGATGAAAATCACAATAACGAGCTGCGGAGGGTAGCGCTAGCCTTGATTAATCTGCTGTCTGTGCAGGCCGCAATGCATTATGGTCTTTCTACCGATGTAATGTACAACTTCTGTATGCACGACTTTTACTGTGCCATGTGATTGGTTTCCAGGGAATTATAATGTGAATGAAAAGTTATGGAACATTAAAATTTCACACAGCACTACAAAAAGTCCACTATACAGGGCACAATGTAGTGAAAGAAAACGGTAACTCTGAGTGAATGTGCAAAACACCAAGACGTTAAGAGATCAAATAATAAAGTGATTCTGTACAGTGGTTGCAGAAAGATTAATTTAAAATGACTTGTTTCCATCTGTATCAAAGCGATTTGTTTTGTTCTCCCTTCGCAGTTCTGCAGTAGAAATGGCACCATGATGTACATCTGCAGTTTATTTTTTTCTGTGTGGCTTTTGATTTCACACACCAATTGAATGCAAATTACAAGTTCTATTCATTTTTGAATTGCTCGGGTCCTTTTATGCGATGTCACTGGGTTCAGCGTGTCGCGACAGGATGACTTCTTCATCTTTTTAATCACATGCTTGACAGGCTCATTATTATCTCCATTTTACTTTGAAGCATTTGTTTAAACATCACAAAAATGATTTCTGTGATCATCTGAACACGTTACGTACGTGCTGCCTATGGGATTGTTGGTTTCTGATGTCTTTCCCTGTTTTCTCTCTCGTGTTCAGGAGTGGTGGTCATAGCCTTTGTGGTGTGCTGGCTGCCTTATCACGCTCGCCGCCTCATGTTCTGCTACGTCTCCGACTGGTCCGAGTGAGTAACGATTTTTCTTTCTCAGTCTATCATGCGTGAGGCCACCAGTCTACAGTAACTCATAACGATGCAAGTTATTTTGAGAGTCATCTGTTAGGAGCACCTGAAAAATGTGCAGAGGAGCTACTGTACATCTTGCTCATTAGATTGCCTTCATTTAACATTGCTATAATTTCCCTCCTTCACGTGCTTCTTCCATCTTTTTATTTTTTTTTATTATTAGTCCTCCATCTCTATCTTCTACAGCTTCTTTGTAGTCAGGTCATCGAGGCAGCAGGTTTAAGTGAGAAACCCAGACATCATTCACACAAGCGACACTCTCCAGTTCCTCCTGGGGGACCCAAAGGCTTTTCCAGGCCGGTGAGGATACACTAATCCCCCAGCAAGTTCTGGGTCTGCCCCTTGGCTTCTTCTGAGTGGAAGGTGCTCTGAAAACCTCCAAAGGTAGGCATCCTAATCAGGTGCCTGAACCACTTCGACTGGCTCCTTTCGATACAGAGGAGCAGCAGCTGTACTCCAAGCTCCTCTCAGATGAGGGAGTTCCTCACCCTGTCTCTAAGGCAGAGCCCAGCCACTCTACAAAGGAAGCTTATTTCAGTCACTTGTATCCAGGATCTCGTTCTTTCAGTTATAATTTATGCATAAATCATGACCATAGGTCAGTGTTGGAATATAGACGGACCAGTAAATTGCGAGCTTTGCTTTTCAACTCAACTCTTTCTATACCATGACATACTGAAGCAGTGTCCTCATGCAGATAAAGTCCCAACATTTTTGTGCAACCGTTTCCTTCTACTTCATACACAAGACTGAAGTTTACTGTCACAAACTGCATTGTGTCAGATTAAAAACTGTCTTTAAAAAAAGCGCATCATGACAGAGTGTGGCTCGTCACCAGGCCCGCAGTGGACTTATTAAGAAGCAAAAAACTGTTCTCTGATTTAGATTTTTGCTGATGGCACTCTAGAAACAGCAGGGAAGTACTTCATTGCTGTCACAACCTAAATATGAGCCGAACCCCTGTCCCTCTGCTGTACTAAAGGGAAGAACGACTTCAATTTTACATGTTAAATGGTGCAATTTTAGAAATGGCTTTGATTAAAAATAACATTTCATGATCATGTTCTGTACATTAACATAAGTAGTTTTTTTTTAATAACTTTTACCCACCTGTTGAGGTCCTTTCCAATCAGTTTTGACAAAATCTTGTGAGCTGTAAGACGGGCAGCAGGGCACATATTCATTCAACCTTTATACAGGTTAGTCTCACTGAGACACGAGGACTCATTTTTAAGAGAGATATGTTTTTGATAAAAGGTACATACAACAATAAAGAGCCAAAAAATCCATATAAAATGAAAAGTAAATAAAAGTAGTGATATAAAACAAAATAAAAACGAGCTTCATTATGAAACGAGGTAAAATACTAAAAACAGGAACATGTCTGCGTTAATTTTTGCATTAAATTTAACAATTGTTTAAAATCCCTCAAAGAGGTCAAAGCCGAGAGCTTCAGTTCTTGTTGTAAGGTGCTACAGGAGTGGAGTAAGACAAGGCCTTTTTGCAGAGTTCAGTCTGCGCTGAGGGGATGCTGCAGTTAATAATGTCTTGAGAGCGCACGCTGTAACTGCACTGACGATTTGACTGGAGATATATGAAGGTAGCAGACCAAGGAGTGATTTCAAGATACAAATGTACCAGTGAGAGTCTGTGTGAAGTTAATGATGACCAGTTAACCAAAGAGAACAGAGTACAGTGAAGGGAACAATATCCAGTTATGAACTATGATAGACAGCATCCAACATCTGCAAGATGCTTGCAGGAGCATTCATAAAAACTATGTCACCATAGTCAATGGCCAGAAGGAAATTAGCAGCTACAAGCCATTTTCTAACATTCAGAGTTAAGCAAGATCTTTTTCAGAAAACAGTTTTGATTTCAGTTTCTTTATCAAGTTTGACATGAGGCTTAAGAGAGCTGTGCATTGACCAAGATTCCCAAGTATTTGTAAGAATCGACAAACTCAATAGGAACACCATTTGTGGATAAGATAGGAGGAAGGACTGTTGGTACCAACTTTCTGTTTGAAAACAATATCCCTTTGGTTTTATCAGCATTTAGCACCAGTTTGAGATGGAAAAAATCTGACTGGATGTTGTCAAATACAGACTGTAGGAGTTGTAAAAGCTTACAAACTGTTTTAGCTCGACAATAAACGACTGTATCGTCGGCATAGTGATGTAAGGATGTGCCAGGAATGTTCTGGCCTACATTACTTATGCAGATTGTAAAGAAAGTTTGTCCTAAGACTGAGCCTTGTGGTACACCATTATTGACAGTTAAATAACTGGAAGATGCACCATTGTATTGAACATGGTACGTAACATATATAAATATATATGTTGGTGGCCATCTTAGATTAAGATGTGGCAACCCCATTTTCAATAGGAACCTTTCTTAGACTTAGTTGCAGCCACATAAAATATGTAGAAGTCAATACCTTGCGTATTCTTCCGATTATAGAACTAAAAGCATTTACGGACAAACGGACATCTGAAGGATATTTCCAATTCCCCTTATCGCTCCACAACAGAAGACAACCTAAACTCTCCTTCTAGGTTAGATTTTATTTCTGTTCATCCTCTTCTTTTCCTTTCACTAATGCCTCTCAGTACTCGTCTGATCTTATGTAAAAATGTCTTAATGTACTTCACTCCTCGTGCTGTGAAGCCTAATCTCCTGCTTCCTTCTCACCATCTTCAATCAGAGGGACACAATCAGTCAGTTAAAGATTGAAGACTTTCACTGAGTCTTGCAGAGTTTACAGCAGCAACATTTATGAAATATGATGTTGCTAGC
>NC_056508.1:45207817-45221652 GCF_014905685.2 Nematolebias whitei | reverse complement strand
ATATGTATATATATATGTATATATATGTATATGTATATATATGTATATGTGTGTGTGTGTGTGTGTGTGTATATATATATATAGGAATGCACATCTAAATGCATTCACTGTACAATTTTTTTTTTAATTTTTCTTTTTTCAGTTTCTTCTTGATTTTTGGAGTGATATCAGAACGTTATCTATCTTTTAGCTTGTTAAAGATTAGATCTGCAACTTCTGTTCCACTTGAGAGCCAGACCCTCTCTAAAGTATCTAATTCCACGCAAGAAAAACAATCTTCTTTCTACAGCTTTACATGATTATTAATGCTGGAGGCTGGCTTTAATCTCGCAGTAACATCTTGGAAACACTTCCTTAGTAGCCGATCTCTTTGGGATGTGATGAGGAAGCTTAGAAATTAGCATAATAGTTTAAAGTTATTCATTGCAGCATACAAAATAAATGGGTTATTTAACTATATTAAACTGTTTGGAAGAGTTTACTCTAATACTTGTCCAATTATATTGATTATAAAAAAATTTAAATGAGGCTCCATACTCACTGACAACAAAGAACTCAACTAAATCCACTAAGAAACACAACAACAACAAAAAAACACTTGGCTTTTGTTTTTCGTTTTGTTTTATTTTTTATTTTTTGCATACTTTACTCAACAAATCTGAGCCTAAAAATTTACACCAATACATCAAAACTGTTGAACTTCTCCATTTAAATGTGGCTTTTCAATGGATGTCACCATCTGTATGTCAACAAAATTACCATGCCAAAGCTGCTCTGTGTTGCTGTTTTTCTCAGACCTGGTTCTGCTGAGACCGCTGGTCTGCACGTTTTAGATGTTTTCCTGACATATTTGTTTTAAATGACGTCACCTCATCAGCTTGATATTACCTTCGTCAGAAGTCTGTTAATTACTTATTAATTTGATCCAAGCGCGTTGGAGCAGAGAAATATCTTAAACACGGAGGATGGAGAGTTCTCTGCACTGGAATCAGTCTGGGAAAGTGATCCAGATGTAATATCCTGATGCATGCTCAATAATCCAGGTAGAAAATTCTAACAAAGTTAAATCAGGTCCTCTGGATCGGTTCTTCTTGTTGAAATGTTTCATCTGTTATCTAAAAAAACTTCTTCAGTCTGAGGAGCTGCAACAAACTCAGTCTTATAAATGACATCTTCTCATAGTGGATCAACCAGTTTGCTGTTGACATCAAGAACTAGATGTTCAGATGATAGAGGACTATCAGCATAAGAATTAATTATTAGCACCTGATGGCTGTTTACTATTCACAGAGGGCTGAGTGATACTAGCAATAACAGCATTGTAAGAGGGGGACAGTTGGACACGGAGGCCTCCGCCCCTGTTTCATGATGGAGAGGTTCTCCACAAAGATGGCTTCCTTCACTCCTCCTTTAAACCATCGTTCCTCTCTGTCCAGGATGTGAACATCTTGAACCCTGAACGAGTGACCGCTGGCCTGGAGATGAGTGTAGACCGCAGAGTCCTGGCCTGATGATGTTGCTCTTCTGTGCTGGGCCATCCTTGACAAATAAATGAAATGAATGACAAAAAAACTTTGACTTTGATCCTTTTGGCCAGTGGCTGTTTAGTTTCTCCGATGTAAGACTGATCACCCCCCTGACACTGAACAACATACACAATAGTATTCGGTTTGTGCCGGGGGACTGGACCTTTGGACCAGTCTTTGCCGTAATGTATTTTGGGGTTTGAAAGCCACTGGGATGTTGTGTTTAGAAAATAAACGTCTCAGTGTTTTGGATAAAAGACGAAACGTTTCAACAAGAAGAATCTGTCCAGAGGACCTGACGTAACTTTGTTAGGTCCAGATGTGAGGTGTATTTATTTGAGAAGTTTCCTCTCTGTAGCTCCCAACATGAACCACCAGCACAAAGCTGCTCATAAAAACAATCTTAAATCTCCTGTGTATATATAAATATTTCAAAACTACTTATACGACTTGTGTAAAGCTACCATTCTCTTCTCCATCCTGCACTCAGCTCCTGTTAAAAAACTCTTTTTGGCCCAAACTGATTATTATACTAACAGGAAGTTCAGAGGTTGTGACAAGTTGGGACGTTTTCAAACTTTCAGCAACTAACGGTTAAGTGAGTGAATGAATTAATGAATTACAGCTGGCTTTGGAAAACTCATAAGTTTAAATTTTAGTTAATGTGTCTTCTACATTTCATTTTTTTATTGGACTACGGCTCTCAAACTGTAACACAAGTACTATTTGTAGTACTCAAGATCCATCTACAGTGGATCACAAAAGATTTTGATATTATTAGAAGTTAAATTTAAAGCTGATTATCTGTCATAAGCTGATTTGTGATATAAAAATATAAAGTAAAACTATTTAAAAAGATCCTGCACAACTATAGCCTGTAGTTCTATCTTGAAAACAGCTGCTACTCCACCGAATCCAGTCATCTGTTCGCTGATCTAATAAGTATAAACTCTGGGGAAAAGTAAAAAAATAAAAACAAAAAATGAAAGCAGCTTAACTCAACAATATCAGGTTTCTGTCACAAACAAAATATCCAAAGCATGGGCAGTGAAGAAGTCTAAAATAAAAGTTTTGTTTACAATCTAGCAGTAAAAAAAAAACATCCCGGGTGGAGTTCGGTCTTCCAGGACCTGATCCAGAGGTCAGGAGTTCAAGAGGTTTATTCCATCATTCAACCTTTTATTTAGACAAATAAAGCCCATTGAGCCTCAAGGACTCATTTACAAGAGAGACTTGATTTCAACAAAGAATGATGACAACAATGGACAACAGCACAAAGATGTGGTGAAGGCTGGCGAGGGATTAGAAACTGAGCCATCAGTGGGTACCATGCAGGTCTAGAAAAGATCAGAAAAACACTGGTAACAGAGACGAGACAGGACGGGAACAGAGTGAGGACAGCAGTCATCTGTCTATTACCCTCCTCGGTGCTCGCCTCCCATCACCTGAGCAGCGTGCCTCTCAGTCCACCGCCCAATGACAGAGCAACTTTTTTAATGTGGGTTGTCCTCACTGCCCGACTCGAGCTCAAATCTGGACTCGGCTACCCACGACAGGCACAGCAACGTGTCCCTGGCTGCCTCAGTTCTAAAGATCCAGGACCCAGTGTCCTGCTCTGAGGGCTGGACAAGGTGTAGCGTGAGAGGCAGCATCCCAGTGACTCACAATCCCAACTCAAACCTCGAAACTCAAACTATAGTGTGGAGCGATGGTCTTGCCCTGGCTTTTGTCTAAGATCAACGAGTACTTCTAAAGGCCCTTAGCTGTAAGACGAGGCTAATTACCATCCATCATCTTAGAAAATGTTTCATGACATCACTGAACGAGCCCTACGGGACTTACTAGTAACAGAAAATGACAAACAGGAAGAAACCAGTTTGACAAATATGAATATATCTTTGCACTTTTTATTGTGTACTTGGACGTATCATGTTTCATTTGTTTTTACATCTGGCTACTCCTTCAAAGGTCACCACAGCGAACTATGTTGCACGAAGACTTGACAATTGTTTTTTACACCGGATACCCTTCCTGACGCAACCACAGACCACCGAGCTACCACAGCCCTCTGTGTGGAGCAGAGAGCTGCATCTAGGGAACCTAGAGGAGAAGACGGTTGGGGTAGGAGCCTTGCTCAAGGGCCCATGGTGGGGCAAATGAAGGTGAAATCCGGTGTGGGTGCTTCTTTCCAATCACAGGCCCACCTTCTCTAACCTCTGCTCCACCACTCTACTATGTCATGGTACTCCCATTAAAACGTTTGAGTATCACTCTGTCACTGAAAACTCAATGTTGCCACCTGTGCACATGATGAATGTGTGTAAAACTCACATTAGAGCTGTTTGAAGGTTTGTTCCCGACAGATTTGTTGTGTTTTTATTCGCAGCTATGATAAAAATCATTTTTTGGTGTAGTCTATACAATACAAACATTAACCAGCAAAACCATTAGGACAAGTGACTGGTAATTTATTTAAGTGTCTTGTTTCTCCTTATCTTTAAAAACCCATTATGGCCCTGTTCTATCTTTGTAAACATTTTGCATGTAAGTCACACCCCACACATGGCTGCTGTGGCATGCCCCGCCACTCAGCGTGACAGCAGTATGCTCTGTGAATATTAAATGAAAGCTCAAAGGGTACTCAAGTGTTCTGAATCCTCAGATATTACTGTGGACATCTGATGGTATCTGTCCTCACAAAAACTTCAAGGTCAGGGTACAGAAACCCCAGGACATGTTCAGATGTTCATGATCTGACTGACCAAAGCTGAATTTAAAATAGTCATTCATATCGTTACCGTTGGTTTCTGTAAAAGATATGAACAATTAGTATCTGGAGTACATGTTGGAGGTTTCTGAACTACTTTGGTTTAGCAAAATACATTTGACTTCTGACTGAATAGATGAGCTAGTCTGAGTTTGAGCAAAGCCAAAACCAAAGTAGGTTGCTGCCATTTAAAAAAAAAAAGGAACTTTGAGTTTAAAACTTTATTATAAATTTCATGGTAAATACATTAAATTAACCTCTGCTCTGCCGTCAATTTGCAATGCACAATTATTCACATAGATATAACTACCGGTAGTTATTTACAAGTACAAATGGTAGCAGCTAGCTGGGGATGTTCCAGTGCATCTTGGGTATATCCTGCAGGAAGATCATTTCTGCCAGAGTAAGCATGAAATGTGGAAAGATGAAGGTAAAAAGGTTTATTAATTGCATTCACTAGAACGATGAGATTGGAGAGTGGCATTAACTTTGCTTGAACTAGTAGTTTGTCCACTGTAGAGTGGTGCATCGCTGGTTTGACATGAAATATACTTCAGCACTGTCAGTGATTTAATACATTAAAATTACATAAGCGTCAAAACTGATAGACAATACAATTCAGCCGTTAATCCAGGGGTGGACAACTGGATTGGAGCTGTTTGAATATTAATTCCCCACAGATTTGCTGTGTGTTTATATTCCCAGCTGTAATAAAAGTATCGTTAGTGAACATAACTTCAATTTCAGAATGGTATCATTTTGGCCCGCATGTTTAAGAGACTGATGCAGACATAAACATTATGCACAATTTATGTATATATAATTTTTAGGTTCAAAAGTGAATTAATTCTATATTTGTTCTCATTTTTTGGAACAAAGCACCATCATCCTTTACTGCCATAAAGTAGACTTTTGGATAATCATCAAATCAGCTTAAAATTATTTATTTTTTGTCCCACGAGAACTTTCATCTTGAAAGTTTTGGCCCAAATATGAAAACGTTTGGACGCTGCTGATTTTAATTATTTACAGTGCAATTAAATATGAGTTTTTATTCAACACAGTCACTCAATGCAATGCTACAAAGTAAAGGAAGGATTCTGTCAATTTTTGAGTGTAATTTTTATTGCCTAATAAAAATGACCCTAACAGATCCTGTGTATTGAAATATGCTTTTATAAAACCTGATTTATAAAAAAAAAAAATGTTCTAGTTTATATGTAAAACCTGCTAGTAGCAAACATTTAGAACAATTTAAATAACTCAACAGTGCGCAGCTCAAGCATTTTACCAAGTATTCACTGGTTAACTGGTCACCATTAACTTCACACAGACTTTCCCACTGGTACATTTTCATCTTTAAATCACTTCTTGGTCTGCTGCCTTCATACATCTCCTCCTACATGTCTCTGCATGAGTGCAGCTACGGCGTGCGCTCTCAGGACATTATTACCTGCAGTGTCCCCTCAGTGTGGACTGAACTAGACAAAAGGGCCTTCTCCTACTCCGCTCCTGTTTCCTGGAATATCTTACAAAAAGATCTGAAGCTCTCGACCATGACCTCTCTAAGTGACTTTAAACATCTGTTAAGTTCCTGGCAAGAACCAATGCAGACATGTTCCTGTTTTTAGTTTTATACACAGCCTTATAATCTAGCAGGTTTTTTTTTTGGCTACTTTTTCCTTTTGACTGTCCTTTTGGTTGCCATTTTATTTTAATTTGTAAAATATATATATATATATATATTTGTATGCCTCTTTTATGATTGTCTATTGTTGTTGTTGTTGTCATCACTCTTTGTTAAAGAAATCAGGTCTCTCTTGTAAATGAGTCCCAGAGGCTCAATGAGATCAACCTGAATTTTCTACAACATAAAAATTAACTTTTTCTGATTTTCTTCTGAAATATTAGTTGACCCACGTGATCAAAAGAGGATTTCAAGGGTGAAGTACACTTTAGTGTTTGTAGCTGTTTATACCGGTGCTGCAAAAATTGAGACCTAACTCTAATGAGAAAACAATATGGTCTCGCCACAGAAATGGCACCAGAAAACTTTGTATACTAAAAAGTCTAAATATTTTTATACACAAACATCTTTGTCATTTTGCCTATAGAAGGAAACCTGCTTTCAAGCTTTGAACAATTCAATGGGTTAAACTTTGCCAGTCCGGACATAAACTGATGCTTGTAGAATCCAGCACTGCTCTGGCACACAGCTGCTCTACAAAACCCAATCCCGTTTATGTGAACATCCATGGATTACAAACTGATTAATCTTCAGATCTGTAGTCTGATTGATTTTGAGATTTTCTGTTTATCAATTTGAGACTTAAATTCAGGTATTGCCTTAAAATTTCAATCACACCTTTAGACTTTTTTTTTTTATTCTGACCTGGACCACAGTCTGGCAAAATGTAGACAATTCCCTTTTTACTATGTCATTAATAACCTGTGCAACCAAACTTAATAACTCTTTTCATTTGTCTTTTTTCTGTTTCTTGCAGTGGCTTATATGACTTCTACCACTACTTCTACATGCTGACAAATGTCCTGTTTTACGTAAGCTCTGCAATCAACCCAGTCCTCTACAACCTGGTGTCGGCTACATACCGCCAGATCTTCTTTTCCACACTGCGCTACTTCTTCATGCCCTGCCGCCATTCACCCAGGAGGCAACCACACCCCCTGACCCGCCACTCCATCAGTATTTCCAGCAACCACACCCTCTCCACCAATACCATCAAAGAAACAACGTATTAAAACAAGAAATGCCTCGACATTCAACCTATTTGGTGCCATTTTGTGATCAGCGGTCATGCAAAGACAATGATTCATTTAATAGGTTGGAAAATCTTGACTATTGTGATACTGTGATCATCCTTGTCATGTCATATCAAGTGCCCAACCAGAGACTACAAAGACAAATGTGTCTTCATCCAGCCTTGCACGGAAAAATGAGGGAATGCAGAAAATGTCAATAAAAAATAAAAACGAAGAAACTTTTGAATACTGATTGTAGAAATTTCATTCAGTGTTTGTAACTGACCATAGTAGGGTAGTGGCTGAAAGAATGAGATCGTGGATACAGGCAGTTGAAATGAGTTTCCTCCGCAGGGTAGCTGGACTCTCCCTTAGAGATGGGGTGAGAAGTTCAAGTATCCGGGAGAGACTCAGAGTAGAACCGCTGCTCCTCCACATCGAGAGGAGCCAGTTGAGGTGGTTCGGACACCTGGTAAGAATGCTTCCTGGGCATCTCCCTAGGGAGGTGCTTCAGGCATGTTCGACTAGGAGGAGACCCCGGGGAAGACCCAGGACACACTGGAGAGACTTTGTCTCTCGGTTGACCTGGGAATATCTTGGGGTCCTCTCAAAAGAGCTGGAAGAGGCGGCTATGGAAAGAGATGTCTGGGCCTCCCTGCTCAAGCGGATGTCTCCGTGACCCAACTTTGGAATATGTGGAAGATTGTGACCTTGACCTTGAAACAGAGGTGATAAGTGTACACAGCAGATGGATGGATGGATGGATGGATGGATGGATGGATGGATGGATGGATGGTGTGTAACCAGTCATCAAAGGGTCATGATGAAAATTAACCTACTGCTTTGATAAAATCTCAAGTATTAAATTTTAAATGTCAAAGTACTTTCTATATGAAAATGGCCTCTAGCAATATTTCTATTATTAAAGCTTCCTTACAAAAACTTGACTTTGGTGTAAGAAAAAATACACGGGACACGTTTTTATACGCACGTCAAAGGCGGACATATTATGGAATAGTCTCCGTCCATCCATCCGTCAACTTTCTCTTGTCCTGCCCATAACTTCTGATCTGCTCAAGATAATGACCAAAACTTCATACACTTATGCATCATCACTAATCAAAGTGTCACATACAGTTTTCATCACCCCAGCTCCAAGGTCAAGGTCACAAATCAAGGTCAAATTTAGAACAATGTAAGCTCACCAATAACTTCTAATCCACTCGAGATAATTTGATGAAACTTGATACACGTATGCATCGTCACTAGATGGAGTGCGGCATACACGTAATGCTGCTTCAAGGTCAAGATCACAAATCAAGGTCAGAGATAAAACTAGGTCTTCGCTTGTCCAGGTCACTGCCATGGACTGGTTTATAATAGTTTATTAACAAGCGTACAATGTGCCGTATGTCGAACTCTTGTTCTTTTTAGTCCATGCTGACATCTGTGAGGAAAGACTACCTCGCATCATTGCCTCTTAGTTTTCTTGCATGAACTGATTTTGTAACTCCGGTTTTTATTGTTGTTTTTTTTGTGTGTGTGTGTGTGTGAACATAATACCAGAGGTTTGTAATGTACAGCTTACACTCTCTGGTGTAAGTGGAATGTTGTAAATACAGAAAACAGAATGTTTATTTCTGACGATATTTTTCAGTATTCATGAAGCCTTTTCATAAATCAGCAAAGAACTGAACAGAAAGCAACAGACTGTGACTCATTAATGTGTTTGTGCGTAATTATGCCACAAGTTATTTTTGTGTTGGGAATAAAATGATTCCTAAACACATGAGTTTGAAGCACATAAAAGGGACCAATTCAGGATAAAATAATTTCTTGTACTGCTTTCCCACCAGCCGCTGCAGAAACTCAACATGCCTATTAAAGACATGCCAACTTCTTGTGAATCGAATCCTTTCCATTTCTATCCCTGGTCTGTATGTGGTCTTGGGGTCCTTATTTTCTAAAACATTATTTCTGTTAATCACTGACTTTTTGCTCCATGAAAGTAATTTCTTCATGCCTTTTTTTAAATTTGTTCCCAAGCACTTAAGCCCTAGCACTATTATTACATGTATGGCAATAAACCCATCAGTTTCTTCTGGATGCAGCTACTCTACCCTGACTATTCAGAACACTTTGCTATGGTCGAATGGTTTCAGAATTTACAATTTTTCATCTTTTTCTAAGCTCTTTACCTCAAACTTGATTAAAAAAATATATTTTAATCAAAGTGGGGAAAGGTGGTGGAACAATTTTAGAAGGACTTAAAAAAATGTAAGGGAGCTGAAACGCTTAAATGAACCCACTTACATTCAGCTGTGATTTGAATGTTAAAAAAAAAAATACTATTCAGTTTAATTTGTAGTCGAGCCGCACCAGAAGTTGTCTCAAGGCAGCATTCGTAAATTCATTATAAAAGTAATTTAGTAAACGTTATCAATCTAAGGAAGCAGCAGATTGTGTTGAATATTCACTTCATCACAGTCTCCCATCCTGAGCAAGCACAAAGGAGACAGTGGAAAGAAAAAACTCCCTTTAACAGGAAGAATCCTCCATCAGAACCAGGCTCTGGACGAGCAGCCATCTGCTTTGACCAGCTGGGTTTGAGAGGAACAGGAAGTAGAAACAGACACAGAATGACAGGTCCAGGTGAACTTTCTATAGGGAGGAAAGACAAAAAAAAAAGCATGTTAAGATAAAAATGATTCCAAATACAGAGTGTAGGGTTTCTGGGGTCTTGTCATACATGTCGTGTTTTTCCTCATGTTTGCCTGTCACCCTCAGCATTTCTCCTCCTGTGATCCAGCACTGTCGCACCTGTGTCTAATCCTAATCACCGTAGGTGTCTTTCATTTCACCTCGTTAGTGTCTGTGTATATTCAGCCCCTTGGTGTCTTGTCAGTGTCTCTGAATTGTCCTTGTCCCGTCCAAGGCTTCGTGTTTCTTCATCCCTCCGTGTCTCTCCTTTAAAGTAAGTGTGCTGCCCCGACAGCTTTTTGTTTTTGTTTATTCATATTAAACATTTTTACTTATTTTACTGGAGTCTCCTCGTCTTCCTGCACTTTGGGTTCTACACACGGAAGCCGATCATGATATCGAGATTACAAGTTAAGACAGCAGCAGAGCGAGGGAATGTGGTCAATTTGTCCTCCAGCAGACTAAGCCTATAGCAGCAGAACTAAGGGATAACTCTGGAAACCCCAGCCAACTCTATAGGATTTATCAAAAAGGAAAGCTTTAAGCCCAGTCTTAAAACTGGACAATGTGTCCGTCTCACAGACAGAAACTGGAAGTTATTTCCACAAGAGAGGAGCCTGATAACTGAAACATCTTCCTCCCATTCTGCCTTTGGAAACTCTAGGAACCACAAGTAAATCTGCAGCCTGCTTTGTTAGGAAATTATGGTAAATGGACTGTACTTATATAGCGCCTTTCTATCTTATTTCAAGATACTCAAAGCGCTTTACACTACAATCTGTGTCCTCATTTACCCATCCACACATCACTCTACATCTCTACAAAGCTAATTGAACAAATCATTCTAAAGAGACTAATCAGAGCTTTGTCACATTCAAACACCGATGGGACACATATCAGAGGCTATGAGGGGTTCAGTGTCTTGCCCAGGGACACTTCAGCATGTGACTGCTGGTGGATTCGAACCCCCAACTCTCGCATTGGAGGATGACTGCTCTAACCACTCAGCCACAGCCGCCCAACTTATGGAACAATAAGATATTGAATATAAGGGTGCATTCACACCAGCCCTGTTTAGTCTGCTTTAATCATTTCCTAGGAAGTCCGGTTCGTTTGGGGAGGTGTGAACTCGTCATCGAACTCTGTCACGGAACAAAAAGGTGAACTCTGGCCCGGGCTAAAACCTAGGTCTCGGTCTGGTAGAAGAGAACTCCAGCGCGGTTCCATTACGGTGTGAATGTAAACAGACCGGCCCCGCTCCACAAGCAAGAAGTGGAGTACAGCGCGGGGCAAACACGCATTTCTCTGACCTTATATTGAGCCGTCAGCTGCCTTGTGGGAAAAACAACATTCTCCATGGTCTTCTGCCTCATCTTCTGCTCATGCTGAGTCCATTTTTGAAAAAGGACAAAATATAACTCCTAAAACTGCTAAAACTTGATGCCACTCCGTTTTTGTTTTTATTTACAGAAGAAGAAGAAGACGTGTCTTCAGAGGTTTTTGTGTCGTTTCTTTCAGTAGTTCTTGGTGCAGCGCCCCCCACAGGCGAGTGGGGGAACAGGTTGGTTCAACAGGTTGACTCGACTGCACAGTGCAGTGTGAATGCAAACGCACCAGCTCAAATGTAACAAAAGCTCATGAATATTGGTCCCCAACTGAACCGAGTCTACCGGACTATCAGGTATAAGAAGGAGCTAGGTTGTTGTCAAGAGCTTTGTATGTTTGAAGTAATATTTTGAATTCTATCCTGAATTTGACAGGGAGCCAATGGAGAGAAGCTAAAACTGGAGAAATATGGTCTTTCCTATCACTGAAAAAAGACAATAGTTGATCCCACCTTCAATGAATTGTTTCAACTGGTAACAAGTAATTCAATTAAGTTCATCCTATAATTTATTGTCTAACTTGACAAATTTAAGTCTGTTTTATTAATCATTTATTTATTATGTGCAAATAAAATGATTTAAAGTAAATAGTAACCAATCATTCCCAACATCTAAGTAAAAAAAATAAAATAAATACTTGAAATTTCACTTCAATCTGCATTACTACCTCTTTCTGTTGGAACAGTGCAGGACATCTGTCTGACTTTGAAATCCTCTATATGGCAGGTTCTTCATCCGCCACCTCCTGACACCTGTAGGTGGTCCCTTAGCAAAAAGTAGTTTTATTTAAGTGTACTACAAGTATACTTATTTTACACTAAAAATGAGGAAGTGTACTTCAAGTTTACTTTTTATAAACTTTATTTGATATACTTAAAAATAGTATACAAATGTCCCAATTTAGTCCAAACAAGTATTAAATCAGTATACTTTCTAGTACACTACAAGTATGGTGTGTAGTATACTTGACATACTTGACTTAAAGTGTACTTGCAAAAATGAACTTCAAATGTACTACTTTTTGTTAAGGGGTGTATCAGTCTTAATCATGGACAGAATGTTTTTTATTTTGGGTTGACTTTTTATTCTCCTGCCTATTGTCTTAGATGTAGCTACATAGACATTTTTTTAATGTTTAATCACTGGGTGTATAACTACAACTGCTTAACTTATTAGATCAACCTGATTCAGAATATGACCCCACAATTAGCATGTACACAAAACGGCCGCTACACTTAACATTAGAATGCAAAACATGTCTAAAACTAAATCAAATGATCAAATATTGATGTAAATGTTGGTGGATGTCTTTTTAGCACAACTCTAATTCCATATGACTTATATGACATAAAAAAATAAACATATTGACTTGTTGTTGATTAGCTGTAGTGGCCATCTTAAATGAAGTCATTCAGCCATAGACTTACATCCAATGACAACTTTATGAGAGTTTTACTAAATTTTATCGACTGATTCACGATCTATTCTGTAAACAGACAAACGTATGCGTTCAGGAGCAGGTGATTACATGATTGCCCTGTTTTCAAGGCGGTGGGTGACAATAAGAGGCACTTAGAGGATTCATGCTGTTTTCTTGCACAGAAAAATACCTGGTCGGTACAAACTGCACATTAGATGTTCACTCTGTTCTCGACTTGAAGAGCAGCACTGATGACAATATGTTGCCAATTTTACTTTAGAGTTTAAAGAAAAAATACCTTAAAAATGGTAATTTCTGCCAATATTGCTCTATTTACATACATCTATTTATTAATGTTCAGACTGCTGTTTATAGTGTTTCTCTGCCTCACACACATGCAACAAACGAGGCCATATATCGAGAATCGTGCATCTACACACAAACTGCTCGCTCATGAAAAAAACACCACTTAGCAGAGAAGTGTTTGACCTTTACTAAAGAACAGCCATGGCAATTAAAAGCTGCATACTTGGAAAAAGAAATGCCACTCACAATGCAAATGCAAGCCTGGTCTTTTATCGGAGCTATAAGCTTTGGAATAAAATGTTTGGCTTTTTGTGGGAGGTGTGTGATCAAATCCCTGCGTGGAGTCTGCGGTCCACAGTTCATGTTTGTTTGGATTCCAAGAAGGACTGCTGCTTCTCCGACAGGTTCAGGAGCTGACGAGGCCCGTCAACGAGCAGGTCAACATTAAATCAGTCCGAATATTTGGTTTGGGTTAAATATGATGCAGCTCGGTGGCACGGTCGCTCAGTTGGTTGAGCTGTTGCTTCTCAGCGAGAAAGTTGTCAGATCAAATCCCGGCCGAGGAACTTTCAGAGTGGATTTTCTGGTTTTTCTCTTTAAAAAAAAAAAAAAAACTGTCCACATGGCCTGACTGAACATTGTTTGATTTTTTTTTTTTTACCTGGATTATTGAGCAGGAACCTTGATTTCTGGGTGGAGTTTGCATGTTCTCTCTGTCCTGCATGGGTTTTCTCCAGGTACTCTGATTTTCCTCCCCCAGACCAAAAACATGCATGTTAGGCTGATTGGTAACTAAATTGTCCCTAGGTGAGAGAGTGAATGGTTGTTTGTCTCTGTGTCCCTTTGATGGACTGAAGACCTGTCCAGGGTGTCCCCTACCTCTCACACGGTGATAGCTGGACATGGGCACCCGAAAAGGAAGAAATGGATGGATGGATGGATGGATGGATGGATGGATGGATGGATGGATG
>NC_056508.1:45177078-45207807 GCF_014905685.2 Nematolebias whitei | reverse complement strand
ATGGATGGATGGATGGATGGATGGATGGATGGATGGATGGATGGATGATAATTTTCTCATTACAGGTCAGATGTGTTGTGAAACATTCATAAAAGTTTGAAAGTCTTTAAGGTTTGAGACAAAAATCACATTTAAAGTAAACTTTTAACATCCATGGTAAAAGGTGACCTATTCGCACAGGATTAGTTTTACTTAGGGACCACATGTAATAAATAAATTACTCCCCAGTTTCTGCTTTTTATGCAGCGCATTCACACTGGATAACCAAAGCCCGAGATTTAGCTGAAATTTACGGAGAATCTTCCGGATTCGATTATTAAATAAAGTAGGCATATAGTCTTTGTCATGCTCTGGTCTGACTTGTTGTGTCGTTTACTTGCTGGATTGTATGTGGGAATGTGCAATATGTGTTTTTTATTGAATTATGTGTTTTTATTGAGTAATAGATGTTTTTTATTTTATTGTGGTGTTCGTGATGATCTCACGGCGGAGAGGAAAATTCAAAATGTCGGCGGTGTGGAAGTTTAATTTTTCGTTGGTGAGGATGTCGGATTCCAAAGATTGATGTCCTACGTTGAGCCTCGTTACATCGTCCACAGTCTGAGATATTTGTCCGACGTAACGTTACCCGAGTTACAAGCCGTCATTTCCGACGTCATTGACAAGCTAAAAGTCGATAGCACTTGGGTGAGTTTTACCACAGACATTTGGACGTCAAGTGTTAGCTCCGTTAGCATGATTAGTCTTACGGCACAATAGATAGACAAAAACTTTGAACTTAAAAAGTCTGTCCTTCATGCACAGGAGTGCAGAGGATCCCACACTCCAGCTATAGGAACCTGGAACAAGCCTCCACAAGTGAGACAGCATCGCAGGTGCCTAATGCTAATAAATAACATTTAACACTTTTCATTTAATATAAGTTAAAGTGCTATGCATATGGCTGTTACTGAATATATGTCACCAGCTCTTACAGCTGTTGCACAATTGTTGTAGCAAATAAGCCTAAATAAGAGGAATATGTTCTGACAATGGAACGCATATAAAATATTGTTAATCGGCCAAATAAATTTTAATATATATCGTGCAGTCTGTCTGTCTGTCTATCTATCTATCTATCTGATGTTAACATGCTGCGTATAGCGTAGCATCCACTTGATTTTGCTCCTTCTCTTCAACCTTTTCTTTTTTTTGGGGGGGGGCGACGTTACAGGTTGATGGGCTTTTTACTGGTTTGGGACACAAAAGGTTATTTATGCACTCCAATGCTGCCTCCATTGTCAAAAGCAAATAAAAATGCGCCCAGGAAACAAAAAACGTCTAATTACATATCAGATCCCACCCATTTCTGTCCAAATCACAGAGATGCCTGTTCGTATTAGATTAAAATTATCACAGGACCTCAGAGTTCAACAAAATATAGTAGGTAATTTGCGGGGAAATTTTTACTTTACAAATTACTGACATGGTCATTTGCACGGGATTAACAACACAGACAATCACCATAGTTATTACAAATAACATGTGGTCCCTGGGTAAAACTAATCCCATGCGAGTAGGGCTTAAGCCAGCATTAAAGGGTAAGATACGTGCACCAATTCCAGTCGTATAGATTTTATGTTTGTATATCAGAATGTGTATTTATGAATAAACTTTGCTCATTCTAAACCAAAATGTCTGAGAATTATCTTTGTGCTCATAGATAAAAATGTATGTATGTAAAAAAAAATAGATTTGTAAAATAATAATTACATAAGTTACATTTTTTTATTGTTGAGATCTGTTTATGGAAATAAAATAAAAAACTGTGTAAAACTGTGCTCAAGTTTCCTTTTGCATATGAGTTTTAACTTGCAAGTATGGATTATGACAGGAAGTTTCTTCCTCTCATCTGATCTGATGACGTCATGTTAATCATAAATTTAACAATCCAATCGAACAGATGGGTTTGGCTGTCGGGGTGAAGTTTTAATGAGCTGCAGGTCCTGGAAGAGTGGTACATTTTGACGATGGAGGACGGTGCCAGAGCTTCTGCGGCTCAGGAAGGCATTACTTTATGGTTTAGTGACACTACATCGCAAGGTTTTTATTCCACTTTGCTTTTATTTATTATGTTTGAATGCACACTTTGGAGTTGAACGGTTAATATTCAACTTGAATCTCCGTAGTGCTCGAAAGGTGTGCATTAGTTATCACATAATTTATTATTGAACATGCAGATATTTCCTTGTCTGTAATTTAAATTAGTTCAACCACTATTTCTAGAATTCACTGACATCTTGATTGTTTGTTCTGCAAAAACACAAAATTATAGTCTGCATAAAATACAGCATGGTTTTCTGGGAAACATACAAACTGGATTAAAAAGTGCCTGTAGATAAAAACCATAATCCCTGTGAGTTCTTTCTGTCAGGTACATGGCAGATTCTGCACACCCAGCACTGCGTAACTCCTCGACACATTCCAGCAGGAGTAATCTGCTTCACAGGAAAACCTTCTGCGGGGCAGAATCATGGGCGGGATTTTAATCAAAGTGCACGTCAAGAAATTTGAAAGGCAACGTGCTCGTAAGATGACACTGATCCCTTTAATAATCACAAAGAATTTATAACGTAAGGTTTTAGTTCACCTTATTTCTGCTCCTTGGAATGAAGCATTCACACTATTGTGATCCATTTTTCTTCTGTAAGTTATTCAGCGTGATTCTCGTCCCGCAGTTTTCATCTGTTTCAACAAATCATAATTCAAAATGTTCAGCTCTTTCAGGACAATCCTGCTGTGACTTTTGGTATTAGCACAACTTTAGCTTTTTGAAATATTTAGCCTTTTCAGCCATTTTTTTCTCACAGAAAATGAATTGAGCTCATTTTACATCCTTCAAATCTTTAGACCTGTTTACAATCTTTTACTACTCCTTTCACATTTTGTTCTGCTTCAGCTTCTTTCAGCTTCCTTCTGCAAATTTACACTTTTTTTCAGCTACTTTCAGCTCATTTCAGCTGTTTTTAAGCTGTTTTGTGCAGGATCTTTCTGCTTACTATAACAGTTTTGTGCTTCTTCTAACTTCTTTCTGCTTATTTTAGTGTATTTTTTTTGTTTCAGCTTTTTCTGCTATTTCAGCTGTTTAGCTGTTTTGTGCAAATTTTAGCTTTTTCAGCTAATTCCACATTTTTTTTGTGCTCAGTTCAACATTTTTCAGTCTAACTGGACAAACATATTCTTTCTGCTTCTTCAGCTAATTTAAGCTTTTTCTACCTTTTTTAGCTAATTTCAGCTGGTTTCAGATTAATTCCATGTTTTTGTAGTAATTTCTGCAATTTTCAGCCTAATTAACTTGTTTCTGTTCATTTCAGCTTGTTATGCTACTTTCAGCTCATTTCCACCAGTGTCAGTTATTTAAGCAAATCTTTAGCTGTTTTTATGCAAATTTTAGCCTTTTCCAAATTTTATGAGCTCATTTCAACTCTTTCCACTTCCTTCTGGTAGTTTAAGCTTCTTTCTGCCTTTTCAGCTTCTTTTCAGCTATATTTTGGATAATTTCAGCTTTAAAAAAAATCTTTTTATGTAATTTCATATTTTTTGTGCTCATTTCTGCTTATTTAAACCTAATTTAACAAATATGCACCTTTCTGTTTTCTTTTGCTAATTTAGGCTTGTTCTTCCTTTTTCAGCTACATTGCAGCACGTTTTTAGCTAATTTTACCTGTTTTGCTACTTCTTAAGCAATAAGCATTCACACTGCATTTTCACAGGAAATGCAATTTCTCAAGTTATTATTGACTTTGGGCTTCTTTCTTTTTGTAAATTGTCTTGAAAATATTAAATGTCACATGTTGCAGGTTTCTGGACTTGTTTGGAAAGTGTTGGTGCTTATTTGAGCTCACTCCAGTCTGCCATGTCTCTGTTGATCAAACAAAAATGCCACATTTGTTCAGTTTCAACATCCGTCAACATTAGTAGAATAGCCTGACCTCCACCCCGCACTCATCCTGTAATTGGCTCGTTGCCTTCATTGATTTATTGATTTGCTTAGTTTTTTTGGTCTTCAGCTACAGAAACAAAGTCCAGCTTTGTTTTTGAAACTTTTCAAACTCGGTCATGCTGGGAAAAAGGTATTGCCCTCCCTGCAAAGTCCATGCTCAATAATCCAGGTATACAATCCAACAATTTTCAGTCAGGTCATCTGGACAGTTTATTTTTTTGTGTGTGCTGAAACGTTTCACCTTCCATCCAGAAGGCTTCATCAGTCAAGGAAACGCAAAACACAAAACTGATTCTTCCCCGAACAGCTTACTCCAAAGTGGAACAAACTAGTTATGTTGGTGTAAGATGGTCTCTTTGGCACGCCCCCTCCTCTGGTGCCAGCCCCCTTCCTCGTCAACAGTCATGTCAAACTGGTTTAAAACCAACAAAGTCCATGCTCAATAATCCAGGTATACAATCCAACAATTTTCAACCAGGTCATCTGGACAGTTTCTTTTTTGTGCTGAAAAGTTTCACCTTCCATCCAGAAGGCTTCATCTTCATCCACTTTGGAGTAAGCTGTTGGGGAAAGAATCAGTTTTGTGTTGTGTGTTTCCTTGACCGATGCAACTATTGGGTTTGTTCCTGCCTGATAAATCCTGACAGCATCAGTATTGGTATCGGTATCTGTATCAACATTGGCTATACTGGCTCTTATTTACTTGGTATCGAATCGATTTTGCATACCACCACTTGCCTTACTACTACTTCTACTATGGTACTAATATGGTATTAGCATCCTCAGTAACTTTTATAGGTGCACCATTGACAGGCTGCATCACAGGGTGGTACGGGAACTGCACCAGTCAGAAAGCTCTGCAGAGGGTAGTGCAAACAGCAGAGGACATCACTGGTAGCAGTCTCCACACCATCCAGGACATCTACCACAACCGATGTCTGCGTAAAGCACGCAGCATCATTAAGGACCACACCCACCCAGCACAAGGACTCTTCTGTCCATTACCCTCAGGCAGACGATACAGGAGTCTGTCTTTGGGCCTTTTTGTGCGCTATGGCAGTTACTACCCACAAGCTGTCTGATTACTGAACTATTGACAATAGCATTGCACTAAGCCACATCTGTGACAACCAATATGTTTATTGCTGCTGCACTATGTGGCTGTATCATGTATGTCACTATCATCATAATTCATCTCAATGCCACTCACAACCTGTGAAGTATATGTTAGTTATGTTCAATGTATATCATGTGCACTGTAGCTAATATAACTAACTAACTGTGAAATATTTATTTATACCAATTCATACTTGCACCGTTATATTCTACCATGTTGTTGTTTACTTTTTCTTTTTTTTTTTGCACCTTGTAAATATTATGTTTCTTTTCATTTTTGGTACTTTATTTTGTACTTTTATTGCATGCCTTAGTTTGTTTTAATTATTAATATTATTTTAGTGAGTTGAAACTGCATATGACAAATAAAGAATAAACTAAATTATTAAACTACTTCACACTCAGAATGTGAAAAACCTAATGCAACATTGAGACTGAGAAAACATCTGGGCCATGCTGCGTTCAAGTTTTTATTTCCTGGTTGGTTCAGAGGGCTGTGTTGTGACCAAAGGAACAATGTTATGATGTGCTCACCTTCCTTGCTGATGCGGTGTCTGATATCCTGTGATGTCCAGTTCTTTCATGTTCATCAAAGCCAGGATTATATTTGATGTCTATCTAACCCTCACCATCAAACGCTAAGGGAGTTTTATTAAATCAGCTGTTTGCTCTTATCGATGCAACAACATGATTACCTGGATATAAGAACGTGTGTTCAGCAAACAAACTGCTTCAAGGAGGGCCAGGACTCAAATCATGCCACAAACACAACTTCCTGATAAATTTCTGGGTTTTTTTTATATACAAATACTTCAAACAAATGTGCGTAACTTTTAAGACAAGATTATAAACTATCTTAAGATCCTCTGTTGATTAAAAAAAAAAGAAAAATCATTGCATTCTCTTCCTTGCTAAAACTTAAAAACTTGAAGGCTGCACACGTATCCTAGAAGTTTTAGATTTTATTTTGTAGACTTTAAAAATACATATTTTAGGTCTGGTTACAGTTCTTCTAGAACAAACTGATTTTGTTTAAGTTTGAATTTAGATACTTTTTTTTCCCCTAAATATCTAATCTGACTTGTGACACAGACAAACCCAACGCTGATTTTAAATGTTGAATTGGCACAAAAAAAGAACTGTTTCTCAGATGAAGGCGTGTGACAAGAAACACACTCACCATCATCCTTTACACAGTAAGTACACCTTGCCATTACTGGTTTGACCTCCTTTTGCCTTGATAACTACAATAACTATAATAATAACTATAATTAAAAGGTGCGACTTATACGCCACAAAGTGGAACAAACCAGTTCTGCTTGTGATAAGATGGTCTCTTTGGTACGCCCCCTCCTCCATTGCCAGCCCTCTTCCTTGTTGACAGTCTTGTCAAACTGAGACCAACTTATCACAAGCAGAACTGGTTTGTTCCACTTTGGAGTAAGCTGTTGGGGGAAGAATCAGTTTTGCTTGTGTTTCCTTGACTGATGAAGTCTTTCGGATCAAAGGCGAAACGTTTCAGCAAAAAAAAAACTGTCCAGATGACCTGACTGAAAAATGTTGGATTGTATACCTGGATTATTGAGCATGGACTTTGTTGTTCGTCCATCATTCATTTTGTCCCGCAGCTTCACTCCTGGAGGTCGAAGCATCAACAGGACCAGCTTTTCTATCCATTGGTTCCAGTTCAGGTTTTAAGCAGATTCTGGCAGCTTCTGTAAAATGGCCACATCTGGCTTTAATTCACAACAACAAGAGAAGGCAAGGACATCTGGTTCTATTAGTATAATAGTATTAGGGGCGACTGTGGCTGAGCGGTTAGAGCAGTCGACCTCCAATGCAAGAGTTGGGGGTTCGAATCCACCAGCAGTCACATGACCAAGTGTCCCTGGGCAAGACACTGAACCTCTCTAGTCTCTGATGTGTGTCCCATCAGTGTGTGAATGTGAGCTAAAGCACTGATTAGTCTCTTTAGAATGATTTGTTCAATTAGCTTTGTAGAGATCTAGTATAGAGCTGTATGAATGGGTAAATGAGGGCACAGATTGTTGTAAAGCGCTTTGAGTGTGTAGTATGTCATATGCTGGATATATTCATACTTTTTTCACGAGTTCCTCATCTTTCTGACTGTGTAAATGTCGTGCATTGAATTTAACAGAAATGTAACGAGAGACGTTATTTATCTTTGACCCATCAAAATGAATGCGGTCATTTATTTTCAGAATCAAAGTTTAACATCAAACATTTACATTAATTTGGCAAAATATGAAAATAATAACAGACAAGTTTCACAGATAATGGACTTCAATCACACGGCGGTGACTGAGGACTTTGCTTCAGATATTTCTAAAATATCTGTACTGATTTTAAGAGAAAGGAGAGTTTAAGATGGAAATGGAGATTTATCTTACAGAGAGATGTGTGAGGGAATTAATCTGTTTGACCAGAAACGTGCACGCTCCTTCAGATCTCAGCTTGCGACGGTACGCTTGGTCGAAGTGGACTGTTACCTGGTTGATGATAGGTCAGCGTCGGTATAGGATCCTCCTTTGACTCTTTCAGCGTCTCCGTTGAGAGCAGCTGAAATCCTTCGAGAGTCGTGCGAGGTTATTCAAACAGAAGTTATAATCCCAAAACGTCTCTGGATCATCCTGAATGCGTTTGCATCCAAGAACTCTGAACTCCTTTCATCTCCTTAGCACTCTCTATCAGACTTCAGACATCAGACTCTTGAGCACTCTGTGTAGAACTCTCAGAGCTCTGCAGCATCAGACTCTCTTTAGCTCCATTAATCTTCAGCGTCTGGCTTCAGACTTCAGACTCTTTAGAACCGGGAAGTTGCCACATTTTAAATGAGTTGACTTCCGGGTCAATTTAGAGCTTTCTGATTCGTGGATGGACCAGAATAGAGGTGTGGTTTGTGATGTAAGATGTTATCAAATTCGAGGTCATAGAATGAGATTGTTTACAACATACAGAAAAGATTATTGGAGAAAACCAGACTTCGTGGAGTCTCACTCTTATTATCTTCTGAAAAAGTTTAAACATGACATTTCTTCTCAGTAAACATTTTAGTTGACCGAGACTCGACCTTTAACATACTTACAAACTTGCTCATTGCAGACAGAAAAATCAAGAAATGCATATTAACCTGATTTCTTCTTTGAATGAGGAATAAAAATCATTACTTACTGTTTATGTAAAATAAAAATGAGTAGTTCTCTTCAACCTGTAAGCATTGAGTGAACTAACACAATTTGATTATCAAACATTTGTAAAACAGTAATGATCATAGAGAATTGTCTTTTCTACTTGATTAATTCAAGAAAGAAAGTCCCCAGATGGCTCAAACTGTATTTCTGGATGCAGATCAATGAAATAACAGTCTCTGTTCATCTGATCAGATTTGAGGTCAGATCAGGTTCACTACAAGTGTCTTGAAATAAGATAGAAAGGCGCTATATAAGTACAGTCCATTTAACATTTATAATATATAATCTCACCTTATTCCCAAACACTTGTTCTTGTTCTTCTGTGCTGCTTTGCCGTCATCTGACTCAAGCTAACCAGTCCTTTTTCTAAACACTCCAGTCAGCCCAAGCATTTTTACAACTACCCTTCCTGTTGATCTGGTCCATGTAATCTTTTATTATTTCCTGTTTTATTCCTCCCACCAAGCAGTGTATAGGATCAATTTTACTTTTTATTAAACTGTCAGAATTGCTCCAGCCTGTTCGCCTAAGTCCGCACATGGGTTCTCTCCTGAACAAGTCATGACACACTCTGGTAATAAACCAGAGTTTATTAGTGGAAATGAACATGGACTAATGTGCAGATGAGTCCCTACTTGAATGCCAGGCTTTGGGAGAGCTCAGCTATACGTTCCAGAACAGTGACAATTAAGTGTTGCTAAAATTTCCATCCTTGTAATTCCAAATAATGCTTGGGGTCCAGATTTGTATGCCAACTTTGTGCTTCACACTTGAGTAAAGCAATTTAATGACACCTTTGCAGTGATGCACTCTAAATATGGCTGTATGCTCTGCCATAATCTTTCCTCAGGGTGAGAAGAGCCAGCCGTGAGATATTTTTACTTTACAAGCTTAAGAGAATGAACCGTGACTCTTGGTTTCTTGTTTTTGTCCTCCTGGATAGAGTTCGTCTAGCTGCAGAAAACTGTTTTAAATAATTATACTTGGTGTAGATAAAACGGAATGAGGAAGAAGTCAGAAACGTGAAATAAAAATGAGACGGGCAGTGGATGTAGCCTATAAAGAGAAACACGGTGACGGGATGAGAGAGAGGGAGTTACTGGCAAGTGACTGGAGGTATGAAAACCAACACAGGAGGTACCCAAGTCCCTTCTCTGGGATTTGTTTTTATGAGCTTAGAGATGACTTTCCCACAGGTCTTCATAGGGGAGCCGTCACTCTCATTAGTTGCAGTCCATCAGAGGAGGGAGAGCAGTCAAAGATCAGGTCACAGATGAAATACTCGGAAACAAAACTGTTTTTTCTGTCTCTTTTTATTGTTGGAGGACTTGTGACATTCCCAAATCCTGAATTTTGGGGCAGAAACGTCTGAACGCCATAGATCTGCTCAAACGAAAATCAGCCTGGACACACAAAGAGTTTAATTTCTCTTCACTGGTAAACCAGTATTCAAAGACTGTGTAGGTTTCAGGGAAAATGTTCTACTTGTTGACTTTTGAAGTTTCGTTCTGGTCCCTGAATTCCTGCCGTGGTTTTGTGGTCTTTGTTTTTTGTTCAGACAGCGTCTCACTGGACTGCAACTGTTGGCGACTCGTTGGCATTCACTGGAGAGTGTCCAAAATGATTCAGCACGTTTCCAGGGGTTATTAGAGGATGAGATAATTTGAGGAAAGGGATTAAAGGATTAGAGAAAATTCCTCTAATCAGTAATGGAGGATCTAAATGTTTCTTTTGTGTTTTGTGTGACAAATTTTCTTTAAAATACTTACAAAACCTATCTCCAGTGTAGGACCGTACTGTATTTTCCACCATACACATCGCATCGCCCTATAAGTCGCATCATTCCAAACATCTATAATAAACTGGAAAATCCATAAAAATATCACTTCACCGTAAACATCCATCTATTGTGTGTCATCGCTGACAACCCGGAAATGTGGGCCGACGTGCCAAAGATCGACTGGCTGCCAAATGACGGCCGTGGAAGCGTGCACGGGAGGACTTTAACAAGAACTGAACAAGATTAACACTTAAAACAATTATTTGTTTGCTCGAAATTATAGCAAAGGTGTGTCTCAGTCTAACTGTTCTGTAATAAATGCACTTTGACGGTCAAATCGGCTGCATTTCAAAAGCCAATTTGCGGCCACGGGAGTGCACAGAGGGAGGACTCGCTGTGCATTTCTTAGAAATTTAACAAGAAAATCACCTAAAACAATTATGTTTGCTTGTCATTATAACAAAGTTGTGTCTCAGTTGAACTTTTACTTAATAAATGCACGTCAGTGGTCAAATCAGCTTCATTTCCCCGGGTGGCGCAGCGAAATGAAGCTGATTTGATGGTTGCTCCAGGTGAGCTGGATGAGGTGGCAGGTTATGGCAAGCCGATTAAGTCATTAATAGCCAGTTTTACATATTACATGACACAACGGCATGCCATACACTCGAGTGACATCTAGCGGCTGAAAATGGTAGTCTTCAGTATTTTCTGTCAGAGTGAATGAAAACAGTCATATCTCAGCCAAAAACTGGTTTATAAATATGGGAAAAAGTCCATAAATACATCACTTTGGAATATAAGTTGCAGGGCATGCAAATTATGCAAAAACTTGACTTATAGGTTGAAAAATATGGTGGTCAAAGGTTGCAGTGAGCATGTCAAGAAATAAGAGCTTTATTTTGAAACCTGCACATGAGCTCTCTTCTTGACAAAAAAAAAATACAAAGTTACTGCCCTGGATGTTACAGTTACAGTTAATCCAGTAACTGGACGCATTAGAGTTAAAATGACGGAAACAATAAAAATAAAAGAGAGGATTCCAGATGGCGGTCACAGGAGGAGGAAAAATATTCACAGGGAACACAAGGACGATTAATGAGACCAACAATCTCCATGAGATGCTCAAATGTCCAGGACAAATGCTCTTTCAGCAACAGTGGTTGATTCCAGGTGAGTCCAGCTGTTCTGCTAGTCTGGACCACTTAGAGCCGTATTCTTGCCAGTCTCCACCTGCAAGGTGAGGAGGCGAAAAGGGGCAATGAACCTCTGCTATCCTCCAACCCTAACAGTGTTTAGGTCTTTTTCACCTTAACAACTTTAGGGGATAAAACTGGAAGGAAACAAAAACAGTGTTTTCAGTATATTTAATAAATCCAGTGTTACAAAGTTAAATCACACCGAGGTAAATCTGTTTTTTTTAAACCACTGCGTCAAACGTTTATATCAATGTAAAACTGCAGTGCTGCATTAACCAGCTTCTATTCATGCCTTTCATGCACAGGCCTGAACTATCACCTGTCAGTAGCCACACAAAGATTTTAGCTGTTCCTCAGCTGTTATCAGCATTTTAAATCTTTGTTCTTGGATGTTTAAATAGAAGCTAACAGTGCACTGGGAGCTGACGGTAAACACTACTTGCACTGACAAGTGACGCCCAGTTCTGAGTAACTGCAGAATGAGAGGCCTTAGCTGAAGGAACGGGTGTTTGGTTCTTATATTTTACTATTCACGACTTGACGTCGCAGATTTGTTCAAACTGAACCTTTTTTTTTTTTTTTTTTTTTTAGCTCTGCACTCGTCTCTGATCTCCAGATCTTCGCTGTGTTCCTGAGCGCGCAGCTTTAAGATAATTTAAATATATTTTAGGACTCTGAGACCGTATTACCATGGATGTTGTTCATTTAAAATGTTAAGAGAGTTAATGGAAGGGAGAAGTGATGATGCAACACCCACTGTGATGAAATGGCATGAACAGCTGGTGCTCTTATCTGCTCTGTTTGCTTCTCAAACTAAAGGATCTGACTTTAGTTTCTGTAAACTGCTGCTCCTCGCTGCTGCCTTTCATGGTCAGTGGTTTGTAATCCCATTAATGTTTTGTTTTTTAATCCTGGCTACAAAAACTCTGGATTAGGAGACTACTAGTACTGAATGCACCAAAGAGCAACAAAATCACAATAATGAGTGACGCTAACAACAAATATTGTCTAATCATATATATATTATATATTAATGTTCTCCAAATAATGGCTATGTTGTCAACTTTACACATAAATTGGTGTATTAGTAGCTTAAAGTGTTTCACAGTACTTACTTTGAGTGCTGTTCACTGAAATTGTTGTAACAACTTCAGCAATACCCGTTGGTGTCGATCCTGTATCTGTTAGCAAAATATCTTGTGAACCACTGGGCAGATTTTACAGAAATGGCCATGCAGGAACTAATCATAGGATATACATCTACAAATGATTAACTTTTTTATTTAATCTAATTCAGGTTGCCGTAGCAAAAAAAAAAATGGCTGCCTCAGCTTTCCAGATCTGGAGCTAGAACGTTGTACGTTAGTAGCTGAGAGTCATGACTAACAGACACTCTGAGCATAATTCTTACAATGTCACACGACATGAGCGTATAATATATATTTTTTAATTTCTCTAGATATTTTTAGTCCTAAAGTCTGGCTTGAAAGGTAGTGTAAAATTGTTTATTTTGCATTTCAATTAACGTGCTGATATACAGGGTCAGTTATTTACTGATGCTGATCTGTAGATAAGGGATTGTGCTGTCTTTTTTAAATAAATCGTTATTCAAGTATACATCAAACTAATGAATGGAGTATACAGAAGAACACAACACTTTAGGAACAAACAACCAGGGGTATTAATTAAACAAATATTTGCAAAAAATTACAGTTATAAATTGTCCTGAGAGCCTTTTTGTTGGTAGTCTATTAATTTTACAGATAGTTCCACACCCTTAATAAAATGAAGAAAGCAATGCATTTTGTTAGTAAATTTACATTTATGAATGGAAAATTTGGCCAAAATAATTAGCAAGTTTATTATAAAAAAAAACAAAAAACATTTAGCATCCTTTCTGGGGAATCTAGAAAAACAAAACAAAACATTTTTCCCAGCGTAAGGAAAAATTCCTTAAAAGACGGTTATTAATAAACCTGCTAAACGCCTTCCAAAACGTGCGTGTGAAAGAGCAGTGCCAAAATGGATGCGTCACGGTTTCTGGAAGGCCACCACAAAAACTGCAATCAATATTTATGCCTCTTTTAAATGTTATCGTATAATGTTTAGCGAGGTAAATTTTATGAAGAAGTGCTGTGTCTTTAAGAAGAGTTGTTTCCTTCTTCTTCTGGTGTTTTTTGTGGTAGTGTTGACAGCCAGAGACGGGTGCTGGGTCTGTTAAAAAGAAGGGTTGAATAAACGTTTGGACAGTCACGATATTCCCTCTCGGTGTGTTGCTCTTTCTCCACCCACGACCTCTGGTTTTATAGTAACACGTATTCACCCCACAGCAGTGTTACAGTAACAGCCCTTAGTTTCTTACGTACTTTACCTACTTGGTGTCTGGTGCAAGAAGATATTTATTCAGTTCGTTTCTATAGCACCAAGTCACAACAGAAGTCGTCTCAGGGCGCTGAACAGAAACATTCACACATAAAAAGCCAGTTAATAAAAGTGCTCTATCTAAAGAAGCAGCAGGTTGTGTTGAATCTTCACTTCATCTCAGTCTCCCATCCTGAGCAAACACAAAGGAGACAGTGGAAAGAAAAAACTCCCTTTAAACAAGAAGAATCCTCCAGCAGAACCAGCTCAGGACGAGTGGCCATCTGCTTCGACCGGCTGCTGTTTGAGAGGAACAGGAAGGAGAAACAGACAAACGCAGAATGATTGGACCAGATGAACTTTCTATAGGAGGAAAAACAAAAAAAAAAACATGTTAAGTTAGAAATAATTACAAACCGGTAGAGTAGAGCAAGTAAAGACAGAAGCAGAGAGAGGAAATATGGTCAATTTGTCCTCCAGCAGTTTAAACCTATAGCAGCACAACTAAGGGATAGCTCAGGAAACCCAAGCAAACCTTAATTATAGGAGTTATCAAAAAGGAAAGTCTTAAGTCTAATCTTAAAACTGGACAATGTGTCGGCCTCCCAGACAGAAACTGGAAGTTGGTTCCACAAGAGAGGAGCCTGATCACTGGAAGATCTGCCGCCCATTCTGCTTTTTTTTTATTCAGTCAGATGGCACAAACAGAAAAAATAAAGGATTTGCTTACACGAACAATGACACACCTGTGTGAAAGGGCAATAAGATAATCACACCAAAGATATTAGACATTCCAGCAAAATCAATAGTTTTTGCAAAAGTTTAATGTTTTATTAAAACGAAGAAAAGGCTAAACATAAATGTAACCGTCTGTGCTGAGCAGGTGATCAGTCGTAATGTTCCCCTCTGGGACGTTTTAGAGCTGGGAGTGATTTTTCTGCTTTGCTCTTTAGTTTCACTGTAATAAATTTACTTACAAGTGACCTTTCATGTACACGCGTGCGCACGCACACACGCTGCTAAGAAACTCTTGACACGTTCAAATAAGCCGTGGGTTTCAGTAACGGCTCATACACAGCCTCTGCTGTTCATGTAACGACCCATACTGCAGGTTGGCTGGTATCTTCTGTTGCCCACCATGATGAACTCAGAGGCAGCTCACGGTAACTTCAGCTGCCTGCAGGTTGTACGGAGCATTTACACCCAGAAAATATATACCGGTACAAGTTTGTGCTTTCAGGGCAAAAAACAAGAGCATAAGCATTTCAGTTTGCAGGATGAATCAGAAAACATCGCAAAGGACAGTTGCTTTCTTGTTTATGACCCAAAATAAAAAGATATACTGCATTTTCATTTTCTGGTGATTGATTTGTTCAAATATTGGTGTTGAACAGTTTACCAATAAAAAATATACTAAAGAATTAGCTGATGTCCTCCATCGCTGAATGATCTGAACAGTGTTTGCAGTTTTTGAGTGTTTTCTGGACTGGAGCTGACCAGGGAATGTAAGGAAACGTTAATGTTTTTGGTGTAAAATATTTAAGAGGGTAGGAAGTACACTGTTTTTTTTTTTTTTTTATTATTATTATTGTCTAGGGAACAGGTGGAAGATAATATAGAGAGGTGGAGGTATGCACTTGAAAGAAGAGGAACGAAAGTCAGCCGTAGTAAGACAGAGTCCATGTGTGTGAATGAGAGGGAGGAGGTGGAACAGTGAGGATACAAGGAGCAGAGGTCACAAAGGTGCAGGACTTCAAGGACTTGGGGTCCACTGTCCAGGAACATGGGGAGTGTGGTAAAGAGGTGAAGAAGAGAGTCCAGGCAGGATGGAGTGGATGGAGAAAAGTTTCAGGAGTGATTTGAGACAAGAGGGTGTCAGCAAAAGTCAAAGGAAAAGTTTACAAGACAGTGGTGAGACCAGCTGTGTTGTATGGTCTGGAGACAGAGACATGGACAAAATGACAGGAGACAGAACTGGAAGTGGCAGAAATGAAGATGGTGAGGTTCTCAGGAGTGACAAGGATGGAGAAGATTAGGAATGAGATCATCAGAGGTACAGCACAGGTTGAACAACTGGGAGATAAAGTTAGAGAGGTCAGACTGAGATGGTTTGGACATGTCCAGAGGAGGGACAGTGGTTAGGACATGTCCAGAGGAGGGACAGTGGGTATATTGGTAGAAGGACATTAGAAATACAGCTGCCAGGAAAAGACAAAGAGGAGACATATGGATGCAGTTAGAGAGGACATGGAGGTAGTTGGAGTGAGGACAGAGGACAGAGATGGAGGAGGACGACTCTCTGTGGAGACTCCTGAATGAAACAAACAACAAAGTTCTACATGTGTGGAGTCCAGTCAAGAGAATCTGCCATGGGCAGAGTGAGGTTTGTTTCTATAAACTTTCCAGCTCCCGGCTCACAGGGAGCAGACTGGTGTCCTCGGCCATCCAGCTGCACATGCAGGATCAAATCAGCTCCTCATTCAGATCTCTCTGAGAGAGAAAACAAACTCTCTGCTAACTCAAACTCATGGTTCATGGGCAGTTAATATTCTCAGCCATAGTAAATAAAAAAGCATCATAAACCTTGAACAAATATCCCTGACACAAAGATCTCACCCAGTTTGGAAACAAAGTCAGACTTTCTGGTTCATTTAGATCCTGAATGAGGTTTCTTCAGTGACGTCTGAACTATAAAACCCAGAAGAAGGCCGGGTCTTCTCATCTGTTTTTATTTTAAAAAAAAACATTCTTGTCTGTGGGGAAATGTTTGTAACTTTGTCAACACCTTTTGATGTGCTGCCATCAAAAGTCGTACCATATTTCCTGATTGAGCTGCACGTTTGGATGTGTAATTTTCAGGTTTTTACCTCAATGCTGCAATAATGTTGATCTATTGCTTATGTTTTGTCAATTTTACTCATCAAAAGACCCTGAGGTGCCAGCCTGTTGTTGCATCAGGTTTTTGTTTTTAATTCTCTACACTGAAGGAAGACATCTCTGTCATATTTACTGCTGAGTCTGCATCTTCAACAAGAATTATTGCCCTGTGAGGTGCATTTGTTATATTTGTCACCCTATAAGTCACAGATTTTTGCTTAATTTGCATGTCCAGTGACTTATACGCCGAAGCGACGTATTTATGGATTTTTTTCCCATATTTATAAACCAATTTTTGGCTGAGATATGACCGTTTTCATTCATTCTGACTGAAAATATTGAACACTACCATTTTCAGCTGCTAGATGGCCCCAAGTTAGGCATGCCATTGTATCATGTAATAGGTAAAAGTGGTTATTAATGACACAATCTGCTTGCCTTACTGCCACCTTGGTTCTGCTCGCTGCTTGGAGCAACTGTCAAATCAGCTTCATTTTGCTGCGCCACCCCGGCGAAATGCAGCTGATTTGACCATTAAAGTGCATTTTATTAAGTAAAAGTTCAACTGAGACACACTTTACTATAAAGTCGAGCAAACAAATTATTGTTTTTAGGTGGTTATCTTGTTAAATTTTGAAGAAATACGCAGCGACTCATCCCTCTGCGCATACCTACTTCTGCATATCAACTTTTGAAATACAGCTGATTTGACCGTCAAAGTGCATTTATTAAGCAAAAGTTAGACGGAGACACACCTTTACTATAATTTCAAGCAAACAAATAATTGTTTTTAAGTGTAAATCTTGTTAAATTCTTGTTAAAGTCCTCCCGTGCACGCTCCCGTGGCCGTCATTTGGCAGCCAATCGATTTTTGGCACGACACCGGCCCACATTTCCGGGTTGTCAACGGTGACGCAAAATAGATGCAACGTATATGACGAAGCAACGTATTTATGGATTTTTCCACTTTATTAGACATAATTGGACTGATGCAACTTATAGGGTGGTGCGACGTTTACGGTGGAAAATACGGTTAATTTTTCAAGCATGAGTCTCATAGGGGGGAGGATATTACATCAATTGGAAGGCTTCATCAACAACTGATTGTAAACTGATCGATAACCATTCCAGATGTTTGAGGGAACCCTGCTCTTCAAGCTAGATCATCACATCTTAATTCGGCTAGGAAAATTAAATTTGTTCAAACAGTTTGCTCAATAATTAAGGAAGCAGCAAATTTCCAGCAAAGTATTTGAGTGGCACTGACTGACATTTGCTCACCTGGCAGTTTTGTCTTGATCAAGTGCTCCAGTTGGATCAAAAACGTAAACTAACAGACCTCTTTTGTGGTCAATGCATTAGTTTTTTAGCTTTTGCTGACACATTCAGTCCTCTGAGCAGGGGAGGAATTGTTTGCACCTCGAGTATTCAGTCGGTAGGTTTCACCGGGGGACGTGGCTTCAGGGGATTTGACCCACGGTTTGAACAAAGCAGGAGTGAAAGCTGTCACATGTTCCGGTAATCTGAGACGTCGATGGAGCCTCGGCCAGCGGACAACCTGCTGATGTTTTTCACAGTGTGTGAAGAGGTAAGTACAATACATACATTAGGTGGAAAATGTCGAAAATAAAGCAAAAGAACAAAAATAGAATCAATTTGCTCTTTAGAAATGGATCGTTTGGTTTCTGCAGTGATCCGAATCACACTGCTGCCCGTGTGCATCATCTAGTTTTTAACCTCCCAGTTTCTGCCTTTTACTCAGTCTTGCATCAACTTGTCATCTAATCTTATAAACACATTTCAGCATTTTAATGCTTGTTTTGTCTCAGGGTTTCGCTCAGCTTGACTCAGATCTGACTTCTTTCTTTCTCTCCTGCAGACATCAGCTGTGATTGCTGGTGCCTCAGCGGTACACAGTTCTGATGTCAAGCATCATTGTTTCAAAAGGAAACCTGGATCCGTGATGTAAATGTGTTCCCAGTACAACAAGGCTTAAATATTTGTACTTAAATTAGGTACTCATTCATTTGAACACCTTTGTCTATAAAATTATAAACTGCTCCGCAGTATTTAACTTTTGGAGCAATATAAACAATTTACTCACCCATTTATAACACCAGTACCATTTAACTTTAGAACTGGAGGACAGATTAATGCCATCCAGAGAAAGTGAAAGACGATAAATTTATTCCTAAAATGCTCCGGTCCAAAAACCACAACCTCTGTCTTGTCTGTGATTAAAGGTAGAACATTTACGGTCATCCAGGTTTTTATGTCTTTAAGACATGATTGTAGTCTGAGTAGCTGATTGGATTCATTGGGTTTCATGGACAAATATAACAGAGTATCATCAGCATAACGTGAGACTGACACCTGCTCTACTTTTAAGATTAGGCTTAAGTCTGTACTTTTTAATAAATCCTATATTTAGAGTTGGCTTGGTTTCCTGAGCTATCCCTTAGTTATGCTGCTATAGGCTTAGACTGCTGGAGGACAAATTGACCACATTTCTTCAAACGAATAGTTACAATGAAGTTTGCATTTGTAATTATTTCTATCTTAACGTGTTTTTGTTTTTCCTCCTATAGAAAGTTCACCTGGACCTGTCATTCTGTGTCCATTTCTCCTTCCTGTTCCTCAAACCCAGCCAGTTGAAGCAGATGGCTGCTCGTCCTGAGCCTGGTTCTGCTGGAGGTTTCTTCCTGTTAGGACGGAGTTTTTCCTTTCCACTGTCGCCTTTCTGCTTGCTCAGGATGGGAAACTGTGACGAAGGGAAGCGTCAACACAGTCTGCTGCTTCCTTAGATTGATAACTTTACAAATTGACTTTTTATGTATGTGAATGCTTTTGTACAGAGCTCTGAGACACTTCTGTTGTGACTTGGTGCTAGAGAAATAAACTGAAATGAAATGAACTGATCGTTAATGGAGGTCACTGCAGGTAACTGACGGAACTGTGGAAAAATGAACAGATTGAACATTTGTGACAAATATTTTCATCCACTTCATATTAAAACTCACCTGAGAGGTGATGGTGGGGGGGTAAAGTGGGGGAGGGTATTGAACTGTGTAGACTCCCCTGAGTACCCTAGATAGCAACTCTCTGCTCCACACACAGGGTTGTGATAGCTCGATGATCTGTGGAGCAGTGAAACGAAGAAGAAGAAGCATTCTTAAAACACTCTCCATTAATTTGCGTCCTGATGCTTTGTGCTCAGCAGAATCTTTGTGTTTGAAAGAAAAACCTGCAGCTACCTTAGATGCTGTTGTAAAGAAAAATCTTCAAATCGTGACACGCAGAACAGCAGTTGGTTGAGCTGAACCGGACGTTGTCAGGCTATAACTTTCTCTGACAGCGCTGATGCATTTGGTGCATGAATGCAAATCCTGCTCCCCAGCCTCCCCGTGTAGCCTGTATTTAACTCCCACAGTTTGAGTCAGAGTGCCACTCAGAAACGTTCTCCCTCCAACTGTTGATGACTGATTGTGTGAGACCACAGCCGTACGGAAATGAATGTTTCTGCATTTGTTCTCAGTCCTTACCTTTTTGTCCAAGTTGTTTAACGCTCGCGTGGTTGCAGGAAGCTGAACATATGAGTACGTTTCATCGCTTTAAGTTTAGTATTTTTATTTGTGCTGTTTTCTTCTGTGGTGCTAAATAAGTATTTTTCACAAAATTTCTGTAAACTCTGATCATGATTGAAACAACCATTTTAGACATCCCCGTTGTTTTGAAAGCTGTAAAACAAACGTGGTCGAGGCCTAAAAATGTGTTTATTACAAAACCAAATAATTGTGTAAGTGATTCAACATTCAGACTATCTTGTTTTTGTTTTTTTTAATGTACATTTTTTGCAATTTAACTACCGGTATGTCTTCATAATTTATGCTCTTTTAGACATGTCTACATCAAAAAATTAGTTTTTAAGATCCTATAACTGAAGCTCGGTGTGACATCTTCACGTGACAGTTCACACAGACTACTGTACATTCTTATAGTTTTTGCCAAAACAAAAAAAAGTTTTCTGAAACAAACTTGAACCACATCAGATGTTTTGGGTTGGGCACTCCCAGGCTTCTGTTTGCTTCAGGCTTTATTGGATCAAACTGGGCCCCCGTTTTTGATCTTTAGAACAAAGTTAAAGTTGTAAGAAAAGCTTTGAGGATACTGTCGATAACGATGAACTGTATCATAAATGGATCAGACTGAATACCAGCTGCACATTAAGTATGTAGCAGCTGGAACAATGCAATACCTGGACAGACCAAAAAAGAATCACAGAACAAAAACCCAGTTCAGTTTTAGAGCTCCGTTTCTGTCAATAGTCTAATCCTTGGATATGAGAAACCTGGTTGACCTTCACTTAAGCTGTGAAGCTGCAGAGTTCTGCCACATAGAGATGTGTCCCAGTGGTGGACTGGTGTCCAGGGTGTCCCCCACCTCTCACACAGTGACTGCTGGACATGGGCACCAGTGACCTGGAAAGGAAGAAGCAGGTAAAGATAAATGGATGGATATAGACATCTAACCTGTCCAGAAAAAGACGCATAGTTTTTGCTTTTCAGACACTTGTTTTTTTGGCAGTAGTTGTTGTTTTGGGTTTAGACCAAGAATCCTACAAGTCACAGCAGATGTGCAGCTTCTGGAACATGGGCGAACCAAAACCTGGAAACCAGTACAACATGAACAACAGCTTCATAAACTTATAAGACGTCAAACATAACTACCTGTTTGATCAAACTATTAATGAAGTTTAAAGTTTGCATTACAATGACCGGTAAATGTTGGTCTTGAAAGGTTCCTGCTCCTGATGATCTGTTAGCGTGACTTCTCCGGGAGAATTTCTTGCTGATTTTCCAAACAAAGCTCCTTCTGACTGCCGTCTAAGATACTACAACCTGTTCAGGTTCTGTTCAGCATTGCTGGCTTTTCTTGTAAAAAAAAAATAAAGACCTTTAAAAAGGTGTCTGCTTTAAGTTTTTTATTATTCAACTGCATTGCTCTTTTAGTTGTCCGCCCTCCCAGCATGCACCGTGGCACCCATGCAGGGCGTGGAGACGTAGCCAGTGTTTGATGAAAGGAAAAGGGCACATCACTCCGTTACTCAATGAAGTCTGCCGGCTAACAGTGGGGACCCGAATCAGATTCAGGTCATAATGCTCACCTACAGAGTGACCTCTGTATCTGCACTTTATTTAATCTCATTCAGTGCAGGGAGTTTAAAAAAGGTGAACGCTGCGGTGGATTGTGGGGCTGTGTGTTGTGATCACAACGTTGATAACAAACACTGCAGGTAAACGTGTATTACAGACTTTAGAGCAAAAACGCACACGTGGTAAAACAAATCTGTCAAAGAAGGCCTTCGGGATAAAATAATTGTTTGACTTTGATGAAAACAGAAATCAAAACAGAAATTTCAACACATTTCCTCTGCGCACAGAAGTAAAGCTCGAGTCCTTGACAAGCAGACGCCTTCATCAAGCAGAGCTCCACTCCTCGGAACGAATTGTTCACTGGCATGGACTGAAACTGTGGTTTTTTTTAGACCTGACTAACGCCACCGATATTTCTTCTTGATGTGCCTGAAACAGAAGGACAACAATAAAAAGCAATTAGCCACAGGATGTGGAAACTTTCCTGACAGAAGTTAAGATTTGGCTGTTAATGAAAATATGTATGGGCAGCACGGTGGCGCAACTGGTAGAGCTGCTGCCTCTCAGCGAGCAGGTCCTTGGTTCAAACCCCGGTCCAGGGACCTTTCTGGGTGGAGTTTGCATGTTCTCTCCGTGCATGCGTGGGTTTTCTCCGGGTGCTCCGGTTTCCTCCCACAGACCGAAAACATGCATGTCAGGCTGATTGGTAACTCTAAATTGTCCCTAGGTCTGAATGAGAGAGTGAATGGTTGTTTGTCTCGTTTGTCTCTATGTGTCCCTGTGATGGACTTGCGACCCGTCCAGGGTGTCCCCCGCCCCTCGCACAGTGATTGCTGGACATGGGCACCAGCGACCCCCGTGACCCAAAATGGAATAAATGGGTAAAGATAATGGATGGATGGATGAAAATACGTATGGCCTCTAGTTTGAAACAAAAGTCCAATAAATATTATTTGTCAGCTGAGATGGATAAAAGCTTTGTTCATAAAACAACTGCTTGAAAATCACAGGCTGCACAATATACACTTTAATTTTACTTCTCTCTTTTTCCAGACGTCGTTCAATTTCTGTTTTACTTTCTTCATTTCAGAGGCGGCTGTGAGGAAAGACACGAGAAAGGAGACAAATACATGGAGCAGTTTAACTTCAATCCCTACAGATAATGGATGTCTGGACCCTTTAGGTCTTTTTTGATAGAAGACAGAAAAAAACGGTGCTTTTAGTGCACGAAATATAAATCTCCACTCTGGCTCTCAGCCCAGACTCGAACACCTTCGACGAAGGTGTTTATCTGTTTTTAGCTGTAAAACTTTCTTTTTCTCATGCTGGTTTGATTTTCAGTCTCACTAACCGACGACATGCTGAAGCAGGATCTTCGTCCATGAGCGGCGTTTAGGCAACACGAAAGGAAGAAGTCTTCGTCAATCAAAGCCCACGCAGACGGCGAAACTTCATCTTTGTCACGTTTTGTGCATCAGTCATGCAGAAAGTTCAGTTCTTATCAGAAATCCCTGTTTCAAATCATTTTCATCAGCTTCTGCTGATGTTACAAGAATTTGTTCAGATTTTAACTGTATAATTTTTACTGTTAATGAAGATTTACTTTAATTACATTTTGTTGTATCGAACGACAAAAAGTCATCATCACAGAAAAAACAAAAGGAACTGAATTATCTGTGAAAATGCAAAGTGGATGCTGAAATATTTTTACTAAAATTTAATTTAAAATAAAAATGGCGCCATGGGGTGGCGGATCAGATAAGTTCAGATTCGAACTCTGAATATGGAAGTCTGATGAGTTAGAGCCCATTTTCATGGCCGATGTTACAATTATAACCCCTGGAGACTCCAGGGGCTCCACGATCATTTGAGGAAACTATACTTTTACGGGTACAACTTTACAATAAGGCTCCCCTTATAGATGGCTATAAATAGTTTACAGATATGTTATTAATTCCTCTATAAACACTTAAAATGTTCAGACTACGTTACTACCCTGTAAGCACAATAGACATTTGTAAACCTGTTTTTTTGCATATAATATTGTACTTTATCACTGCATAATAAGTATATACAACTAATATATGTAAAAAAATTAGGTTTACAAATGCTTATTGTGCTCACAAGGTAGTAACTTAGTCTGAAATGTTTAATAGAACAACTCTAGATGAAATATGTAGGTGAACAGATTTGGATCACTATTTGGCAACAAACTGGTCAGTTTTGTCTCTGTCACCTTTAATTAATGCATAATAAACAGTTATTAACTATTTATAAAGTGTTTATAGAGGAATTAATAATGTATGTGTAAACTATTTATAGCTATAAGGGGAGCCTTATAGATCCTCTTATCCTCTTGGGTTGCTTGTTTAATTGTTTAATTATTTTTAATCTTTTTTAATACTAGGGTTTTATTTATTATTATATATTTTTTATTCTGGTGTGTTTTTTTATCTTGTTTGTGTGTATGAGAGCTACAGATCGCCATGTAAGTTCCTTCAGGATCAATAAAGTATTTATCTATCATCTATCTATTGTAAAGTGGTACCATTTTAATCAATGTAAAAACCAGAAAGCGCAGCATGAGGATTCAGTTTTGTTTTGGTGTTTGTCCTTTAACTTTCCCCTCTTTGTTTTTCAGGCGTGGGCGAGTGCAGGTCCCACACGGGGGGACCTGTTGGCGCTGATCGCACCGGGGTATTCAGGCAGAGCTGGTCCAGCACTTGGCAGAGATCCATTTACTCAAACTGGTGAAGTTCTAAGTTTATGTTTAAGGTCTTCTTGAAAGTTTGATGACTGGTTTTGATAAAAGGCATTGAACTTACCCGTGAATCTTCAGGTGAATCCATGGTTCTGTTGGTCCTCTGATCCGTGACGAGCCTGGCCTGTCGTTCCTGTGCTCTGATCCACGTCTTCTCAGTTGGCATCTATAAAGGATTCAAGGTTGAAATTCAGCTCCATCCTCTCTCTGTTCTAGAATTGCGCCGCTCGAGGTGGCTGCATGTTGGAGCAGCTCTGTTACTTTCATTCTGAGATTTTGCTTTTGGAAACTTTAATTCCTGTTTTTCTGGATGTACATCACATTTTTTTGATGATTGTTTCCTCTGGTATCGGATGCTGTGCAGCTGGAAGGATTTTTACTGAAACTCTTTTAGCTTTGGACATTTGTTATGATGTGTAACCATGGCAACAAGGTAGTTTTCTACAACCAACAGCAGCTGATTAACATCTCAAAAGCTCAAATAATATCTCAGCTACAGCCCCAAATCTTAATGAGTTGAAAGGATGTTCTGTGGATGCATTCTCATCTACCTGCCGGCTGTGCTCGAGTGCCTTCGCACTGACCACTGAGATCCTGGAACTAGCAGAAAACACGGCTCATGACAGCGGAAGGACAGGATCATCCCTCGGCACCTACAGTTGGCTGTCCGCAGCGACGAGGAGCTCGGCAGGCTGCTGGGAGGAGTGGCCATCGCTCTGGGAGGAGTTCTACCCGGTATTCAGGCGGTCCTACAGCCCGGGGGAACTGAGAGACCAGCCAGAGACAAGTCTGGGTGGACGGATCAGACGGCATCTGCAGCCAGTTTCTTAGGATCCACTGTGGGATGGACCTTTACAAGAGATCCTTCCTGTCTACAGCCATCAGCATCTATAACATCTCTTAATGAGATGAGGATAACGAGTTACAAAAACAAATAATTTCCCTTTGGGATTAATAAAGTATTTTTGAATTGAATTGAATTAAACTTGCTTGCCTGCTCCTCATCACTCACCTGCTTCTGTGGAAGCTCCTGCCTCCTCCAAGCCTGAAACGAGGACAAAAATCAACAGATTCTGTTCCAGTTCCCCCCAAACTCCTATTCTACTGTGTATTCCTTTTCACTAAATCTGTGTGTAACTTCTTGGTTCTCTGGCTGCCTGAGTCCTGTGAAGCTCAAACACATCATGACACACTGTTTCCTCTAATGATCGGGGTGGCCAGTTCACATATACACCAGCTGCCATCTTGGCTTTTGATGTGGCAACACAATATTTTTATAGTGACCTTTATTACGCCCAGATGCAGCCACACACCAAAATGGAAGTCTGTACCGCACTTACTTTTCTAGTTATGGTGCTCACAAGACGAATGAAGGATATTTCTAATTCACTCCATCTCTCCTCGATGGGAGACCCGTGTCCTCTCGTCGCAGGTCAGTTCTGGTCAGAGGATTCCAGCTGTGAGCAGCTTTCTGAGGATACGGAGGAAGTTTGTTTGCAAAGAATCATGGTCGTTAACTTCATCCAGAGTGTCCGGATCAACTTCATCACTGTCTGGTGCAGAGGCAGCATCAAATACAACAAACGTCTGCAGGCAGAGGTCAGGAATTTAAATTAATTCTAGTTGTTATTGCCTGTTGCTAAAAGACTAAAGGTGGGAGATGATTTTAAAAAGTTTTATAATGAACATGTTCTCGACTTGTCTGTGAACTGTTCCGTTAGCTGCTGTAAAAGATTGTGATGAGGATCTGTGGGCTGAATGGAAAAGGACAAGATAAAATAAAACAAAGATGTGAATAAGAAGGTCTTTCAGGTTCTAATCAGGCTAATTATGTCTTGGATTGTCCCGATCCAAGCTGTCCTAATAACACCTCGTCCCGCAGGAGCGTCTTTTAGAAACAGAGGCTGCGTTAATGCTCAAGTTTGTCGTGATCACTGCACTTGATCGGCCTTTCTTCTAGCTCATTCCGTCCGAGGCTTTTTGTTTTCCTTCAGGCTCGCTCAGACTTCAGCGTCGTATAATTCTAATTAGTGATGGAAGATGATGCCAGATAATGACATTCAAGTGTGTGCACGCTCGTGTGAATAACTGCCACTTACGGTGCCATTTGCCTGGATGGAGTTTACAAAGAAGAAAAAGGAGCAACACTTTTTTTATTTTTCTAACGGTGCTAGTTTCAATCACTGGGCTGTGATTGTGCTTCCTTGCAGCCTTGAGATAAAAGATGAAGGGGATGATGGTTCCTTAGAGAAAAACAAAGGGATGGATTTTGTAAGAGCGTCGGTCAACTTGGCATGAATATGAATTTTAACACTCGCTGCACATTCTGTTTCTCAAACTGTCTTTGTCAAACCATCGCTGAAATTATTTGTGTACAATTTCATGCACCATTAAAGCTTTGTTCATTTAATTATTAATAAACCATTAATGTTTTCTTCTTCTTCTTTCGGCTGCTCCTTCTTCAAGGGTCGCCACAGCGAACTAAGTCGCACGAAGACTTGGCGATTCTTTTTACGCTGGATGCACTTCCTGACTCAACCACAGACACCGAGCTACCACAGCCCTCGGTGTGGAGCAGAGAGCTGCCATCCAGGGCGCCCGGAGGAGCAGATGGTGGGGGTTGAGGGCCTTGCTCATGGCCCAGAGTGGAGCAAATGAGGGTGGGGGCAGGTGTAGGTGCTTCACCTATCCCACCCACATTTTTTATGTTGTCGGTATCGGGAGTAGAACTGGAGATCTTCCGCTCACAGGCCCACCTTCCCTACATCTGCACCACCTCTCCCTCAAACAAATCCTTAATATGACTGGATTTAATCCACAGTAATAAATCATACGTGTGTGTGGATTACATGGAGACCTTTGACTCCATGTAAACCAGTTAGAAATGTGTTTTTATCAAACGCAGATTTCAAAACAAGAAAATTAAAAGAAAAAACATTTTCTTTATATTTCTGACCCTCTCAAATTTTACAAGTTCATATTCTTTGTTCAATATATTTTGACTCTTCTTCTTGCTCCCCAGGGTTCCAGATTCTACTTGTGCACGTTCATTCGCTGTAAATTAATTTGTGGTGTTCTACGCAGTCTTGACGTCTCTTCATTGTCTGTGCTTGTCTCTGGGTGTTCCAGACCATAGAACCGGTTCGGGTTCTGTTGGAGGTCCTTTATTTTTTTTTTAAGCATGTCCATCAACCCTTTGCATACCCAGGAGAGGTTCTGACATCAAAGTGAAGATCTGATGCAAACCAAGGATTTCATCTCTTAAGAATAGCTTTTTTAAAACTACGGATGCTCTTAATTTGACTGCAGGAAACTGGATTATATTGGGATTGAATAAGATTGTATGGAACTGGATTCTCTTTTACACACTGAGATCATTTCAGCTGTGAGCTGAGGCTGTTTAATTAAACTGATCTGAAGTAATGAAAGTACCCTGAAGCCACGTCAGATGTAAAACTGAACATCCTACGAGGAATTCTGCATGTCTCACCACACTCTCTCAAAGCCTTTCTAATCTTTTTTTACTCTCAGATGGGGAGAGGGATTAAGATTTTATCCTTTGCCACATCAAAGATGTCAGCTTAATGTTGAGTTTCCTCCCTGCAGGTAAACGTCATTCTTTGGATATCTGCTTGGATCAGAGGAGCTGATCGCTGCTCTGCAGAGAGCTCGGCTTGTTCTGCATCACTCCAAAGAGCCACTTACAAAACAGAGTTCATATGTTTGTGCTTTTATTACTGAATAAACACCCTGCTGGGCCAGTCATGAAGCTGTACGTAGGCCAGTCGCAATAAACAATTAATCAATAAATCGCATGATAAATGAAAATGATCAACTTCATTTTCATTTATCAACTTTATTGTTTTTGGTGTCTCTTTCTACTGAAGACACTGGATGACAAAAGGCTCAACGGTTCTTCACTGACCCCTCCCTTTCTCTTTTCTCTTTAAAATCCATTATAACCATCCAAAATCGTGTTTTTGGATGGTTAAAAGTAGCTAAGCTGAGACGCTAAGCTACAAGCTAAGCTAACAGGCCGACCTTGGGGAAAAAGCCTCCGTCTTGTCGAAGCTCCAAAATTCACAGTTGAAACCCGTGCCTTCGTGTAAAAAGTTGTTTTTCTCTGCAAAAAGAAGCTGAGAACTTGTTTACTGATTTTTTATTAAAAGCTTTGTGTGAAAAATGCTAAAGAGCTCAAACCACACCGAGCATCCAACATTTTGAGAACCAAAAAAAAAGAAAGAGAGACAGCTCATGTCACGTCAAGGGGCCTCCCTCCCATTTTTCTTAAAGAGACACGCTGCTTGCTCCCCCACTATCCATCATTTGGTTCAAACAGTCTTATACTGTCATCTGGCGGTCAAAAGAAGTACTACACTCAACAATAAATTAACCAACATTTCTTCTTAAATTTGACAATAATCACTAATTATTGTCAAAATTCAAACAATATTATCATTTATCCAACAATTTTCAGTCAGGTCATGTGGACAGTTTCTTTTTTTTTTGTTTTGTTTTGTTTTGTTCCACTTTGGAGTAAGCTGTCGGGGAAAGAATCAGTTTTGTGTTGTGTGTTTCCTTGACTGATGAAGCCTTCTGGATGGATGGTGAAACGTTTCCGCACAAAAAAGAAAAAGAAAATGTCCAGATGACTTGACTGAAAATTGTTGGATTGTGTACCTGGATTATTGAGCATGGACTTTGTTGATTATCATTTATCACAATGATTTCTGAGACGATTAATCGTCCAGCAAAATTTATCGTGACAGGCCTAGCTGTACGTCTTTAATTTGGTTAATGACTTAACTAAGGTCAACAGCAGACAAAATATATTTCTTTCAGTTGAAGACATTTAGATTTATTTCCCATTTTATTTAATGAAACTGTCCATTTTACAACTTTCCTGAAGTCGGGAGTTTGACTTGTTCGTATGTTTAATAGCTGTATTTAAAACTGGTGGGAACTGCTGGCTTAAAGTATAAAAAAACAACAACTCTGGGTTAAAAAATATAATTCTGATTCATCGTGATTTCAAATAATTATTTTAATGTACGAAACTTGAATAACGAAACAAAAATAACAAAAAATATTTTTCATGTCTGATTAAAAACAGGTGTCTAGAAAGAAATTTAATTGAAGAAGAACCTTCGCTCTTTACCCGCTTCTTCTTTTCTGGGTCACAGGGGTCACTGGTGCCCCTGTCCAACTATCACAGTGCTAGAGGTGGGGGACACCCTGCACAGGTCTCCAGTCCATCACAGGGACACATAGAGACAAACAACCATTCACACATAGGGACAATTTAGAGTTACCAATCAGCCTAACATGCATGTTTTTGGTCTGTGGGAGGAAACCGGAGCACCCAAAGAAAACCCCATGCAGCACGGAGAGAACATGCTCCACCCAGAAAGGCTCCCGGACGGGATTTGAACCGGGGTGACCTGCTTGCTGAGAGGCAGCAGCTCTACCAACTGTGCCACCGTGCTGCCAATCTAAAGAAGAACCCTGACTCGGGTTTTCAACAGAAACACCAGCAGAGAAAAAACTGAGAGGAGCTCAATCAGGCATGTGTCGGTCTTCTTTTAAACGCCACTCAGGAACTGGAAGTTGAGAAAATGGTGACTTTGGTGGGTTGATTTGTTTGCTTCAAGCTGTTCCTGTGTGGATTTAAAATTTAAAAGTAATTCCATCATGGTCATCTGCATCCTTATGGAACATGTTGGAGTTAACCGTATTGGCACTGTGTTCAAATTCTGAGCTGAGCAGTAAATCTGTGTGTCTGGGATCATTTCAGTACAAGAAAAACAATGTGTCTGTATGTTTGAACGTGCAATAAGGAGAAGGTTACCTGCTAAATAAATTGAATGGGTTTGTTTTTGCTTCTTGGAGAGAAATGCCACTCCAACTGTGAAATTCAGACATCGAAGTAAACACTGCAGCGCAATAAAAGCACACACAAAAAAGCAATTTATTATCTCGTTCCTGCAACATAACTCCCACTTTCAGACCAATACGCAACATTTATATATGTGTGTGTGTGTGTGTGTGTGTGTGTGTGTGTGTGTGTGTGTGTGTGTGTGTGTGTGTGTGTGTGTGTGTGTGTGTGTGTGTGTGTGTGTGTGTGTGTGTTTGTGTGTGTGTGTGTGTGTGTGTGTGTGTGTGTGTGTGTGTGTGTGTGTGTGTGTGTGTGTGTGTGTGTGTGTGTGTGTGTGTGTGTGTGTGTGTGTGTGTGTTTATGTATACATGTGTGTATATATTTCTGATGATTTGAAAGTTTGCCTGAGATGGCCA
>NC_056508.1:45171614-45176978 GCF_014905685.2 Nematolebias whitei | reverse complement strand
AATTCAGACATCGAAGTAAACACTGCAGCGCAATAAAAGCACACACAAAAAAGCAATTTATTATCTCGTTCCTGCAACATAACTCCCACTTTCAGACCAATACGCAACATTTATATATGTGTGTGTGTGTGTGTGTGTGTGTCTGTGTGTGTGTGTGTGTGTGTGTGTGTGTGTGTGTGTGTGTGTGTGTGTGTGTGTGTGTGTGTGTGTGTGTGTTTATGTATACATGTGTGTATATATTTCTGATGATTTGAAAGTTTGCCTGAGATGGCCATGAGCTATTGTGTTGTTTGTTTGAGAGAACATCTCTAGACACACATTAGGAACTTGGGAAAAGAGTTTTGTAAGAATAGTAATAATATATGCTTCAATATTTATCACAGATTCATTGTTACATTCTGTCCTCACCTCCTGCCTGCAGTGAAATTAATTTATTGTTCTGTTTGTTATTTGCTGAACAAAACTGTTGTATTAGATCGGACTGATGGGCCACCAGCAGAAACAATTATTCTCCGGTGCGCTCCAATTTTAAAGCTGAGTGAAAGATGTGCTCCATGGCGTCTTATTCTTATTTGTCTTCTTGTCTCCAACCTCCACACCTCCAGTCATCTAGTTCCATCAGCCCACTTTTACACTTTTACTCTTTGTTTTCTAGTAATACAGATCCTTTAAACTCTTACACAATGTATAATTGATATGACTGATATCACTTCACCACTTGCTCTTGCAGAGATCGGATGCTTCTCCCCTCCCTCTCCGCTTTGCTTTGCTGCTCTGTCTGTCTGTGAAACTGCTTCTGAGCCTCTCTTGCATCTTCCGAACCATAATTATGGACTTGTTTTGATCAGTTGGTCCCTCAACTCAATTTACAACATTTCTTTGAAGAGAAGACAGGCTTTAGGCGAGCCGATTTGCCCTGTTGACACGCACGCAGCTGGATATCTCATCGACTTGAAGACTTGATGATGTGTCTATCTCTGCTGCCATTTGTGGATTTTAAGGATGCATATTTAATTGGATTTATGATAAGTGGTTCCTGCTTTTTGGATTCGGCTGGTTGCTGGTTTTATCTACAATCAAGGAAGTTGTCTGCAACAAATTGGGACCCGATCACGCTGCTTGCCTTTATGATGGCTTGGTTCGTGTCTCGAGTACCCAGACTCAAATGCTTTGGGCTAAATGGATCAGATCTCAGGGATTTTACTCAGTCACGTTCCATCGGTGTGGCCATGTAATTTGGACATTTCAGAACAGAGTGGACCAACACTGACTCAAGGTAGATGTCATTAAGCTCTGCCTGTCCTCAAAACAACTGTGTGTTTATCTGAAGTTGGCTCCCCTGACTGGCCTTGAAGGCCATCTTATCCGAATTCGCCTGGAGAACATGTGATCTGATGCTCACCACCCCCTCCCTGAGGAATTTCCAACTGATAACCAGATGAAACCAGCTGAATAAACATTGTGTCATCATTTCAGGACTCTTGGATTCTCATAGTCGTTATTCTTGGCCATTCCTCGACATACCTTGAGAATGTTTACAGATCTCACCAGAGGACATTGGCTGATTATTACATCTTAATCAGAACTCTTACAGTGCCCTCGACAGCATCTATGGACATGCTCACCGCTCTCATCGTCTTCCTCTGCAGAATGTCTATGTCACTATGTGCTTGTTTGTGTGAGGTGTTTTTTAATATCAGAGTTTTTTCTTCTCAGGCAGGAAAAAAAATCTGATAGGAATTTTTTCGCTTCCAATCCCTACATGTGTCCAGTTTCACTAATTTTTGTCTGTCTAAACAGAACTCACTTGTAAATGAGTCTTCTAGGCTCATGTGACTTATCTGTCAAAATAAAGGTTGAATTAATTTGAACATATGGAGGTCGTAAAACTTCTCACAGCAAAACAAAGATCAAACAATAATGTGGGTGTATGATGTTTAGACTCAAAGACAGAAAGCTGCAGTTCTTCTCAGTTTTCTATCTGTGTATGGCAAATTGCAGCGCAAATGTTAGCACTGTTGCCGCACAGCAAGAAAACCATGGGTTTGATGCCCAGTTGGACCTGGGGTCTTTCTGTATGGACTCTGCATGTTCTCCTTGTGTTTTCTCCGGGTACTCCGGTTTCCTCCCACAGTTTAGAGTCACCAACCAGCCTAACGTGCATGGTTTTTAAAGAGACCCAGGCCTCTCTTGAACAACAGATATGTGGTCTCAATTTGATTTGCCTGGGGAAAAAGATTTATGAAAAATAAATTAAATAAAAGCTCTCTGTGCTAAAGGACACTGATCTAGATTTTAACAGTCGTACAAGAGAAACAAGCTGAAGCTGACGGCTAAAAGGAGGAATACACTTGCTAAAAACTCATTGTGGCAAAATATAGCAAATATTAAAAATAAAGTGAAAGCTAAAGAAACCAAAAGATTAGCAAAACACTAAATGTAACAAAAAGTGAGATAAAATAACAAAATATTAGCTAAAATCAGCACGCAGTGGATAGAAGTTGAGAAAACATAACAAATAAATAAAAATAAAAAAAAACATCATTCAAAATTAACCAACTGTTAGCAAAACATTAAAAGTACTATAAGGTCAGCTAAAAATAACCAAAGAGTAGCTAAAAGTTAAAGTAACAAAGGGGTAGCTAAAAACCTAAAATATCAAAAGGCTAGCTAAAACAGTCATAAGATGAACTAGAAGCTAAAAGTCTAATGTTTGTGAAATTTGTCAGAAATTTTGTTAGAGTTAGTAAAAACTGCATCTGAGTGAGAAAATGCTGTCAGTTTGTCCTCCAGCAATCTAATCCTATAGCAGCAGAACTAAGGGACAGCTCAGGAAACCAACTCCAACTTTAGGATTTATCATAAAGATAGTCTTAAAGTGGATATGTCTTCCAGTCATGATTTAAACTGGAAGTTGGCTCCACAACAGGAGTCTGATGATGCAAAGCTCTGCCTCCCATTCTACTCTGGGAACCACAAGTAAACCACGAGTCTGGGAGTGAAGTGCTCCATTTGGAAAATGCAGAACTATAACATATTTGATAATAATTTCATACTAGGGGAGTTGCAAAAGAACAAAAACTTCAATAAACGAAAACTGTCATGGCAGCAAAAACATACAGAAACCAACACGAGGAGAACCAGATGCTGGATATAGCTCCACCATACCTGGGACAAGATAAGACTTTGTATATATGTATGTTTGACATTGATTTTTGACCTTGACCTTAAAGCTGCAGCAATGAAAACATTATGGAGCATGGTGTCTCGTGGTGGCACAAACTGTGACTCAAGTTTCGTTAAATTATCTTGATCAGATCAGAAGTTATGACGTGGAAAACAAAGACCTTGTTTTAACTTTGACCTTGGAGCTGCGGTGATGAAATGTAATCGTCAAACGTCGTAGAGAAGACGACCGTGGAATCCTAATAATTCTGTTTTAGAGCGAGGCTGATCTTTTCCTTCAGACTGAAGGTAAGACGGTTGTAACGAGGTCACCTGCCAGCGCTGAATTTTTTTTTTTTATGCGTAACATTTAGCAGGCCAGGAGGGACAACGCCTGACGGTAAACAATGTTCTAATATTCTTGACCTTTTCTAACAAATGCACAGGAGCTCTGTGTGCCATTTTACAAACTATTAGGGCTGCATTGACAAATCAGTAATTGTAATTATTATCTCTGACTAGAGTCAAAACGTTCCGGTTAGTTTTCTCCTTCTTGTTGAATTTCAGTAATTTTTAATGTGAAAGATTAATCTTGGAACAGGAGGGTAAGGAGCGCAGGTAAAATGTTAAATATTGGAGGAGAAGTTATTCTGTAATTAAATAAAGTAAGGTTGAGACGAAACCAGGTAAAACAATTTGATTCAAAGGTCAAAGTTGTAAACCGACTGTACATCGGGGAGCCTGGAGGACACTTAAAGTCTGATTATTATTTTTTATTAAAAAAATAAATGTGGAAATTATCACGAGATGGAGATAGAGGTTTCTGACATCTTGTTTTGAGGAACATGAATCGAGGAGAGAAAAGAAAAGCAAAGAGCATCTGAGGGTTTCAAGCTTAAGGATTAAAAACACACCTGAAGCCATCGCAAACAGTGAAATGAGCGGGACAGCACTTAGCATTCTCAACAGATAGATCACCGCTGCAGCCCTCAGCCTTTTCCTGACAGAGCCACAGAACTGACGCCTCAGTGTCGGATCTCCTGGCCCAAGGCTGCTGAATAAAAACAGACGGATGTGCTTTCTCTCTGCAGCCTCCACGAGCTGCACATGAACAGCTTCTGCAGACCGTGCTGTTGTGCATGCGTGTGCAGGAAGTGGAGTCACAACTCGGCATTATAGCATCTTGTCATAACCCAGACTTCACACATCTGCAGACAATCCGCTGCCTTGCGTTAGCCTGATCGTCCAAACAATCCGGGAGTACACGTGTCACTGCGTTAGCCAAACAAACCGTAAGACGTATGGGAAGTGACAGAAAAATGTGAGAATCGGAGGAGGCAGAAACAGTTTTAAAGCTCATTTATTGTTTGAATATACAGAATATCCATTAGGAAGGTGAAAACAGGTGTTTATTTTTTCCTACAATATAATATTTTAACAGCTAAATTACAAGTTTTACATTAGAATGTAATTTACATGATATGAAACATGAGTGGATTTAGACTAAATTGAAAGTTCATGGTGGTAAAAACATGTAAGTATCGTCATAATCCTATAACAAAAAACATGTAATCACGTCTCAATTCAGAAATTACTAGAAGCACAAAAAAGCAGATAAGTGTAAATATGGCGTGCATGTGGCATCAATCTATACAAGTGGCTGTAACCTACATGCCGTATTATAAAGTGCTTGTTTGCTCCTGTAGAAATAAGCCGACGGTAAATCGATGTCCCCCATTTCTGAAAGATTTGAATAGTGAGTGTTTATAGTTTTCAAGATGAGTGTTTGTCTGGACTGGAATTCAACAGGGAATGCAGCAAACCTTTAATGGTTTTGGTGCAAAATATTATTTATTATTGTTATTTATTTAATTGCCTTTACTTAACCAGGCAAAAAACACTGACGGATCTCTGATGCAAGGGAGGCCTGGTCCTGAAGGAAACCTAACATTTCTATATGATATTCAGGTGGGAAGGAGTTACACTGAACAGAAGAGGAGAGGTAGTTTGTTTGTTTCTTGTCCAACGCAGCGCAGAGACAAATCATGACAAGTGGAGGGAGAAAATGTATCCACCACCTGTTGCAAAGGAGGAGTATATACAATGTACAGTGTGTGTGTGTGTGTGTGTGTGTGTGTGTGTGTGTGTGTGTGTGTGTGTGTGTGTGTGTGTGTGTATCTACATACACACACATACACA
>NC_056508.1:45163459-45166614 GCF_014905685.2 Nematolebias whitei | reverse complement strand
AGATAGATAGATCGATCGATCGATCTGATCGGGAGGTGCCCAGAAAGCATTCTTACCTGAACCACCTCAACTGGCTCCTCTCACTGAGGAGGAACAGTGGTTCTACTCAGAGTCTCTCCTGATAACTGAACTTCTCAGCCTGTCTCTAAGGGAGAGTCCAGCTACTCTGCAGAGGAAACTCATTTCAACCGCTTTTATCCACGATCTCATTCTTTTGGTCACTACCCAGAGCTCATGACTATAAGTGAAGGTAGGAACAACCGACCGGTAAACAGAGAGCTTTGCCTTACAGCTCAGCTCCCTCTTCACCACAATGGACCGGCTCAGAATCTGCAATACTGCAGATGCTGCACCAATCCATCTGCTAATCTCACGCTCCATTCTTCCCTCACTCGTGAACAAAACCCAGAGATACTTGAACTCCTCCACATGAGGCAGAACCTCACCCTTGACTTGAAGAGAACAATCCACCCTTTTCCAACGAGGACCATGGCCTCAGATTTGGAGGTGCTGATTCTCATCCCAGCCGCTTCAAACTCTGCTGCGAACCACTCCAGTGAGAGCTGGAGATCATGGCACGATGACACCAACAAGACCACATCATCTGAAAAGAGCAGAGATGGAATCCTGAGATCACTGAACTGGAAACCCTTCGTCCCCTGGTTGCACAGAGAAATTCTGTCCATAAAAGTTATGAACAGAATCCGTGACAATGGGCAGCCCTGGCAGAGTCCAACTCCTACCCTGAAAGGGTCCGACTTACAACCAGCAATGAAAACCAAACTCTTGCACTGCTTGTATAAGGACCAAACAGCCTGTAGCAACAGACCCCACAGTGTACCTCGAGGAACACGGTCGAGAGCCTTCTCCAAGTCCACAAAACACAAGTAGATTGAATGGGTAAACTCCTATGAACCCCTCAAGGACCCTAATGAGGGTAAAGAGCTGATCCAGTGTTCCACAGCCAGGACAGAACCTGCATTGTTCCTCCTGGATCTGAGGTTCAACCAATGATCTGACTTGCTTCTCCAGTACCCCTGAATAGACCTTACCAGGGAGGTTAAGGAGAGTGATCCCCCAATAATTGGAGCACACCCTCTGATCCCCCTTTTTGAAGAGGGGAACCACCACCACAGTCTGCCAATCCAGTGGCACTGCCCCCGATGTCCACGCGATGTTGTAAAGGGGCGTCAATCAAAAGAGCTCCACAACATCCAGAGCCTTAAGGAAATCAGGATGAATCTCATCCACCCCCGGAGCCCTGTTACCACAGAGCTTTTTAATTACCTCATTGACCTCAGCCACAGTTATGGACAGACCAACCCCAAAGTCCCCTGACTCAGCTTCCTCCATGGAAGACATGCAGGTGGGATTGAGAAGGTCTGAGAAGTATTCCTTCACCTCTCGACGACCTCACTGATTGAGGTCAACAGCACCCCACCTTCACTGAACACTTCACTTTCAGACCTTTCTGTCGGTATAAAGTATAAACATAATTCAACGTTTCATTTAACTTTGCTTTTCACTTATTCCAAAAACCAAATAGTCTTCTGAAAATACACATAAATTGCTAAAATATTTTTTGAAAAGATCCATTTAGAACAAAATTTCACTTTCAACTTGCAAGTCTCACCAGGGAAGCTACTTCATAAAAATAAAAGTTTGTTTTCTGTCACAGAGGTGGTAAAATGCATTTGTGATAAAATCGTGTTCTCAGTCGTGTGAGATGATAAAAACAAGCAGGCAGCGCGCTAAACGTGTCTCGGCACATACGCTTCATCACATCTGAGTCTCTGAAGCAAACGAGGCATTGCAAACAGATGATTGTCGCTTTGTTGGGCGTTGAATCTTCTGCCCTGGATGAAGCTTTTATTACCTGAAGTTCACACATTATTTAAAACGACTGTTTACAGACACGTCCCCCACCAGCTCTAAAAAACCTCATTTCAACACGTTTAACCAGAAGGTGACTCCATCATTGTTCTGCATCAGGAGATTTTTTTTAACCAGAATCACAAATTATGTTACAACGAAAAGTAAAGAGTCCTATAAAATAAAAGTACGTCCAGTGCCCTGCTTTATTCATTCATTCATGGAGAACGTCACAACACAAACTGAAGAAAGAAACTAAATTCTCGTCAGGCTTCATCCATGGAGACAGTGCGGTAAAGGACTGCATGCAAAGACGGTAGTTTGATTCTCAGGAGGCAGTTGGATTTATGTGAAGTTCACAGAGTTTAAAACAATAAAAGAACAAAAAAATAATCCTATAATATTTTTTAACAGCCTGCCATTTGGTGCATTTAGCTATGAGGACCATCTTGAATCCAAACGTTAATCAGTTGTAGACTAGCATCCAATCCTTACTTTGGGAGCTTCATCAACATCTGCCCCGTGGTTCGTGAGATATTTTGCTAACAGGAAGATGTTTAAAGATGTGATATTAAAATATATTTAGTATTCATAGGATCACCTATGATAGAAATAATATTTTGTTTAAGCCTGAGTTACATGGTTGCCATGACAACTATCAAATGCTCTGCCCAACCCTGGGATTTTTTTGAACAGGGAAGAAATACAGCAAACCGTATTAGCCAATCAGAAAGACAGATTTTCCCGCCATTTTTACAGAGCAGAGAGGGGGGAGAGGCAGACGAGAGTTTCATGTTAGTCAAAAAGAGCAAAATGTTCAGATATGTTGTCTTCAAACTAACAGCTGCTGTGCAAATATTACAAAGTATATTGAAGGAAGTCTTAAAGTGTGAGTGAAACAAGGGGTGATGTAAAACTGTAGATTTCTACAGTGTTTAGTGTCAGAGATATAACAAGTTAAAAACACCTTGTTTAATTTAAACACATTTTATGTGGAACTGAATAGGAGCTGATGTGGGCACCCTGTCTTTTACAGGAAAAACTGTAAGTTTTGTCTAAACAACTGTTTATTTCTAATGATACTTAACAGAGACAACAAAGTCCCCATCAAGACCTGCGGGGTCCTAGAAAAGAAAAAGAAAGACCTTGAAAAGGCAGTGGATAGTCTTAAGAAGAAAACAAGAAAAAAATGCTAAAAATGATAAATAAAACATTTATTAATAATAATAATAATAATAATAATAATAATAATAATAATAATAATAATAATAATAATAATAATA
>NC_056508.1:45157370-45163449 GCF_014905685.2 Nematolebias whitei | reverse complement strand
TAATAATAATAATAATAATAATAATAATAATAATAATAATAATAATATATGTGTTGTCATCATTGTATGTTCCAATACAATGGTCTGCGTTTAACTCATTGAAGCGCGCGAAGCCGGACCCTGCGCCCCGACCCTGCGCCCAGACTTCACGTGCTCACAAAGGCCGGATTCTGAGCCCTGGCAGGCGGGAGGACCGGGACAGATGGTGGACACGTTTTTTTCAAAACAGTCGTACATAAAATAATAATTTAACAATATTTATCTGAGGAGCAGACTGCTTTGAGTTTAACTCATCGCAGAACTCTCACTCAGTGAACTAAAGTTCATTAAAAGTTAATTAGCAGGATTTTGGACACTCCTCCAGAAGCCGTCATGAAGTGCGGTGGAAATCCAGGCTGACTGTAGGTGTATTTCTTTTTCACTTTTGGTGCTTTGTTTTTGCATTTTTGTTGAGTGCTTGAATATTTCTTGTTGTTGTTGTTTTTTTAATTTGGCAAGTCGAGACAGTTCTTCTCGTCCTGAGCATTTCATTGCATTGTTGACCTTGTGTTGACCTGCATATGAAGAATAAACCTAAACCTATTTGTGGGATAACTTCTGTGAAGCAATTCTAAATAATATTGTATAAAGAAAAAAGAAACCATGGTGGAATATGTCTTATCCCCTTTACATCAAAGCCTCAACCTGGGCTCAAACCTGTCCACCTCTGAACTACCACAGCCTCATTTCTCCAGTAGTCATATAATTTGTCAGATATTTATTAATTTATTAACCTTTATTTAACCAGGCAAATCCCATTGAGATCACAGATCTCTTTTGCAAGGGAGGCCTGGGACTGAAGGCAGACTAACATGAAGGTTGTTGATCTGTGGGAGAAAACCTACGCAAGCACGGAGAGAACATGTGAACTCCACACAGAAAGACCCCAGGTCCAACTGGGGATTGAACCCAGGACCTTCTTGCTGTGAGGCAACAGTACTAACCACTGAGCCATCATGCTACCAGATATGTAGACACGGAACATGGGTCTTCCATGTTGAAAAGCAGGTCCTGTTGTACTTGTCCCCTCTGTCCTCAGTTTTCTGTGCTCTGTTCAGGATTTGTCTGTTGGCTCCAAGCTGCTGACTTATCATTTATCTTCTAATTTTAGTCTAACATTTGAAAAACAGAACGTTTCACTGACACAGCAGGTTTTGCTGCACATTTTTCCACTGAAGGTCCAGAGTTAGCAGTGGTCCTCTCACTGAGCTGCAACCAGCAGAACGTGTCCACGGGGCAGAATGTGTGACGTCCCCAGTGAGACGGTATCGGAGCTGATATGAGCTGAGCCATGCTCACATGTTTTTGAATGAGTTATACTTAAGAGGGAAGGAGAAGGTCCATCAAGGTTCTTTAAAAAGCAGCATGTGACCAAAACTTGAAGATTATATTTTCTCACTTTAAAAAAAAAATTGTATACGCTGCTGCCACAGTGCGATGATATGCAGAAATTACTTAAAGCGTACGTATTAAAAATGACTATCTGCAGCACTTATCAGTTTAATCTTAATACAGTTTTTAGCTCAAGCCATCACTTTCTGATCCGTAAATGCATCGTAGACTCTAATCTTCACACGTTGAACTTGCAAATATGCTTCCTGAACTGAGGAGTTTACCTAAAGCCGCAGTTTAAATAATCCAAATTCACTTGTGTTGGTGTGTAGTAATGTGCCTGTCAGATAGATGTCTTCTGGAGCAGTGGAACCTGCTTCATCTTGCATCTTTTGACTTGTTAGTGGGAGTATATGATAATAAATGTGATGATCTCTAACTTGGATTAATCTAAAGTCAGTGTTTGGTTTAATTGCAACTGTTGGTGACTAGTGGGCAGCACGGTGGTGCAGTGGGTAGAGCTGCCACCTCTCACCGAGCAGTTCGCTCTGGCTCAAATCCGGGGGCCTTTCTGGGTGCAGTTTGCACGTTCACTCCGTGCATGAATGGTTTTCTCCGGGTGCTCCGGTTTCCTCCCACAGACCAAAAACATGCATGTTAGACTGATTGATAAATAAAATGTCCCTAGGTGAGAGAGAGTGCGAATGGTTGTTTGTCTCTATGTGTCCCTGTGATGGACTGGAGACCTGTCCAGGGTGTCCCCCACTTCTCACACATGGCTGGACATGGGCACCAGTGACCCCCACCACCCGAAAAGGGAAAAGTGGGTAAAGATAATGGGTGGATGCATGTAGGTGGTGTTTCAAGATTAAGAGACAGTTGTGAGAAAAATGATAAATTTAGAGTTTTCATTTCACTTAATTCTGAGAATTTGGGAACAAAAGAAGGTTTGCAGGAATTGTTGATATTTATGAACAAGTACAGAATTTTATATTTGTATAATTTCATTGAGTGCATGCACTACCACCGTGCTGCCATAACTGCTTAAAGTGATGCAAGTACGAATGGAAACGGATTCAATGGAAAGTTTGAAACAAAAAGTTTGAATTGTATTACTGATCATTCATTTAGTCATGTTCTTACTTTTGCAAGACTAGCTGTTAATCCCAGGGTTTCTCTTGTTTGTCCAGTCGTGATCATGTAACTCCACCTGTTTGTTCAACGGAGCGGTTTAGAAACACTTGAAGACCAATCAGTTGTAAAGTCTCTTTGGTGATTGTTCTCATATGTCGTGTACCACTCAGGCAGTTTTTATTCAAATCAAATCTTCAGAAACATCTTCATATTTGAAAACGATGCTCTGAACTAAACCCCATATTTGCAGCATCAGAGCAGAAAAAATGGATTCAGGCTTTGGAGCTGTGCTGCCACCATGAGGAGGTCTTACATCTCTTTAATGGCACAGCTGATCTTTCTCACCCACCTCCTGGAAACCTTTCTTTTGTTACTTTTTAAACTTTTGCCACCCAGCACTTAATGCTCAATAGAAATAAATATTGAAACGTGTTAAAATTGCCTTTTGATCCATTTTCAAACATTAATATTCCGTTTCAACACAATTTGTCAGTTAGACCCAGAGTTGACAGGAAGTTAATTTTCAGTATGTAAATATCCTGAAACGTTGCAGTCAATAAAGATTTGATTATTTTTGTCTTTCCAAATATAATTATGTTTCCTGTCATCCAGCTGCATTCATACAGAAGCTGTGATTACTGGAAGTCCGCCTCCTCTGTATGCTCAGGAATAAATCCAAACATCTGTACATGAGGATTGACTTTATTCCCTGATGTTCTCTTCGCCTCTGATTAAACCTGCAGACTTGAAATGTCTGGAACCATGTTTGTTGATACACATAATTAAGTTATGTTATTTACAATAATCAGCAAGTTAGTAATTATTGCTTTTTCTGCTTGGTCGGTTGTTCATATTTACCTCAGAGGATTCAGTGGTTTGTAACGACCAACCAGCTATTTGAAATTTTATTTGTGTTTTATGAGTTCACTAATTTATTACACTTCCTGTGTTGAGAATTTTAATTTTTTACGGGACTTTGGAGAACGATTTGTTCAGTTAGCTTTGTGGAGATCTAGTAGAGTTCTGTATGAATGGGTAAATGAGGACACAGATTGTAGTGTAAAGTACTTTGAGTGTCTTGATAAGATAGAAAGGTGCTACATAAGTACAGTCCATTACTATTACTCTGTCCTAAATTGGAACCTGATCTTTGCTTTGTTGGAGAAAGGTTTAATTATAAATGCATAATATAGAGTAGCAGAGGAGCTATTTTACAACAAAAACAACAGCATCAGTGATAATAATAATAACAGTGATGATGATTTCAAGCCACTTTAAATCATGCAATGCTGCACCTTATGTTATTTGCCACTAGAGGGCGCTCACACTCCACCTGTGCTACTTTAAAACGTTATTTGTAAAACTCAATACCCATTAAATTATCTATTTTAATAAGATTAGTTCATTGGTGAGTTATAATTTATCTGCGATGTAACTTTTCAAACTTTCATTACCAGCTATAAGCTTAACAAAATAAAACGGACTGATAAAGTGGTCCAATTTAAAATTTCTACAATGTTTGTTTGATTTTTTTTTTTAAATGACTATTATTCATTCTGATCCACAGCCGTGGTTTTAATGCCCTTACTCTCATATTTCCAGAGTTTATCGACGGTCTTCAGAACCTTTGGGATCAAATTTTATATTCCTAACTTTGGTGTTGGTGTTATCAGCATCAATGGTGAAGGGAGGAACAAAAACAACTATTTTTATAGCACATTGTTTTAACAAAAGTGCTTGATTTTGTAAAAGATCTGAGGTTTTCTGAGTGTGTGATTGTGATAATTTCTCATGAATAAATGAAGATTTATAAATAAATAGTTTCTGTGTTTGACACTGGCTGTTTCCACAGCAGTAAAGCGCCCTCTGCTGTTCATGATGGAGCATTACAGTTGGTGGAAGAACATGTCAGGAATAATAAAAATAATGGTCTCAGAATAATAATAATAATAATAATAATAATAACTGATGTGCATTCTGGATCATGTTGGCGTTAAGAGTCTTTGCTGTAGGTCAAGGTGAAAAAACTAAGAGTGCATCAAGCTGAGTGTTTCCCTTTAAACCCAAACATGACGCAGAGGCTTCCGTCCTGATGCCCTTGTTGAGCCTCTCGCTCCTCTCTCCTCCTCGCGCGGTATCCATCCAGCGCACCTCCTGCATCCCCCTCTGGACCATCCCCTCCCTCCTTTCTTCTCCTCTCCTCCTCCTCTCTGGATGTGTGGTGCTCCATCAGGCGGAGAACCGCAGGGTGGGGATAGAAACAGATGATGGGAGCATGAGAGCGGAGGGCTGGCAGCGGCAGGTAGGCAAACAACATGGGGGGGGGGGGTGTGGATCACAGTTAATGCATGCATTGACTGTGCAGGAAGTGAGTCTGGAGGTGGATGTTGATCCAAGGCCTCCGTCTAGTTCCTGGCGTGTTTGTTTTGGTGCAGCTGGAGAGATGCTGCGCAGTGCGCGCTGTCCAGATGTGTTCATGTCCTGCTCCCCCCCTCATGTCCCTCACTCATTGCGCCTAAACAGAACAGAAATGTAACCTTCCTCAGCTGCTGGATGCTCCTCGGGCACAGTCATCCATGTTTGCGCGCGGCAGAGTCGTGACAGGTTGCCTCGCGCTGCAGTTTGACCTTGCAGCATTTGTGCGTGTTTCTTATTCTTATGTAAACCTGGATCCTGCCTAACAGGATGGAGGTTTTTATTCTGAACATCTAAAGACTTAATGAATTTTCCAGGTGTTTGAATGTTCGAGTTCATAAATAATGTTTTATAAAAACATAAACCAGATGTGGAAAAGGACCGAGTTTGAATAAGTACTTTGCTGTATATCAATAATCATGATGCATCAAAACAAACATTGTCTTTAGAGGAAAATGCTGACTAATGTCCAAAAAAATCATTTGAATAACTGCTGACTCAGCGTTTACACGATTGCTACTTGTTTATTTTGCAAACTACTTCTGTGCATTTTGTGCTATTTTAGCCACTCATACACCAAAACATTCAGCTTATTCAGGAAATGGGTGCCTTGACTTTTTTTTATTATTATTTGTATACTTTTATTCAGTGAGAGCTGCTTCAGATTTGCTCTATTTTTGTCTTTTTATGCTGCTTTTAGCAAATGACAGCTTTAGCTTTTAGCTATGTTTTGGCTACTTCTAGCATTTAGCTGGGCTTTCACTAAATCTAGCATCTAGCTAGCCTTTTGCTACTTTTAGCTTTTAGTTATCCATATACTGTTATCTTTTAGCTGATATTTTGCTGCTGTCTTAGTAGCTCCGTTTCAGCGTTCACGCTGGATTTTCACAGGAAAATAAAATTTCCCTCATTAATTTAATTTTGCAGGAAGATGAAGCTCACATGAAAATATATTTGCATAAACAGAATTTTAAAATGGGTCACAATAACTAACTCCAAAAATTTAACTTTTTAAATTGCTTTGTGTTACAAGAGTTTTGTTTTCCACGGCTCCATAGTTTGTTATTGACTGTTTTTTAAACAATTCTTTTCTTTTAAACATTTCATACAGACCTGGTCCTGCAGACCTAGTCCTGTAGGCCTGGTCCTGCAGGCCTGG
>NC_056508.1:45118592-45157360 GCF_014905685.2 Nematolebias whitei | reverse complement strand
GTCCTGCAGACCTAGTCCTGTAGGCCTGGTCCTGTAGGCCTGGTCTTTTAGACCTGATCCTTCAGGCTTTGTCCTGCAGACCTGATCCTACAGGCCTGGTCCAGACCTGGTCCTTCAGGCCTGGTTCTGCAGGCCTGGTCCTGCAGGATTGGTCCTGTAGACATGTTCCAGTAGATCTGGTCGGTCTTGAACCCATTCGTATGAGTTCAGTTTTTGTGGCGTAACGAAGGAGAGGAGCTCAAAAACGGCCCGTTGACGTATTCGGAGGTCTGTTTTCTGTTGCAGCTCTCTCGTCTTTGCAGCATGGCCATCTTGTCAGCTGCAGACACCACACACACCCTCCATCATCCACCAATAGTGGCTCTCCTGCTCACGTTTCACACGAGTGGTGGACTGACTGTCGCCATGGTAACCAGTCATTCATTGCCACAGCATGCTGTTTGCTGAGATGCACCCATCTCTGATCCTTCCCTCCTCTTCTTGATAAAATAACAACAATCAGAAAAAAATAATCTGGAATAATTCATTTCAGTTCTTCATTCCCACAAGTCTCAGCTCTACTTGAACGCTGCTCTCGCAGCTCTTGTTTCTGCTGGACCGTTGGTCGTAATGCTAAGTGCACCGTTTAACTCGACGGCTGGGCGCGCTGCAGAGGATGACATGAAAGGATTACGCCTGTGGAAGCAGCAGTTCATGTCACTTTCAGCTGTTGCTCTTTGCACCTACGGTAATTAGATATCGTGTTACTAATTCCTGCACAGATGGGAGTGGGGTGGGGGACAAGTTTGCATTGTGGCAGCTGATACTTGAACATTAAAATCAAACTGGTTTATCCTCAATTTAGACTTAAAATTCACTCAAACTGATCATTTCAGAGAAAAACAAAACAACTCCTGGTGACATCATTTTACAAAAAGAAAATTATTAAAATTAGAGAAAATTTGTGAACAAAAGAGCAAACTAAACAAAAAATAACTTTTTTAAGAAACCTGATGTGATTTTCTACTGCAGTCTATTGGAATTATTTATTTATTGTTTTGAAATATCTATCATAAAAACAGATCCTTCGACTCACATTAGCATGAAAAAAATCTGTGTTTTGAAATATAAACCATTCAGTTCCATTTATTTAAATACAGTAGAGTAAAGTTCTCAATCTAAAGCAGCAGGTTGTATTGAATCTTCACTTGAGCGAGCACAAAGAAGACAGTGGAAAGAAAAAACTCCCTTCAACAGGAAGAATCCTCCAGCAGAACCAGGCTCAGGACGAGCGGCCGTCTGCTTCGACCCGCTGGGTTTGAGAGGAACAGGAAGTAGAAACAAACAAACACAGAATGGCAGGTCCAGGTGAAGTTTATAGGAGGAAAGACAAAAGAACATGTCAAGAAATGAAATAATTACGAATACAAAACTGAGCAGAGTAAATAAGGACAGCAGAAATGTGGTCAGTTTGTCCTCCAGTAGTCTAAGCCTGTAACAGCAGAACTAAGGGATAGCTCAGGAAGCCCAAGCCAACTCTAACTATAGGATTTATCAAAAAGGAAAGTCTTAAAACTGGACAATGTGTCAGCCTCACGGACAGAAACTGGAAGTTGGTTCCACAAGAGAGGAGCCTGAGAACTGAAAGATTTTCCTCCCATTCTGGTTTTGGAAACTCTAGGAACCACGAGTAAACCTGCAGTCTGAGAGCGAAGTGCTCCGTTAGAAAAATATGGAACAATAAGGTTTGTAATATAAGATGGAGCTAGGTTGTTGAGAGCTTTGTAGGTTAGAAGATTTTGCTGCAAACTATGCTCGTACAAAAAAAAAACAAAAAAAAATTATATATATATATATATATATATCGTACTGTGGCAAGTAGAAAATGATGAACAATTTTCAGCTCCATTCATTCATTTTGGGACTTCTTCAAACAGAACATGATGCTCTCCTGTCCAAGACTGCACCTTGAGATCTTTCCATGAGCAAGTTTAAACGCAGAGAACGCGACGGATGACATGAGGAAGTCTTCATTCAGTCTCTCCCCTCTCCTGATCACAAATATTGATTTTCTGTTTTTACGAATGCTCTTTGGTCGTCTTGCCTTTTGAGCAGTTCAGAGATGGAGATGCACTCTGACATGCTTTCAGTCGTTGTTGATCGGCTCATTAATGACAAACCCCATTGTGCATTAACTATTCTGGGATCTTGACCTGAATTAAAGCTGGACTAGAAAAACTTTCCTTCCAAAGCCTATTTAGAGCTAAAATCTTACCCCGTGAGAGAAAACCAAAAGAAACGAAACCCTGCAGGGTAATTTTGTAAAGTAAAAACAATTTACGCTAAGACCCTTGATAGTTGTTGTGGGGTTTGCAGGCTTAAATTAAATTACTGCACCACTCTGCCCTGTTCCTTTAAAATGTCCAGCTGATTGTACAGTAGCTTGGTGCTGTGCTGTGCAGAACCTCAGCTGGTCTGCAGACTCTGCAGCAGCAGGGCGAGTCTGCAGGATGTGTATGATCTGCTTCAAACTGATTATTTAGCTTTTATTCAAGACGGATCAAGATGCTCACACTTTCATCTTTCAGTAGTTCATTGTTAGTTTTACTGTTTGTTTTCATTTGTTTATTTTATTTCAGCAGATTAAAGGTTGAGTTTTCATTGCAGTTGAACCAGGAGCAGGGTCTGCAACCTAAACATGGTGTCAGAAATCAGCTGATGTGACACATCGTTTCATGCGTTTACAACACTCTGGATTTTTTTTTTTTAAATGCCCATTTTTCTAAGTATTTGCACCTCTTGCTTAGACACAAATGGGATTTTTGGCGAGAGAAAAAAGAAACTAGTTTTAGACTTGAGGTACAGAAGTTTTCAGAAATGATTTAGAGCAGCCTATTTTGGGCGTGTCATCTATCAATTTGTTTCAGAAACCAAAATAACAACAAAGCCTTTTAAACTTTATTTTATATAGCTGTCTCGTTTTAAGTTGGGCAGCCAACTTGGGACCAGAACGTCCCAGGTTCAATCCCCAGCCAGTCCCATGTGGTGTTGCTGAGCAAGACGCCTAATCTCCAATTGCTCCCCAGGCACTTGCTGCCCACTGCTCCACCTGGGTGTATCTCAGGTGTGATGGGTTGAATGCAGAGAACTAATTCCACTCTTAAATGGAAACATACAATGATGAAAATCTCTGGCTTCCCCCTAAATGTGGACTTTTTTGCCACCTAGTGGCACAGCTTGGACATTGCAGTGTTTTTGTTTGATGGCCCCCGATTCTGCACAAACATTGACAATGTTTCTCATTCACACGCTCATATAGTGCTTCCTGTTATATATTTTCACACTACATACAGCACATCATTTATTATTATTATTAGAGAGTGGTGGCACCGAGGTTAGAGAAGGTGGGCCTGTGATCAGAAGGTCGCCGGTTCCACTCCAGGTGCTGACAACATCGAAATGTGTGTGGGATAGGTGAAGCACCCACATCCTCATTTGCCCCACTCTGGACTCTTGAGCAAGGCCCTTAACCCCCACCATCTTCTACCTCGAGCACCCTAGATGGCAGCTCTCTGCTCCACACAGAGGGCTGTGGTAGCTCAGTGGTCTGTGATTGAGACAGGAAGATCATCCGGTGTGAAAATAATCACCAAGTCTTCATGTTACTTGCTTCACTGTGGCAACCCCTGAAGAAGGGAGCAGCCAAAAGAAGAATTTATTATTTTTATAATTATCATTAGATTACTAGTAACATTGGCATCAGAAGCGTTTGTAATGTGGGGGGAGACACACTGGTGTGTGTGTAGGGGAGAGGGGTCTTGGAGTCCTCCTCCAGAAATTTTTGAATGAAGTAGATGCCATTTCCTGCATTCTGGTGTATTTTAATGGGCTGTTAAACATCTACATTTACCTACATAAGTAAACACTTGATTCAATAATTATTTTAGAGAGCAAAAAGAAGTAGCCTGACCAACAGCTCTCCTTGTGTGAATACAGAACGCTCCGCTTCTCCCAAGCATCCTAGTCTCCCCACGTCAAAACCTGCTGGAACTAACGTAGAGCTCAGCTAGCATCGTGCAAAACATACGCGTTAGCTAAGATGCTACAGACATAGCGCTCCGCTTCTCTCACACATCCCAAGCTCCCTGCCCCATCAGCAACTGTCAGCACTAATGTGGCGCTAAGCTAGTGCGCAACACAGAGGTGTCTCCCCCTCCTCCCCCCCCCCTGTGAGCGTCCTGCCAAAACAGATGACCGAGGAGAAACACTCCATGTGGTGCGAAGTTGTCGTCGGTAACCAGGAAAACCAGGAGTGGATCTTTAGTGGTTTGAGTATTCTCCTATTAATCAAGTGGAATGGATTCATTAATGAAGACAGAAACAGCAGTTGTACTAATATTTCATGGTAAATGTGGAGGGGTCTAAATTGTTATTTTTTTATGTTGAGGTGGGGGGCACGTCCCCTTCACATATAATTTTTGCAACGCCTATGATCAGTAAGCATATCAGGATAGGCAGGGGTTTGGTATCTTGCCCAAAATGACTTCAGCAGTGCTGCAGAGGCTGGGGGTCGAACCCTGATCCTCTCTACCACGTGGCTAACTCCAGCCAAAGAATAATGTGAAGGGTGGTGATGGGCTCAGTGTAGACGGGGTCCAAAGGAATGAAAGCAAAACGTTAGTGTAGCCAAATAATGAAATATGTTTGGATTTGGATGGTCGACACTGGATTTCTTTACAAACCACCTGAGTAAATGAGCTGGTCTTACTTTAAAAACATAATTAATTAATAAAAAATCCCAGGACTCGACAGTAGTTTTTAAACTTCTGCCTGTTTGAATTCTGTGTGCACATCTCCTCTGTCTGACCTGTTAGATGCCACGAGTTGTTAGTCTGCTCGGTCCACACAACACGAACGTGTTTCTGCTTCTTAGCTCAGTCCACGCGTCGTGTTTCACTGCTCAGTTCGGGTGAAAAGCTTGTCCTTCGTCTGTCACTAACACTGCACAACTTAGTAAAGGTCACTCCGTGCTTAGAGAGCAACACAAGGTGTCAGGTTTGCTGCAGTCAGATGAACAATTGTGTCAATATGCATTTATAATGTTTAGCCTCATCCTGCGTCTCCTCCTCACAATCCATCCCCTCGCTTCATCTCACTGCGTTTCCTTCCACCCTGTCCTCGTCTCAACCAACGCTCTCCATTTTTCACTCATCATTTCTTTCTTGTGCCTGCTCGCTGTTTCCTCCTCATCACTGTGGAAGCTGCTGGCGTGTCAGGGTGGCGTTACGTAACCAGCCTGAGGTAGTAAAGCCTGCATGACGATGTGCTCTGATGCTGTTCAGTCTGTTGTCAGCAGCTGAAGCAGGACAACATGCCTTCTCAGACTTTGTAACATTTCATTTAAAACATTTTGCTCATTAGTTTTTATTGAGGTTGGTCCTTCTCTAGAAAGTTAACCAGCTGATGTCCCCCGTCGCAGAGGGATTTGAACAGTGAATGTTTAATAGTTTTTGAGATGAGTGTTTTTCTGGACTGGAATTGACGAGAGAATGGAATAAACCTTCACGTTTTTGGTGCAAGATATTCAAGTGGGTAGAAGTTACTCTGTGGAGAAGAACAGAGGTGGATTTTTTTTACTTGGCCCAGGTGGCACAGAGTGACAGATCCTGGTGAATGGAGGGAGAAATTTGAACTAGGTGCAGTGGTGGAGCCAGGGGGTGGCCAATGGTGGCCTTGGCTAACGTAGATTAATCTTCAGCCACCCCAAGGGCCACCCCCAATCATTTGAGGAAACTTTAAGCAATATAAAAACTAGAAAGCATAGTTTCCTCAAATGACAGATGGATGGTTATATATATTTATTTATTTATTTTTCCCCCCTCTTTGCTCCATGACAGGTGACAAAAACGGAAGAAAATTAAAAACTGAGTAATTCAATTTTGAAGGATGATTTTGTACTAGAAATGCAAAATTTGATTAAATTCAAGTCAGCCTATTTCATCTGCCATTTGAAAATCCAACTATTTAGCAATTTTTTATTATTATTATTTTTTTTTTTTACAATTGAGACACTAAATCAGTATTTTCCAGTCAAACAAAGCCCTTTTGTGTTTTAGCAGCTTCCTGTATCAAGATATGACAACAGAAATGTCTCAGATAAAACAAATAAAAGCAAGAACAAAACTCTGTTTAATCATTTAATCAACTGCATATTAGTTTTGTCAGAAGTGTTTTATATTAGATGCCCTTCCTGATAAAACCTTCACCTCATTCAAATACACCTGCAGTGGCTGGTTTAATCTACCCTATTTCTATGCTTTAACAAATAAACAATGATAAACATAAACAATAATTTAAAAGTTCAGTGCATGTTTGTCACTCAGAGTTCGAAAGCTGGTTGTAGTCCCTGAATTTTATATGAAGGGACTTGAAACTCGAGTTTAAGTGGATTTCTTAACATATTTACATATAAACTAATCATAAAATGAGTTATGGGATCATTCCAGGTACAGCATAGATCTTTTGAAGTAAAGTCCTACATTGCTGCAGCAGAAATGTGCTCCATTAACTGGCGTTTCAGAGAAATGTTTTGAACTGTGTGTTCTCACATCTGTGTTTAAACAAAAAGGCCTTGAGCTCACGTCTCCATCTACCGATTCTCATGTGACATGTCAGTTCTCGTTGCTCGTTGCTTATATATTTTCATTGTGTTCTCCTGCAGGCTCCATGTTCTCGGAGTTGAGCTGAAAATCGCAGGGTGAGAGCGACGACAGACGTAAAGTTGAGCGAGCGGTTGTCTGGCTCCATGTCTGCCCCTGCTCCAGCCAGTCGGAGGTCTGCGTCGGGTTCTCGTCGGTAGGTTGTAAAGAAGCGTCTGCTAACTGTTCGTGGTTCTTAGTTCTCATTTTGATAACAGAAGCATTGTTTCCAGTGTGGACACAGTCGAGCTCTTTGTGCATGTTCATCATGACTATACAACTAGTTCATCTCATACTGGAACCAGGAAGTCTGTAGCTTACGTTAGACTGCAAGTGAACATTTTGTCCTGTAAGGTTTCCTGCTGGGGAGTGAAAAATGTGCAAGATTTGGACATGACAAGCGCTAAAGAACACCAGCACTAAGGGATGGAAGCATCTCTACCACTGCCGCTCTCGTCGTTTCACTCCCAGTCTACGATGTTTAGGACCTGCCAAATGTGGTCCAAGTTGTCAACGAGGATGTGGGCGCCATTGCTCAAAATGTACACGTCAGATAAATGCAGGTTGTTTTGTCCAATCTGATGGAAAAGCTTTTATCACTTTAACTGCTGAAACCGTTTAAAAAGAAAGGTGGCCGTTGTTTTGAGATACGATCAGCTGTGTTTGAGCCTTTTGTTCCCATTTCACACTCCAGTTCAACAGCTGGCAAATATACAGTTTTGTTTGTCAGCTGTTGATCCAAAAGAAAATAATCAAGAATAATGTGTTATAAATAATCCGCTGCCTTTCATGTGTCTGTTTTACTCTTAGCGATGAACTGTGCCAAAAGAAATGGCGTCTGTCTAAAGACAACACCAGTTCTGTAAATGTTGAGACTTTGTGTAAATAAAAACGGACTGATCGTGAAATTTGGAAATATCACAAACCCATATTTTATTCACCATGAAGCATAGTAAACATATACATTTCTAAAACTAAGAAATTGTACATGTTTTATTATATGAGGTGACGTTTGTAAAGTTACACTATCAAAAATTAACAGCAATATTTTGTTTTATTTAGCTTTTCATTAGAAAAAAAAACATTTTTTTTCAAAGTCATATTTTCACCGTTATTCATACATTTATAAATGTCATAGTTCACTAACTAAATATTTAATTTACAATCATTTAATTTTACAAACTAAATACTTAATTTGCAAGTTAAATATTTAGTTAGCAAGCTAAAAAATGAGCTCCATACTAAATATTTAGTTTACAAACTAAATGTTTATGTCCAAGCTAAATGTTTAATTTACAAACTAAATTTAACTTGCAAATTAAATATTTAGTTAGTGAACTAAACATCTAGGTGTAAATTAACTATTTAATGTCCAAGCTAAATATTTATTTTCAAAACTAAACATTTAATTTCCAAACTATTTATTGTCCAAGCTAAATATTTAATTTCCAAACTAAACATTTAATTTCTATGCTATATATTTAATTCCTAAACTAAATATTTAGCTTGAACCTAAATATTTATTTTCAAAACTAAACATATAATTTCCAAAATAAATATTGAATTTGCTAACTAAATATTTAGCTTGGACCTAAATATTTATTTTCCAAACTAAACATTTAGATTCCAAAATGAATATTTAATTTGCTAACTAAATATTAAGGTTGGACCTGATTATTTAACTTGCAAGTTAAGTAGTTAGTTTGTAAACTAAATATTGAAATTGTAAATTAAATATAATTACATTTATAAAAGTATGAATAACATGGTGACAATATGACTGAAAAAAAAGGCAAACCAAAATATTGCTGCTAATTTTTCCACTGTGTAACTTTACAAACGGCACCCCATATTATTAGGGTATTGTTAAGTTTTATGGCAGCAACACATAAGAAATTTGTGAGAGTGGCAACAAAAGGCTGTAAAAATGTTCAGAACAAGAAACAACTAGAGGAGCATTTAGTAACTAATTACCGTAGGTTAATTCACAACAGGTCAGTGGGAGGACGGGGTATAAAAACAACTTTTTAGAAAGGCTGAATCTCTCCATGGGCAGAGGTTTTAAACAATGTGTTATTTACAAAAAGACCAAGTAACTGGAACATGATGAATCAAATGTATTGGTGTTTTCTTCTGAGCCTTTTAAAGTGTGCGGAAGGATAAAAAAAGACAACAAGAGATGTATTTTGTGTAACAATAAACCAATTAAGTATAAACTTCTAATTTTTCTTTGTTGCAATTTGGAAATTTATGCAATCTACAGTATTTTTTATTGTAGTAAAAACAATAATTGTTGAATCTTGTTGTGGTTCTGGTTAGCACAGTTAGCGCTATAGGACCACTGAGAGTCAGTCTGGGTTTCCTATTGGTTAGTGAGTTGCATGATCACATTTTATGGAACTTCTATTTCATTCTGAGTTTTAATAAGTATTATTATTCCAACTATTGCTTCCTATGGCTTGTTTGTTCTTCAACCAGAGCCAGCTCGTCTGCTCTCAGTGGTTCTGATGGTGTTAGTGGCCTGATGATGACGAGTGGTCACAGATGAGTCTGTGTCTGTGGTGTCCTCTTTCTCATCTCCTCTTCCTCAGATTCAACCCTCTGAAGGCGCTGCAGCCCAAACGCCGCTTGCAGCAAATTGTGGCGTCCTCGCCCGTGCCGGCGCCCAAGCCGGCATCGGAGTCGGGGACGGGGGCATCCGCAGCCACGCTGCAGGTGGCTGTTCCGGTGCCTGCACCCCCTGCGTGAGACACACTTCAATGACAGTCTCGGAGAGCATGAGCTGTAGCTGTAGCTCCGACGCTGCAGCCACTAAACCAAAACTGAAACATAAATGGCAACAACAGCACACGGGCATCTTTATGGAGCTGAGCTCTCATTTTCTTACACCCGAGCATTTAACCTTAACTTTAGCTGGTGTGAAATGATGTTTTACACATTTAGGTTTGAACAGGACGTCTTAAAAGCTGCTTTAGGGGCTTCATCAAAACTGAACATCCTCAGATGAGATTTGAATTTCAGTTTGTTTACACTCACTATACCTAGATTTATTGTTTCTTACTAACATTTCATTATCTTTATGGTTATGTCTATAAAGATTTCAGTGTTCAAAGTGTTTCAGGTCAGAATATGACATCCCATAAATAAACGAGCTCAGCACATGAAGAGGAGCTTCAGTCTACAGCCATGCTGCGTAAACTGTTTTCTTTATTTTAATTTAAAGTAAACAGGTTTTAGTCATTAAAACGGAACTGTTTTCAGCGCTGATGCGTGTGTGCTGCTGTTGGTGAATTTGAAGTCGTGCTCTGGAGGCAGACTGTGATCACGACTGATCACTGCTCAGCAGCATCCTCTGCACCACCAGCGTCATCGCAGATCAAAAAGGCTTCCTCTGAGATCTGACTCAGCACAATTCAGTGTCATGAGCAAAGTCACTGTTTGTAAAAGAACACGTCTGCACTTCACTCATGATTACTAACGCTTCACCAACGCAGGCTCCATCTGAGCAGATGGAGGGAAAAGGCACCGTTGTGCTCTTTTCAGTCACTTTCCGGGCTCATTGCTTACTCTAGGCTGCTCCCCTCTGCCTGTTGCTGCTCTTTTAATGTCTTGGCATCTTATTTGTCAAATATTGATCTTCAAAGAGCTATTGAGCTGTCAATATCTGGCCTCTTCTCTGTATTGTATTGCACAGGACACGTTGACTCAGCACAACCGCACAAGGGTTTAATTCAACAGCATTTCAGCTCTAAATAGTCTCTAGTGAATTAATAAAAACTTAAAGTGCATAACTTTTACTCAACATCAGCTAAATGCTAAAATAAATTATAAAAATAGCTCAGGTGGGGGAAAAAGTCATTACATTACAAAAAAATGTAGACTGTTAAAACCTTTAGGTGCATTAGCCACAGTATGCTACAGGTCGTATTGGGCCTTGTCGGGCTTTATTCATGGTTAAAATGATTCTCATTTAATAAATATTTTATAATTTAGAGTTTTGTGGCTGCAATAAATTGTGACAGTTGTGTCTCCTTCCTTCAGTCAGCAAAACAGCTTTTGAGATTAAAGTTGGCGTTCATCAGGGTTCATGTCTCAGCCCACTGTTGTTGGTTGTTCAATTCAATTCAAAATACTTGATTAATCCCAAAGGGAAATTATTTGTTGTTGTAACTCATTATCCTCATTGTTGTGATAGATGCAGTTACTGAACTTATTAGGAGAGAAGTGCCGTGATATATGTTGTATGCAGATGACCTACTTGTGGCTGGAGATTCTGAAGTTAATCTCCAAGATAGTTTCAGACGGTGACAACAGGCACTTGAGTAAAAGTCTGAAAATAAATGCAGCAAAAACAGAGACCATGGTCTGCTGGAAAGCTAGTGAGACCTTAACAATTACTGATAATAGAGGAAATGTACTGAATCGGGTTGAAACGTTCAAGTATCTGGGGTCGGTGATAAATGCCCAAGGAATCTGTGAAGAAGGTGTTAAACACAGAATTGGTGTGGCGTAACAATAATGAAAGGAGCTGACTGGAGTGCTTTGTGACAATAGAATGCCGATTCGTAGGCAAAGTGTAAATAATTTTTTTTTTAATTAAAGGGAAAGATGATGGTGCGCCGTCTTGCTTTGTGGAGTATGGACATTAAAGCGAAAGGAAGAGGAACTCCTAGAAAGAATAGCAATACGGATGCTATGTGGGATTCTTGGAGTATCCGTCAAGGATAGACAACAAAATGACGATGTTAGAAAAACGCTTGGCACGGCATGCATCATGTATAAGATACAGAAATCAAGAATGAGATGATATGGGCATGCACAGCAAATGGAAGATAACGAGGTGAAAGGGCTATTAAACAGAAGTTTTCGGTCAATGAAGCAGGGGACAGCAGAAGAAGAGGTGGATGGATATGAAGACACTCCATCTCACAACAGATGATACACGAAACAGCAAAATGGAGAAGAAGAGTCCATGTGGCTGACCCTGCTCTGAAAGGAGCGGGACCTACAGCCTGAAGGAGAGAGAACCTCCAAGTTGTCCAGAAAAACACCTAAAGGCGCCGTTACAACCAAACCGATGGGTTGATAGCACCCTTTAGTGGCAGCTCCAAATATGACAGTTCATTTGATAAATTACTACGTTCTATTATTTTAATTTTGAGTTTAATATTGTAGCCACACAGCATTTTTTAAATTCTAACCCTTATTGACTTTAGCACGAGACCCAAAGCATCGGTACATTTTTGCCTAATTGCTTATTCACAAAGTCTTCCTTCCACTTGCTCTTTAAAGAAAAAATTATGCAAAATGTTAAATTGCTTTACCATCATGAAATGTTAACAAACAAAACAAACAGAAAAGTCCACAATTTGATGTACAGAAATAGTAATAGACTAAATATAAATAATTAAAATAGTTATTTGTCTTGGTTCAGTCCAGTTGATTTATCTTTAGAACATCATCGTTATCATCTGACCCAACACAAAGACAAAAGCCATGTTCAGATGTGGTGTGTTGGCGTGTAGTCACCGTGTCCTGTGTCCAAATCCCTCACGACTGCTCTGACTTGTCCTGTTCGTCCTCTCCTCCAGCTGTGGAGGCCAGTGACTGGGCAATAATCCTTTTGAAATATGTCGCTAATAATCTGAGCTTCTGACAAAACTTGTTTCTAAATATGGAGCATTATAACATTTATTGCAACAACAAATTGTGACACAAGTTGCCCATCATGGATTGTCCTTCCTTTGCTTGGCTGTACTTTGACTCTCAACTTCATTGTTTTTAGCAGGATGGTTTCAGGAGGAACTGCTGAGGATCAGCAGACAGTTTCATTTAAAGACAGGAACCAGGAGGGAACAGCTGGCACAGCTCACACCAAACCCTTAGAATAAACTGTGTTGTCATTTATTTCAAAAAGGCAAACATATAGATTTTAAAATGGACATAAGTTTTTCTGAATTTTAAAAGGAATAGTATGCTTGTAGCACGCAAAATAAAATATTTAATAGCAGCTTGAGAGCCAGGCTGAACTGTTACCTCTTGCGTTCAGTCTTCCAGCCTCGAGGTTTATGTTTAATGAACGAAGCTATTTTCTAATGTCTGTTAGCTCCCATGTTTGTATCCTCACCATGGTTCTCCCAACTCATGCCAATCTGAACATTTTATCTGGAACGATTTGCCTTCTGGAAGTTCTCCTTAACATTTACATTTTAAACAGCAGATGTTTTCATAACAGCTGTACTCTTCATAATTATAGTGCGTGTGCTACGTTTGGGGCTACAAATGAAAATACAGTTCAAATTTTTAAAATGACCATTTTTCTGATATGATATGGAAAGTTAGACTTCTATTTATTAGCTTTGAACAGTTTGTGGCAGCTGAATGGAGCAGCTCATCCTGGTCAAATCATTTCAAACGGTTTACAACTATAAACATCATCTGCTGTGCTGTTGTGTTTGGATGCATTTGAGTGAAAGCTTATCTGATGTAAAATGCTTCTGGATGATGAGGCTGTTAGAAAGAAATGCTAATGTTAGTACGCTCTCCTGCTTCCCTCAGGGCATCTTTTCCTCTTAAGTGTTTCAGACTTGAGAGTGTTGCCGTTTCGTTCTCTACTGGTAAAGCTGCAGATCGTTTTGTGTAGATGTTCCACATCGGAAGCCAAATTGAGCTTCAACCTGTTAATGCACGGCCTCTTAGAGAGCCACGTCTCTTCAGTGCTTGTTGGTTTGACTTTGGTACCACCTGCCAAGACGCAACATGCCTGACAGCTTTGTCTCACCTCCAGTAAAACTCACTGTATAGATTTGGAGCATGCACGTGGCATCATGTCTGACAATCCATCGGTGTATATATTTCCTATGCTTGATATCAAGCGTAATTTCTGCCCACCTTTTCTTGTGACAATGCCATAACTGTATGTTTGTTTTCACCACTTTGATGTTTTAATGCATCAGTTGAACAAACTTTCTTACTAATAAGATTTTTTTGCCAACCAGTGGTTCTTTTGTCCAACTACTTAGAGGATAAATAATAATAGTCGACCAAAGTGCTGCAGTACAAACCCAGAAGCACCAGCTGATTCTTTTAAATGCACTAGTGGACCACTAAATCAATATAGTTGAAGGAAACCAAGTATAAAAAAACCTCTTACATGTTTACTAATCAACACAAATTCTGTAACGTTTTACTCAATACCCAGATAATAAGTGACCAAAAATAGCAACTCCAAGACCAGGGAATTATTAACAGTGTTTACTTACAAAAAGTGAAAATCAGTGGTTGGCTGCAACTCAGCTGGGAGGGACTGGAACCCTGGAGATCAAGGGCGAGGGTTAATATGGAGGTTTGGATCCTTGAGGATGATTCAATATATGGTTTGTCTCTTACTGTTAGAAGCCAAGATCATCACAAGGGTGAAGGTCCAAATAGTTCCAGTTACCATGAACGAGGAAGTTCTAAAGAGGTTGCATACATCAGGGTGGAAGTCGAGGAATGGCTGAAAGAATCACTAGGAGGTTTATAAGCTGAAGCCAGGGATGTCCACGGCACAGGAGGAACACAGGAGTCATGTCTGCAACACGTTAGAATAAGACATTAGTTTTAACAAATCACAAGGACTGGTAAAGTGGTTAGGAACACAACTACCGGTAGGCAGACAATGCATCAGCGTTGAAGTGACGTCATCGACTGCCATTTATACTCCTGCAGCTCATTAGTAGATCGGTCCACAGGTGTGTGCTCGTTGGCGCCATCTAGTGTCGAGAAGCTGCAGGAGAAAAACTGGAACTTCCACAAATTCTACTTACTATTTCACTAGTTACTGTCAAATGTGCACATTAATCAAATAGTGCAAGTTAAAAATTTAATGCTAACAAGTCGAATCAAATTCTGCTCAACTAACTGCTCATGTATTAAGTCATGTATCAAGTTAAATAGCGAGAATTTTGGTCTTTGCTTCAAGGCTAGAATAAATTAGGTTGCAGCATAGTGTGCACATTTGACGGTGACTAGTAAAACCGTGGGTAGAATTTATATTGATGTTAACATGCAAGAGTTTTTATGTCTGCTAGTTAACGTCTATGGTCCGGTGGTTGGGTTCACTTTTGTACTAGTAGTTCTGCACTTTGGCTGACCACTTGGATTTCCCCTTAAACTAGTTTTAATAAAAGTGTCACCAGTTGAAAACTAAAGTCTTCCTAGTAAGAGTGTTTGTTCAACTGGTGTACCAAAATGTCAAACTAGTACAACCAAATGTGCAACCAGTTCAGAGTAATTGCAAACTAGTGGGCAAATATGATGCTTGATATCAAGACATCAAATAAAAACATGAATGGCTGCCAGTGGTGTGGCCCAGTGAACAATCCTCTGTAATTTAACGCTCTCTCGTCTCTGCCCGCTCAGGTTTGACTACTGCAGATTCATAGAGCTAGATTATGTTCCCATGGAGACAGGCTATATGGTCTCAATGCGTCCAACTAAAGGCTATGCATCGACCAAGTCTCCGACTAAAGGATACACCTCTACGAAGTCATCGGACCGCCACAACCGCTCGACAAACTCTCCCTCCACCCCACGTTCCCGGTCCGTTCTGAGTCCTTCCTGTTGGTGTTTTTTTAGTCCTCTGAAGCACGAGAATGCTGTTATTGTCCAGTGATGTCACATGCTGGAAAGAATAACTTGTTTTTACACCAATGTGTCAAGTCTGATTTGCTACTCTCCATATTTTTCTTGTGTTTTTATGCATGCTTCTTTCTGTGTCAGTTTAAATGTTCTTTGCTGAACACCGTCCCTGTTTAGAAAAACTGTAACACCGACAGCGTTCAGAGGGGTGCGACCACGTTTTGTGATCTTTCTGTGAATACAGTATGTGTGCTGTACTGGCATGTTGGTGGCCTTGGACTGAAATTTGTTGCATTTGTGTCCATCTTTATAGATGAGTGATGGATTTGGTTTAGCAGTTCAGTGGGCTTTAGTTTTATGATAAAAAGTAAAAAGTCACATGTCTGTTTTTTCTTTGGACCAGGCGGACGCCGGCTGCACCCACCAGCAATGATCCCTGCTGCAACGTCTCCGCCAGCAGTGGCAGCAACTCCGGCTCATGTAAAGGCAATGAATGCAGCCCCAGCAAAGGGTAAAACATCCCAAGCCACATGAGTTTACTCAGAAAGGCTGCTTTGTTTCACTCATTTTAAACCAAATGTGAAATACATAAAAAAGTAACAGTTCTAAATCCAACATTTTTCAGTCAGGTCATCTGGACAGTTTCTATTTTTGTGCTGAAACATTTCGCCTTCGATTCCGGATCGAATCAGCTTTGTTGTGCGTTTACTTGACTGATGAAGCCTTCCGGATCGAAGGCGAAACGTTTCAGCACAAAAAAAGAAACTGTCCAGATGACCTGACTGAAAAATGTTGGATTTATTGTTAATCATTTCTCTTAGCTATTTAGTATTGTTCTTTTAGTGATTGGTCTGTTCTTCTTAGCCTAGTTTATGTGTACATCCAGTAGAGTAACCACGAGTGAGGGAGGTAGTTGTCATGAAGATCTGTGGGGTTCACTCTGTCCATGTGTGTCGAACTGTAAAATACAGAATATAAAACGCCGTCTGGTGGTTGACACTTGATCTACAACAAGAGCTACACATCTCTAGCTGTGTGCTGCCACTCATGTTACAATGTGGACACCTGCGGCTTATACACAAGCACAGCTTATATTTGTACAAAATTGTTTTTGTTTTTTTTATTTAGTGTGCACGGCTTATATTCAGGTGTGCTCTATAGACCGGCAATTACGACAGTTGAAAAAAATATATATATATTTGCCATTTTCCAAGCCAATATTACAACGTGAGCTGGCTGCGGGCCACAGGACCCGGAAACCCGCCCACGTCGCTCCCCCCAGCTCGAACCTCCCTCAGAAGCGGCAACTCACACTAACAATAAATCAAGGAAACATGAATTCAGTTTTACCAATTGTATTAAAGTTAAGGCAGGAAAAGGTTACGGTTTACAGCGCTGGCCTCTTCGGTCTATGACGCAATCACAAACCAGAAGGGGCGATGTCCCGTTCATTACTGATTTATAGGCCTCTAGACTCCTCCTTCGCAGAAGGGGAGCTCAACCTGTCACATGTATGAGGGGGCGTGGCTAACTGTGATCTCAGTGGATCTTACGTGGTTTGACGTGTAAGGAAATATGAGACAGTGCTTCAAAAGCCTTTCTACGTGATGTAGCAAGCAAAAATAAACTCTTTTCCTTGACGGATATTGAATCCCTGGGAAACTCTTTTTAGAGTTGCTGGCCCCGTTTAACCCAGTCAGAACCGGGTCATAATTTCATTATAATCCCGTCTCTGAGTAGATCAAAAACCCCAGGACTAGTCTAGATAAATATCCAACACCAAAAAGAAACGTATAGACGAAATATTCAGAAATCTGAAAAGTTTTGTTTTTATTTTTGACTTCCTAATGGTATGAAATGTTCTTTATGAGTATTTGTTTTGTTTTTCAAATCATTGAGAAAGTTAAAAAGTGAAAAGTGAAAAGTGCTACGTGGTCACAAGGAATCACTAAAGTCATAAAAGTTGATTCACACGGTTTTACTGTCATTTCAAACTGCAAAAAGCAGATGTTTCTGATTGGAAAGTCTTTACAATCTGTCTATAAGCTCTTCTTAAAACATCAAAACTCTAACATTACATTTGACTTTCAGCCTAATCTTTAATCCTGTATCTAAATACTGCAAGTTGTGAAAACTACTGTAACTACAGTTAAGGAGTAAGGAAATGACAATACATATGTTAAACAGACTCATGCTCAGGTTCTGTCTCTAATGAAAAGGCTGCATTCAGCTAAACTTAAAAGTTTTTAATACATTTAAAACACTGAAGTAGATCTTGAATTAGGAGCTGCAATGTAGATATTGATATTTTCCACGCTTACAAGATGCTCTAAGTGAACATGGAAACATCAGCAGAACCTAAAAGTTACTTGGAGGAATTGGAGAACAATTCTCTTAGAGAACAAATTTGACCATCTTGAATGAATCAAACCTATATTAGTTATGTACCGTAAACTGAAAATGATTACATAAACACCTGTTTTAAACATAACAGCCACTTACAAGCTTCCTAATATCATAATCATATCAGAGCTGCCCCTTCAAACAAGCTTTTCTGCTTCTACCCTTAAAAAAAATCTCTGCCCCAAAAAGTAAAGTCATGGGCAATTTAATTAAAAACACAAATATAATTAAACAGTACAACTAAATTGCAAATCTATTTTAAAGTTTCAGTGGGTCATTAATAAATGTTTCATTATTTATTAAGAATACGAGAGAAATGTTTGATGGGTAATCACATTACATACATCATGTATCGAAATAACGGCACCAATTTGTCAAAATAACAGCAATCAAAATGTAGAAAAGATAGTCCAATTTACTTTCATTTTTTTAAGTCCTCATTGTACAACTAAACAACCAAGAATTGAAGCACATGAAGGTGGTGGCAATTGAGATAGTACTGGAGCAGGTGTGAGGATGCTTGAGAGAAGTGTAGTGTGCTCTATTCACACAAGGAGAGCTGTTGGTCAGGTTACTTCTTGTTGTTCTCTAAAATAGTTATTGAATCGAGTATTTACAAATGTAGGTAAAGTAGATGTTTAACAACCCATTAAACTGGCATCTCTTTATTCAAAATGTTATGTGGGAGGACCCCGAGAACCCACTCCACCCCACCCGTCCTATTTGCTTTCTGGCATCGTTTGGTTTAAAATAATAATAAAGTGCTGTGTGTTGTCATCATTCTATGTTCCCATACAAAAATGAAAATGGCTTTCTGCATTTAACCCATCACACCTGGGATATACCCAGGTGGAGCAGTGGGCAGCTATGTAAGCGCCGGGGGAGCAATTTGAGATTAGGTGTCCTACTCAGAGACACTACGACATTACAAATTAAGCACTGCTTAAAACCTTCTCCTGCATTTACTTGTATGCTGTTTGTCCCAGGCGTCAGAAGTATACATCATGTACAGACAACCATGGCATCCGTCCTCCTCCTCCAGAGCAGTACCTTACACCCCTCCAGCAGAAGGAAGTGTGCATTCGACACCTGCGAGCCAAACTTAAAGAGACTGTCAATACACTGCAGGACAGGTGAGACAATGTGACAACAAAAGCAATTCTTTAAACTTCCCAGAAAAATAGTTCCTATATTGCTTATTCATGTACATTTTCATATTTTTGATCATTTCTCAATGTCTTAGGGACACGGAGATCGACGAATTGCGAACTCAGCTTTATCGCATGCAGGAAGACTGGGTTGAGGAGGAATGTCACCGCGTGGAGGCTCAGTTAGCCCTGAAAGAAGCTCGTCGGGAGATCCAGCAGCTAAAGCAGGCTGTAGACACTGTTCGAGCCAGGCTTAGTGATGCTGGTGGGATGAGTGGGGACGTAGGTGTCCAGAAGTACTTCCAGGACATCAACACTCAGAATCACAAGCTGGAGAACCTTTTGCTTAATATGGAGTTGGCCCAGGCAGGATTAGCCAAGGAAGGAGAAGCCATATCAGGCTGTAGGACTCGTGTTGGGGGTTCAGCACCAGCATCTGTTTCAGGAGAAAGTCCTGGGGTTGTTCCTAAACTTACAGTGGGAGGGAGGGGGTCTTGCTCTTGTGATGGCTCTCCAGCCCGGTCTTTGACTAGGAGCTCCACCTACACCAAGCTGAGCGACCAGGCACTGGCAGACCGGAATGAAAATGGTACAGATTTTCCTTGCTTGTCAGGGGATGGTACCCAGGACAGTGGCTTTGTGTGCTGCGGGGAAACAAGCATTCCCAGCCGGGCTGACTTGCTGCTGGAGGCCGCCTACCTCTCAGAGGAAACAGCATCTTTACTTAACTCCTACACTCATACCTTCTCCCATTCTTTGCCTCATTCTATTCCCCCCTCTCAGCCTCACACCTTCTCTCATACCTTACCTCATTCATTCCCTCATATGTCCCACGCAGTGCCGCAAACCATGCCACATTCCTCTACCTATGAGAAGCTCTGCACAGGTGATCGTCTGACATCGTTTCGTTGTGGTCTTGGTGGCATGAACTGCATGAACCACCCGTGCCTGTCCCATCACCACTTGTACCTACACCCACTAAGGGAGGCAGGCATTCAGACTGAGAGCTGCCCCATCCCTTCAACAGCTGGGTATCCCTCTGATTTAGACACGATTGCAGAGCAACGCACCTTTCGCTCTCAGGCCTGCAGCCCCACCTCCACTTGGATGTCTGATGTGGAAGAGGACTTGGACTCCATTACCACCACAACTTCAATAACTACAGCCACTGTCATGAGTACAGCTACAGAGCCAATTCCAGTGTGCAAAACCCCACTGGTTCCTCTTTTACCCCGCTCTGCCACAGTGGAATGTTCCATGGAGAGTCCACTGTACAGGGAAACTGAAAAACCTGAGGAGGAGGAAAAGCAGGAGAAGGAGAAAAAAGAGAAAGACAATTCTTTGAAAGTGGAGCAGGTGGAAACAATTGTTATTAAGCAAACAGGAAAGGACCTTCAGGCAGAGGAATGTTTCATGGGAGATATGGTGGGGATAGATGAAGTGTCTGGAGAAGCAGAAGCCCTACGAAAAGGTTGCAATTTAGCTGAAAACTCAACAAGAACACAAGCAGAGCTTAAGTATGTTGGATGCTGTGGAGAAGGCAGATCGGATAAGACAACAGTCAAAAGTCAAGGAGAAGAAGTCAGGCAGGAAGAGGATGGTTTATCAGCGCTCTCAAGAAAGCCAGAGACGTCTGAACTGAGTCCAGATTGCACCAGACTATCTCCAGGCGAACAGCAACCTCACACATCCCAACCACCAAGGAGATCTACGTCCCATGAGGAAATAGCAGGTGTCACAGTTGTGGAAGTCAATGATGAGGACGACGAGGACAATGATGAAGGTAAAACGAAAGAACAAGGGGCCACAGGGGGCATCGCAGCAGAGGACGAAGACTCATCCAAGGTTCAGAAAAGTTACTGGAGTCGTCACTTCTTGGTTGATCTACTGGCAGTGGCCATCCCTGTGGTGCCAACTGTGGCATGGCTCTGTCGCGGTCCGGTCCGCGGTGGACAGCCCATGTATCACATCGGGTCACTGCTCAGAGGCTGCTGCACTGTGGCACTGCACTCTCTTCGTAGGGGAGGAGGTTTGAGGCATTATCCCGCAGGCGGGGGAGACCTTGGGGGGTCACAAATATAGCAGTGCACCACCTCTTGTATGGTCCTCAACTACTGAACGGCTTCACCAGTTCTGGGTTGGACTTGTTTGCAGCAAAATGCAAGGAAAGGAAGAGTGAGAACTTCCTGTCCAGCTGTTTTAGAAGTTATTTAGCAAAAGGGCATTTAAGAAGTAGAGCTAGGACTGATTAACTCTGCTCCTCATCATCTCGTGCTTAATGGTCTTAGCTGTCGCTACCAAAATCTTTGTCTCCTGGCTTGTGCAAACTAAATGAGCTGCTTGAAATGTATGATCAATGCCTAAATGTTTAACGTTGATTGTTTAAATAGTTTTAAATGCAGGGAAAATATTTATTGGTCTGTCAGTCATTGATTATGACATGTTGCCATGATCATTGTGTATATACAGTATAGGTACAACATATAAGAGTAAGTACATATATGACAAAGTTAGGACAAACTGCTTATTGACCAATGTCAGTGGAAAAATCCACTCTAATCCTAAACTGCAGACACTTTTCACTGATCACACAGAACTCAGGTACGTTCTAAAGGTAGAAACACAACCAACCCAAGAGTCTCTTTTCATAAAAGCCAAAACCAGTTGAGATGTCCATCCTTTATGCCAAGTAAAATGTGTACAGACATTACAAAAAAAAAAAAACAGGTGTAATTTAAATTCAAATCATTACAGATTTTTCCAGAAGACATCACTGAATGTTTTGTTAAAGGGGTCACAACCCCATCTCCAGAACAAGCAGAATGTCATGAATGGATGGGTGAACATTGAACTCAAGAAAAAAATATCCCTGATATTTGATTCCTGACATTTAATGCTTGGCCGTTTATTGTGACATAGTACATTTTACAACCCCAGAAAATTCTATACCACCAGGAAAATGACAGGACACCCTTTGTTGCGGCAACATCACCGTGCAAGATGCATTCTCATTGCATTCTCCAAAAGCTCAAAGAAAAACCAAGAGATTTCCAAGCTTACGTCTAAGGAGCATGGCCAGAAATGAAGATTAAATGTGATGCTTGTTTCTGAACATCACCTGTTAGAAACTTCTCACAATCCTAAAGTTCAGTCTACAAACTATTTATATGGGATTTAATGCACTGTTGGTAAAATAGACTGAGAAGTGCAGATTTATTTAACTTTAGATGTACAGTAGATATGACATGTCCTGGGATGAAGAGCCATGTTTTGGAGGAATGAAGCATCGCTTTGCACGTTTTAAAGCTGCTGCATTAGTACATTAAAGAATAAGAAAATTAAATGGAAATTTACTTGGTCTATATTCAGTCTTTAAAAGCAGATTGATTGGTGCCACCTGCTGGTTGTACCAATGAACCAACATGGAAGGCGTTCAGTGGGCACAAACTACCAAACTAGGTTCCTGTATGCCATGTGCAGAACAATCTGTTAACACAAAGTAATTTAAAAAAAACAAAACTATTTTTTGTGGATTTATATGAGTTGAAAGGACAAAACTCCTCGATCTAAAGCACTGGTTTCCAAAGACTCCACTGTTGGTCTGCAGACTTGGGGGTCCTGAGATAATCTCTATAAACAAACCAAATGTCAAAATGATTTATTCTAGCATGTTTTAACTAAATTAAAAAAAAAGATAAAAAATATTAGTATAGAATTTATTCTTTTTTTTGGTATTTTTATGGAAATATTTGTCGTTCAACCAAAAATATTTGGGGCCACAAGTCTTTGCCGTTGGTGTTTTGGGAGTCAGAAGCTAAAAAGTTTGAAAACTCGCAGTTTAACGACTGAAGGTCACGATATATGATGTTGGACTTTCGTTGTAAAAACTGAGTGCTGGGTTGTTGTTTTTTTATTTAATTTTTTTATGTTTTTCAATCGCTGTCCTTTTATTTTTGTTCTGTTTCTGAAATGATATGCCTGATGTGAGGCTTTGGTTCAGAAAATACAAAGACGACCGATGACGTGAGACTTGGTTGTGTTTCTACCCTGATTGTGTTTTGACTGAATCTCAAACTAATCTGTTTTTGTTTTTTTTTGTTTCTTCTTCGTGCACAAAGTTTGGATTCTACAGTCACCGTTTAAAATGCTTATTTTGTCACTTACCATAAAAAAAAAGAAACATCTTAGCATTAACACATGTCCTACGCATGAATGACTTTCTGGTTAGCTTCCAGTTAGCTTAGCAAAGCAACGAGCAAGCTTGGATTGTTGAAAATTTCTAAAAAATATAGTTTCTATTCAAAATGTAAACGAGTTTATGATTTATGTGTGAACTCAAATATCTATTTTGTGCCTATTTAGCTCTTAATCTGTTTGTTTGTTTAATTTCAGGTAGCTGTTAGAGTAGCTCATCGGATTTCAGGGGGAATTTTTTCTACTCGTCGTTTCTTGCAGTCACAGAAAGCTGATATTAAACTAACACAGTAGCTCAGTGTGACACCTTAATGTAGATCTGAATGAAGTGAGTTGTGCTCGGTCTGTGATCCGTGTATATTTCTGCTCAACCTGTTGCTCTTGTGCTGTAGCTAGTCCTTACCTGTCACTCTGGTCAGTGTGTTTCCAGTGCAGCTTACAAGAATTATCCATCACAAAAATAAAAAAGCTGCTTCTTGTCTTTAACGGATCATCTCACAAAAGATCTCTTCAGTGGAACACGTTAACGGACACTTCGTGTGACATCTTTTCATCGCAGCTCTTTTTAAAATGGTATTTTCATGATTTGTAAGAGTGGACTTTGATCAGAGTGACATTCCTTTTTTTAAAATCTCGTCGGTCAAGCTGTGTCTGTTTGGGACGAGTTGACGATATCGGAGGATACAAAGGTAAAACGCTCTCAGGCCGTCTGAGCTGGAGCACTTTCTTGAAGGCGGTGTTCACATTCAAGGAGCTGACGGTGAAAATGAAAGAAAACCGTGATGATTTTTTCAAAGCATCTGCAAAGAAACGAAAGCTGAATTAAAAAAAACGATGAACGTTGACCTCTCAGAAGAGACAACCTACACTAATGAAAACTTCTTAAAATCTAAAGTACATAAAGATGGGATCTTCTGATTTTAGTTGCCTAAAGTTTTTATTATTATTAGGGATGCACGATATTATCGGCAATCGTATCGGCCGATATTAGCGTTAAAGTTAAATATCGGACATCGGCCATTCCACGTGTGCCTGCATGATCTGATCACGGCGGAGAGGAAGAAGTCAAAATGTCGGTGGCGTGAAAGTTTATTTTTTATTTTTCATTGAGGATATTGGATTCCAAAGATTTCTGGACTACGTTGAGCCTCGATACATCGTCCCCAGTCCAAGATATTTGTCCGACGTAACGTTACCCGAGATACAAGCCGTCATTTCCGACGTCACTGAGAAGCTAATGGACGATAGCACGACTTGGGTGAGTTTTACCACAGACGTTTGGCACAATGGATAGACAAAAACTTTGATCTTAAAAAGTCTGTCCTTCATGCACCAGAGGATCCCACGCTGCAGCTATAGGAACCTGGAACAAACCTCCACAAGTGAGACAGCGTCGCAGGTGACTCATGCTAATAAATAACATTTAACACTTTTCATTTAATATAAGTTAACATGCTATGCATATGGCTGTTACTGAATATATGTCACCAGCTCTTACAGCTGTTGCACAATTTTTGTAGCAAATAATCTAAATAAGAGGAATATGTTCCGACAATGTAAAGTATACTAAAATATCTGTATCGGTTATCGGCCAAATAAGTTTTAACATATCGGATATGAGCCAAAAATACAATATTGTGCATCCCTAATTATTATTATTATAGTGTATTTTTATTCACTTTATACATTGTAAGCAACAGATTGTATATCCAAAACATTATGTCCACTGATTTATCCCGACTGTTCTGGTGTTCGATACAGTTCTGATCTCATAAGAAGAAAATATTTCAAGTCAATCCTTCAAAGCTTAAAGCACCACATTATTTCTGCAAAGTCTCACATCCACCCTGCAGCGTAGCTGTGCAAACCTCCAAACTTGATGTTTTCTAAAGTCGGCGGGCAGGAGAGTTGTGATGCTTTGTGGTCAAAATGAGTTCTTGTCAGGGACAATCATCATCATATCTCTTACTGAAATCCATGAAAGGATTTAATGAACGCCGTAAACGACGCTTAGCTCAGTTTGCTCAGCTACGTTCCATTTGTTGTGCTCTCATCGTCCGACTGTGCGGATGAATTCAACCAGGAGGCCAAAACGATGAGAAAGAAGCCATATGTTGCAAACGTTTGAGCGTGGGAGGCAGCCTCCGCCTTTCTGTGAGGATGTGAAACAAAAGATCAAAAAGTGTTAAACACAGGTCGATGTGACGAACGGTGATGCAGCCGAGAGTCAAGATGGATCTATGAGGCCAGCATGACGTTGGGATGATCTTAAAGCTCATAAATTTACTTCTATGCACAATTTAGAGTTAATCTGCGTCACGTGCTCGTCTGAGTTGATCATTTTAATAAGGACCATCATCTATTATTGAACAATAGCCTCTAAAGTCCCGACAGATTACTTTTTATTGATTTAAGATTTACATTTTTAGGGAGTTTGAAGGATTTAATTTATTTGTGAAATATTTATTTGGGTTTGAGGCCTTGTGTGAAAACTGAATGTTTTTAGGCCAACTGATGCAGAACATGCCTTATCTGAACGAGTCTTTGTTTCAAAATGCTGAGTTTTTAATTTATGTAAATATCTTGTACAATCATTTTATTCATATGTTGCTCTAAGGTGTTCATAATTTTATCACAGTAAAGCAATAAGTGTTTTTTTTATTTTTGTGTGTGTTTTAATGTTCAGGAAAAAGTCTGATCCAACGCTCCTCCAGTTGTTACCCTCCAAAAACAAAAAGCTAAATAAATTATTGAATTCTTCTTTGTGATGCAGAGAAGCGACGACTCACTTTCTGGAAATTTGAGCAACGTGTAATTTTTTGTTTGTTTTTGTTGTTGAAGTTCTTGTAGTGCGAGGTTGTTGCTCCGTGTGAATAACATTCACTAGTTGCACTCCGGAAATATTCAGAAGAATTCAAAAACTCAATTTTCTAAAATAGAAGAGCATAAAATGTAGTACAATTATTGCTGCCTTTTTGATCATTTCAGGAGTTTTTGTTTGTTGGTTTTTTGTTTGACCGCACACTCGAGCTTCATTTGAAGTTTTTGTCGTGGTCAAAATGAATGAATTAACGATGGTTCTGCTTCACCGAGTCTCTCGTTACAATAAATATGAAACTTATAAAACACGTCCAGGTCAAAACAAATGTCGTTTCATTTCTGAGGCCTCAAACAAAGCGACAAGGTTTTGAACATAAATATTTTCATGATACAGTGTGCTAAATACTCTTAAATATTTTGGACATTTTGAGATGGGGTTCTGTGATGAGCAATAAATATCTTACCTGGTGTAGATACATTTTTTGAACGGATCGTAGTTATGAACTAAAGTTGGCTCCAATCTTCAAACTAGCGGTTCATGAAAATGCAAAAACCTTCACGTCACCATCAAACTTGCATCATGTGGTTATTTTGGCAGAAATCTGTTCTTGCTTTTATTTGCCGGTCAGCGTTTTTAAAGATGGAAAAAATGTGCCATATATTTCCGTTTGTTCAAAATGGAAAACGAACTATGTTGGGATTTCTTTGCCGCCATGTTCGCCCCACATCCTGAGAGCGGGACTGTACCCTCGATGTAAAAGTCCCGCCTGCTACACACCCTCCCAACTTGCCAACACACTGCAACACTTTTCTTTACTTCCTCGTCTAAGTTTTCTTTGTGTACTCCGGTTTCCTCCCACAGTCTAAAAATATGTATGTCTGCCCGCAGGCCCAAGATTTGTGATCTCACTGGGATTTGCCTGGTTTAAAAAAAGTTATAAATAAAATTACCTTTTCATTCAACCTTTATTTAGACAAGTAAATCCCATTGAGCCTCGAGGACTCATTTACAAGAGAGACCTGATCATTTGAATATAAGCCACGCCCATTAAATGTAAAAGGGAAAAGAGTTGTACATATGTAGGCCGTGCTGGTCTACAAGCCGCAGGCGTCTACGTTATGGAACCAAGTTTCATTGGTTCACTGTGACATATCAGGAAATTTAATTGGTCAGATTTTTTTTTAAACTTTTATTTACACAGGTCTCCTTGAGTCACGAGGACCCACCCCTGAGAGAGATGTGTATTGGGCACCCGGGTGTGAAGAGACATGTTTTTGGCGGCATGAAGCTTGTTAGCCCTTCCAAAAATATATATATATAATAATTCCATATATTGAGCGCAGCATTGTGTAAGCAGCGAGGTTCAAAGCCTGTGAAAAAAGTAGCGGCTTCTAGTCTGAAAATTACAGTATAATATTTACATTTATCGATCAATCGATAGTAGATACACACAGTGAAAGGAGTGTGTGCGTGTGTGTGTGTGGGGGGGTCTATATTATAACTCTGAGAAGCAACAAAAACCGACACCTGAAAAAATAAAATATTAGAATACCTATATTTTTATGTCAGGAAAATGACCCATTTGTTTACATGAAGGGGCGGAGCTTAAAACACTGTACTGCTGCCTGCCACTGGGGGGCGCTCATCCGTTGTGACTTCAACTTCAAGCTTCCGGTCCTGTCTTTAGTTAAGTGGATCTTTGCTAGACATGTCCCAGGCCACACAGGAAGTGACACAACTAGCTGCTGCTGCAAGTTGCACTTGCAAATAATCACATGATTAAGTAGAATACAATAATATTTATTAAAAATAATAATACACCTTATTATAGTGTATTATCACGGTTTAGGTTATATCTTAGATCCTCGTGTACGGTTTCTTTTATAATACTTTGATTTTTGTTATTTTGTGTGTAACTGGGACCTTGAGTACACAATTTCATTCCACCTCATGTACCACGTGATGCGAAGGACAATAAACTGCAGTCGTTTTAAGGAGGCTCAAATTCATTTTTATCAACCTGGGATTGGAGAAGCCAAAAGCTTCTTACAACTTTTCTACAAAACCCCACTTCAAAGGGTCTTAAATATTATTTTTAAATTTTGACCAGACTCGTACGTTTGATGTTAGCGGGAGTGCGTGGCAGTGGTTTAACGATACATCCGATACTTTATTCCTCATCCGACGTGTACAGAGGTCCAGTTTACCATCGAGCTCCCGCAGATGTGCCTGTGCAGAATCAAAGTCGACATATTTAATAGATTTGGGAAACATTACGTGAAATAACTATTTTACGTGCAATAGTAGAGTGTACAGTAAAACACGTAGTCTGTATCTCCCATCTCACTGTATGGAGGAAGAAAAAACATGTATTAAAACAGCATGGAGGAACTACTTGTTGTTTGTCTGGTTTATTACATTTAACGTAGACTCCCGAAGTGTAAAAACTCCGTTCTTCAGTTTTAGGTGTACAAGCAGCGGTTGGTTAAAGTAAAATCTGTCCAGTAGTTTGAGATATTTTGCTAACAGTACAAACAAACAGAGGAGCAGGCAGAAACATTTACCACTCCGCCTGAGCGCAGTTTAAAATCCAAACAGCAACGGTGAAGTGAGCAGAAAGACTTTATTTGTTTGACAATATCATCTTGGTTACATTCGTATATAAACTTTTAGATTATTTTTTTTCTAATATTTTTTTTACAGAACGACAGCATTTTATTTTTCTCATCAGATCCCAGACCAAGAGAGTCGAAGAAGTACATGCATCTGAACAGCAATAAAAGGAGAAACTCTATATAACAAGTAGAAATTCACAAGTGTAAGCTCTGCTCAGTCTGTGCTCATCATTGGGGGGGGGGGGGGGGGACACGCTGGGGAGGGCATGTTCACGTTAACCCGTCCACGTGGAAATGATTCTCAGCAACAAGTCCCAGCTGCTGTCTGTATCTCATACACAGGACTTTTTAAGGGGTTTTCTCATCAGCATGAGGCACCACAAACACTTTTTACAATAAAAAAGGGAAACTTGTTGAAATGAACGCAGGAACCTCTTTTTTTAAAAGGTCATGAAAAGTGCACTTAGTGGGTCGGCCCGGCTCAGGCCCCCCTATCAAATAATACAACGGTTCCCTTGAACGCGACCGCTTGAAACACGACACTTTGCAACCGGTCGTAGAAAATGTGCTTGGACTCTTCCAGCTGCGAGGGGCGACAAGCATCATTTTCCTCTCGGAGACTTCCCCTGGAGCGCTGAGACGACGCGGAGGAGGAGGGGGAGGAGGAGTCTGCAACCTTCACCTTCAAAACCGCCATTTTTAACAACTACACGCGAAGAGACGCAAAATCCATTCGACGCCTAGAAACACGCGCTGTATGAATTTTAATCACCCAGTTAGAATTAAATTAACAGGAAGCTGCAGCCAAATGTCTTAAAAGAACATCTCTGACTTTTTATACTTCTATTTTACTTTTTTTGGTCAGGTGTGCGTGAACCAGCTCTCATTAACAAACACAACCTGGATATTTTACTATAATCGCAACTTTCTTCTTCTTAAACTAGTCGTTTCTACTGTTCGCATTAAAATGAACTCCCTGCGTGTTTTTGCAAAGCCTCATTTTGATGCTTTAATATCTAGAACAGATGTGATGTGCACACCTGTAACATCTGAATCTACAGCAGTTTGGACCGAGCCAGTTTTATTTAAAAAGCTGATTTGTAGAACAACTACGGGTGTTAGAAAGCTGAATAAACCAAGTATGAAACGTCGTGAGCGCTGCAGAAAATCTGCCATTTAAACAAGTTTTAGAGAGAACCAGCGCTGCAGCCCAAAATATTTGCACTGTGGTGCAGGAATCTTGTGCACGATGTGCAAAACAAAAGGACAAGCAGTATAAGCATTCCTCAGGTTGGTGCCATCTTTAGTCGCGGTCACCCGGAGGTGCAGGTTGCAGACCCCTGCAGCAGGGGTTGGTCGCCATCACTCGGAGAACACGGAAAACTACAAACGTGTGACTTCGACGTGAAAACAGCGACTGCACATTTTCAAAAAGCTAAAAAAAATTTCCAGCATTCGGTAGAAACTAAAATCAGCATAATGGGTGAATCACTCCTACTGGCCAGAGTTATCTTATGAGACTTTGTTGGTCGAGCTCGTTTAAAGAGGACGTGCGCAGGAACTGGGAGCGCACGTTGACGGCTGCCGATCACCTTCAACAAGCGTGACGCCGACTCGCATCTCCACACTGAGGAGGAAGCTCTGGACTCATGATAGTTTGTGCAAGTTTGAAAATAAATGACAGAAAAAATTTAAATGTTCTGATCTGGAATTTAAAAAAAAACGCAAAAGAGATCAACATAGCAGACTAAACTGTTAACGTGCAGACAGATCTGATGTATAAAATGTAGAAAAAGTCAAGAATTCGCAGAGGAAAAAGAGACGAAAGGCATTTTAAAAACGTTAAAGGTATAAAGGAAGAAGATGAAGGAGATGTACGTTAGGACGAGTTTGATATGAGGACAGAGAGACAAAGTTAAAGAAGAAAAGGAAAAGTCTGTTTTGTAGACATCCTGACAGTTCCTGGTCCTCACACCTCCGGGACGGAGTGATCCATGGAGGACCGCAGGAGACCGGTGGACATCCTGGAAAAATAAATTAATATAAGTAATATGTTATATAATAAACATTGAAGACTCTCAGGACTTTTTTGGACAAACAAAAAAGGCATTTACTGAACAGTGGAGTCATAAATAAAAAGAATGCAGAGGTTAAATGCAGTCGGCTTACTATAAGCGACTTTAGGCTTTTTTTTCTAAAGTCACTTGTAAATCTTGTGAGTCGCGGGTTCATTTTTTGGGCGTGAAGTTGCTCATTTATCGATTTTCTTTCCGAGTGAAACTAGTTGATCATCTCCCAGCTCCAAACAATAAAGCAAAAGACGAGTGGTAGTAGGTAGTTTGTCCCTTCCAAGCCCCCGTTTCCTGCTTATCCTCTCGGCGACAGGCGCACACCCAAACAAACACTCATACTGTGGCCGACCACTGGGGGGCTCCACTCACACACATATCAGGATGTTTTGTTTTTAAAAATATGTAGAAAAAATATGATTTACATATTTGTTACATATGCAATATGTATTTTTTTTAATCGGAGCTTAAAAGTATGTTATTCAAAGTGTTTAGCATAATTTTGCTGTTGTTTACGTGTAATGCCATAATAAATGTATGTTTATATGACTCTGTTTTACACAATGTGGTGGGTTGCCAGGTGGGCTTTTATTGGGGGGCTTTTTTTCATGGAGCTGGTTGCTTGTTTCTATCTAGAGATCTGGCAACACTGGTTAAACGTCACTATTTTGACTTTTAATACAGTAAGGAGCAAACTTCTGATTTACTCTTCACAGCTTTTGTTTGTCAACAGTTTTACTTTTTAAAGTTCAACAGTAAATTATTGTGATTTGTTTAATCGTAGAATAATTCTGTAAACAAAATGTACAAAACCTTCATGACAGGTGGTGAAACTCCATTTCATCATTTGGACTTTTTGAACAACTAAATAGATTTTTAACTATTATTTAAGATGTAAATGTAAAAAAAAAAAACATTAAAATTTCTGTTTTTTTACTTGAGTTCTTTCTAATAATTCGATTTTTCCAAGACTTTTAATAAACGAACGTTGTAAAGTGACTTCCTAAACTCAGATTAAACTGTTCAGAACTTTTACAAATGATACAGAAAATAAAACGATTAACTTAAAACTCATTCACACTTTAAAAAAAAAGTGAGATTTTTGGTGAGGATGCAAATATTCTGTAAAATCCATCAATGAAGTGAATTTAATAGAAACAAGCGGTGCACCGATGTCCCTCGCTGCTGAAGGACTTGAACAGTGAATGTTTGTAGTTGTGCAGATGAGTGTTTTTCTGGACTGGAGTTGAACGGGGAACGAGGTCAACCTGAATGTTTTTGGTGCGAGATGTTCAAGTGGAGGAGTTACCCTGAGGAGAAGAAGAGGGAGGTTTTATTGTTGTTGTCCGAGGCAGAGCAGAGCGACGGATCCTGACGAGTGGAGGGAGCAACTTTATCCACCACCAGGTGCAGTGGAGGAGCCAGGGGGTGGCCAGTGGTGGCCTTGACCACCTTAAACTTTGGCCACCCCAACCAATCATTTGAGGAAACTAATTTTAAGCAATATAAAAACTAGAAAGCAAAGTTTCCTCAAATGATGGGGTGGTCGGTTTACATGTATGTATTTTTGTGGCCATTTTGGATTTTTGACGTGGCAGCCAAATTGTCAAAAGGAACATTTCTTGTAAGAGCTGCAGCTACGTACCTAAATAAAAATCTGTGCCTCGCTCATTCCAGTTCCTCCTTTTTGCTCCGGGACGGGAAACAAAAAGACGGATACAGCACCAAGCTTTCAAAACTGATCTAGCTCATTTAAAACGTCTGCTGCTACTGAATTTTTATATTTCTATTTTTAAATGTGCAGACACAAATAACTAAAATGTTGCAGTTAGATCAAGAAAAAAATATGTTTTTAAACTGAGCAAAAAGGCGTGAACACAGAGTCTTTTTAGACTTACAGTAAATCTTTGAACACAAAAGTAGTGCTAGAAGACCTTACATAAATTATTTGTGTATTATTAAGGAATTATATGAGTTTTTAAACAGTTACTATGAAAGACAGTTTGATTTAACTTTGTGTTATGAAACAGAATTTTTATGTAGTGGATTTTTTTGGTTGATAAATTTTTAAAAGTCGTGTCATGAAAGCCTCGACTTCGGTCCTACCTCTTGATCATGTGTTCATAGATGAACTTGGGCATGATGGTAATCGTCATGGTGGTTGGAGAAGTGTTCAAAATGTCCTTGATCTGAGAATCCTGGAAGATGTAGCACAAAGAAACAACAATATAAAAAACAAACGCGGGCGATTTACAGTTTTTCTACATTGTTGTGTAAAAATCTGAGTCCGGTATTTAAAACGTAAACGGTCGTTTCATTAATTTCCGTCATTTCTCCACACGTGAAGACGATCAAACAATTACAAAAATAGACAAAAATAACTAGAGAAACTGCGTTTCCTGTGAAAATGCAGTGTTGCAGAAGAACTTGCTGAAAAACTGCTGAAATTAGTTAAAACATGCTGAAATGCAAGAACAAGCATACGGTAACAACAGAAGAAAGAAGAAAGAACAAATATTTACTGAATTAGGTTTAAATAAGCAGAAATGAGAACAACAATTAGGAAATTAGCTTAAAAAAAGCTGAAATTAGTTTACAAAAAAACAGCTGAAAGTAGCTGAAAAGACAGAATGAAGATTAAACTACCAGAAGGAAGCGGAAAGAGCTAAAATGAGCTCCAAGATTGTGGAATTAGCCCCAAAAAAACTACATTTAGCATAAAAACAGCTAAACAGTAGCTGAAATAGGAGGAAAAGCTGAAATTATCAGAAATAAGCTGAAAGGAACATAACAAGCTGAAATTAGCAGAAATTACCAAGAAAAACTGGGATTTATTTGAAAACAGTTGAAATTAGCTAAAAAAAAAAAATAAAAAAAAAAGCTAGCTGAAAAATTAGACCAAGCTTAAATTAGCAGAAGGAAGCAGAAAGAACACGTTTTTCCAATTACGCTGAAAGAAGCAGAGCTTAAAACAAAAAAGTGGAAATTATCTGAAAAAAAAAAAAAAATGAAATTAGCAAAACATTTAAAAATTTTAAAAACAGCTGAAAGTAGCTAAAAAGGCAGAAAGAAGCTTAAATTACCAGAAAGAAGTGGCGAGAGCAAATTTTTGCTGAATTAGGCTGAAAAAAGTTTAAATGAGTGCAAAAAAGTTGAATCAGCTGAAAAAGCTAAAATTTGCTTATAACAGCTGAAATAACTGAAATTAGCCAAAAACTGCTGACAGGAATACAATAAGCTGAAATTAGCTGAAAGAAGTTAGAAGAAGCACAAAAATGTTATAGTTAGCTGAAAGAATCTGAAAGAAGCACAAAACAGCTGAAAGTAGCTGAAAAAAAGTTTAAATTTGCACAAGGAAGCTGAAAGAAGCTGAAGCAGAACAAAATATAAAGGAGCAGTAAAAGGTTGTAAACAGGTCTAAAGATGTGAAGGATGTAAAATGAGCTCAATTAATTTTCTATGAGGAAAAATGGCAGAAAAGGCTAAATATTTCAAAAGCTAAAGCTGCACCAATACCAAAAGTCACAGCAGGATTGTCCTGAAAGAGCTGAACGTTTTGATTTATGATTTGTTGAAATAGAAGAAAACTGTGGGAGGAGAATTGTACCGAGAAACATAAAGAAGAAAAACGGATCACAATAGTGTGAATACGTCATAAACATTCACAGTTATTAAAACCTTCAGCATGGCACAGACGGGCTGAAGACAGAAAGCTTTTCATGATCATTTCAGTTTTGGATTTTGTCACATTTAAAGCCTCTGACTTTCGACTCCTGTAGCGTTCGGTAACTTCTTGTTTTCGTTCCTCGCACTGACCAAACAGAACGTCATCAAACTTCTATTAAAGAAGATACAGAAGACTTTCGGAGAAACACGACAAAAGAAGTCTGACCTTGAGTCCGATGACGTTCTGCCCGTTGATTTCACAGATGTAATGTTCGGTCAGCAGGCCGTTACGAGCAGCGGAGCCGTCTTTGACCAGGGAGGTGATTTTACCAGACTTGTAGATGAAGCCCACGTGGCCGGAGCTGTCTTTGTGCATGGTGATGGTGCGCTGGAATGGTCTTGATGCAGGAGAAAAGCAGGTGGGAAAATTAAACAAAAACTCAAAATGAACGTTTACGGCGCTCATCTCCACCCTGACGATGAGAGAAAAGGCAGGTGCTCCTCACCTGTCCCTGACCACCATCTCGATTCGGGTCTCAGCGGCAGCTTTCAGAGCCTTGTGGGCCTTGTCTGTGCTCCAGCCGGCACAGTTCTGCCCGTTGATCTGCAGGACCTGATCCCCGAAGCGCAGCCCGGCCAGGGCGGAGGGGGAGTTCGCCTGCACCAGCTGGACGAACAGGCCCTGAGAGAGAAACAGCCGAGAGGAAACCGGAGGACGAAAAAAACGATTTATACTCAACTCAAATGTTGCATATTTCTTTAATAGAAGAATAGAAGTTAAAGAGGCCAAACTGCTGGGAGTTATGATAGATCAAAGAGCGTCGTGGTCCACAGATTGTGACTAAAACAAGTAGAAACATCTCAATAATTCAGTGTAATGTGTCAGAGGAATTTAGGTAAAGGTTTAGGATGTTTATCACTAACGAATGTTAAATTAATGTTGAACCATGTGTGTGAGGGCAAAGTTTTTAGTGTCAAAACAAAAAGGGTGTCAGCAAAGATCAAAGGAAAAGTTTACAAGACAGCGGTGAGACCAGCTATGTTGTATGGTCTGGAGACAGAGACATGGACAGAAAGACAGGAGACAGAACTGGAAGTAGCAGAAATGAAGATGTTGAGGTTCTCCTTCAGGAGAGACAAGGATGGAGAAGATCAGGAATGAGATCATCAGAGGTACAGCACAGGTTGAACAACTGGGAGATAAAGTTAGAGAGGACACACTGAGATGGTTTGGACATGTCCAGAGGAGGGACAGTGGTTATATTGGAAGAAGGATGTTAGAAATGCAGCTGCCATGAAAAAGACAAAGAGGAGATGTATGGATGCAGTTGGAGAGGACATGGAGGTAGTTGGAGTGAGGACAGAGTGAGATGAAGGAGGACTCAGTGTGGAGACCCTGAAGAGGGAAAAGACTGAAGAAGGTGAAGGAGGAGAAGGAGAGAACAAGAAGAAGAACAAGAGCAAGAAAAACGTGAAGAAGAAGGTGGGTGTGGACCCATGGAAGAATAGTCTCTAATCTCTAGTCTCTAATGGGTAGGCCTGTCACGATAACAAATGTTGCTGGGCGATTAATTGTCTCAGAAATTATTGCGATAAACGATAATATTGTTTGAAATTTTACAATAATTAGTAATAATTGTCAAATTTAAGAAGAAATGTTGGTTAATTTGTTTTTTTATTGACCACTGGTATAAGACTGTTTGAACCAAAGGATGGATGGTGAGGGAGCGAGCAGCGTGTCTCTTTAAGTAAAATGGGAGGGAGGCCCCTTGACACGGCATGGGCTGTTTTCAGTTCTCCAAATGGTGGACACTCGGTGTGGTTTGAGCTCTTTAGCATAGAATATTTCACACAAATAAAAAAATCAGTAAACAAGTTCTCAGCTTCTTTTTGCAGAGGAAAAACAACTTTTTACACGAAGGCGCGGGTTTTAACTGTGAATTTTGGAGCTTCGACAAGACGGAGGTTTTTCCTGAGGTCGGCCTGTTAGCTTAGCTCGTAGCTTAGCTTCTCAGCTTAGTTGTTTTTAATGATCCAAAAACGCAATTTTGGATCATTAAAATGGATTTTAAAGAGAAAAGAGAAAGGGAGGGGTCAGTGAAGAGCGCTGGAGTTGAGCCTTTTGTCGTCCAGTGTCTTCAGTAGAGAGAGACACGAAGAAACGATAAAGCCGATAAATGAAAACGAGGTTGATAATTTTCATTTATCATGCGATTAATTGATTTTTTTATCGCAACAGGCCTGCTAATGGGGACCCTCAAACAAAAACGAAATTGTGTTTAGCTTTAGAGCAAGCGTGACACATCTGCAACATCTGCATGAAAACTAATATTAAGAATGTGCACATGACTGTGAATGTTTGTCAAAGTCTGTCACTATCAATTAAATAAAATAGGCAAATAAAATTCAATAAAACTTGCTTTCCGGGCTATGAAAAGGTTACGCTGGATATTATCCAACAATCAAATGATCAGGGCTCTGCGTGGTGTTAAAACTGTTCTGGAGTGGATCGAAACACAAAACAACCTGAAAACAAAACATTCACCGTCGTCACCGATACGATGCCGTAAAGCCTCAAACTTAAGAGTAATTCTAAAACTTAAACCTCATATTGTGTTTTAACTTTCATTCAAATCGTGTTCAGGAACGGATCAGTCGTATCTTCCACACAGAAGGCTGAGCGACCGTATAAAGCCTCCTGAAAGGACTGCTGCAGGACGGGTCTTGTAGTTTAGCTCTTCCAGGTCTCTTCAGTGATCTTTGAGCCTCAGAGTGAAAGATTGAAGGTGCAGCCGTGTGGTCGGAGGCTTGTGAAACGACTATCGGTCCGTCCTGAATAATTCATGACAGTGCAGTAAGACGAGTATGAAAAATGCTGACTCACGTTGTCGATGGAACGGAGCCGGAGCCCCACCTTCCCGTCCTGGTCCTTACAGAGGATGATCTCTCGAAGCCCTTGACGGATCTCTGCCCTCCTTATGCCCACGTCTGCCCCCGTCACGGGCCGCACCATCGCCCCCACACCTGAGCTGAAGGGAACAGCCACCTGCTGTGGAGCAGGTGGAAGTGGGTTAAAATGCAACATAAGAGAGTTTATCAAAATATAAATATGTGAAAAAAATTACTTTTGAAGTGAATGTGACCAGGAATGCTTCAGGCGCTTGAAAATTTAAATTATGCTTTAAAATTGAGGAAATGGGAAACATGGGTGAATGTTTCTGCAAACAGACTTCACAGATGATGAAAAGTTTGTTGACGAGCTCAGGTTGTGCACGATCTACATGCACACACACACTGTGTGTGGGGGGAGTGCAGCGCTCACGCTCTCCCACACACCGCTGCGGGCCTGCAGTGAGTCATTGAGCTGTGTGGACCTCCAGGATCACACAGCCGACGGCTCTGAAGCCTCATCAGGGTTGGGAGAGGAACAATGAAATATTTTTGTAATAAAACATTCTGTGCTTTGTTTCTCTTCTTTCTGGCAAAGTTGTGCACAAAACATTACTGATGCACCATGAAGCTTCTCAGAGATGCTTACGTTGTCAGCCACGGGCACAAGGGCCAGGTTCCTCTGGACTTCATCGCTGTTCAGAGCCAGGCCCATGTACGTTCCAAGCTCCTCCAAATTGGGGTACAAAGCTGCAAGAACAGGGAGAGAAAGACGAGGATTAAGATGAAGAAGAGGATGAGTAAAAAAAGGGCGTGGAAAGAAGCAGCAGATGGTCGCAGGCCGAGCAGAAGGTGGAAGACGTGGAGGAGTGAAACCAAATCAGCTTATGTCTTGACCTTCTCCAAACCCTCGGAGTTTAAGTGAGATTTTTACAGAAGTTACAAAACTACATGAACAACTTCTATTTTGCACCATCCGTCACAACACCTGTGGTTTTAGCTGCGTTAAGACTTTTACTGGAAGATTTTTGTGATATGGTGAGTTCAACTTTACAGGAATCAGCATCTCTCATATAATCTTACAAACGATGTGCCGCTTAGTGTTGCATTTACAAATGTAAATTAAGATGTCCAGATGCATGCTCCATAATCCAGGTAGAAAAATCTAAAAAAGTTACATCTGGTCCTCTGGACATGAAAAAAAATTAAAAATTGTAGAAACGTTTCGTCTTTCATCCGAAAGACTTCCTCAGTCTGAGGTGTTGTGTTCAACACTTATCAGACTGAGCTGAACACAGCACCTCAGACTGAGGAAGTCTTTCAGATGAAAGACGAAACGTTTCTACAATTTTTAATTTTTTTTGAATGTCCAGAGGACCAGATGTAACTTTTTTATGTAAATTAAGATGGCAGATTTATAAATATGAACACAAGCTTTATGCAAACTGGAGCCAACAGAAAGGTAGTCAGAAGAGGAGTCAACTGAACCCGAGGCTGCAAGTTTTGGTCAGTTATTTATTTACAATAATGATGGATGGAGATGGATGGAGATAGAGAGAGAGATAAGAGATGGATGGAGATAGAGAGATAGATATAGATAAAGAGATAGAGAGATAGATAAGAGATATATCTCACTCTCTCTCTCTCTCTCTCTCTCTCTCTCT